>NC_137916.1:1737500-1797500 GCF_963457725.1 Sprattus sprattus | reverse complement strand
GCTCTGGGTCTCCCAATAAACATTATAATTACCCTATACTTTTTGTTTTTCTGAATTGTGTGAAATGGCTTATAAAAATAGGTAATACAGAACGATTATGTGGTCACCAAGGGCAAGGTTAATTGGTGGAAGGAGACCACTAACTGCATCAATTTATCCAACTGGTGAAGGTAATAGTGAGCAGAGTATAGATAGATAGATAGTCAGATAGATACTTTATTCATCCCGAGGGAAATGTAATACATCTTTAACAGAGTAGTCTATTACATTATCGATAAAGCTATTGAAGGATGCTCGAGTGGACAAGGTAAAAATGTGTTTTATTTTATCAAGTGTAGCTTAACCAATACTCTATTACTGTAAGGCAACCAGCTAATGTTGAGCACCAACTGAGTTGTTTGCTAGCTAGCGTTAGCTAGCTGATTTGACCATAGGGTATGAACATGTTCATTCATCTGACACTAGGCTAAAGTGTTAGCGAAATCCCGCTAGCCACAACTACATAATGTAACAGCATACAGAGTACTAGTATAATCTTAATAATTAGCAGGTCGATAGCTAGCTGGTTAGTCCACAGATTTCCTTTTGACACCACTAGACTAGCAAGCGTTAGCGAAATCCCATTAGCCACTATTAGCAAACTCAACTAACTATAATGCATGTTGAGTGCTTGCACAACATAACTTGCAAAGAGCTGGTGTTGGCTAACATTAATGCACATGATGTGTGCATTGATTATCTAAAGTGTGTTATTTAAATGCTCTATTGAAAGAGTTGTGCAATTGAAAAGCATACAGAGTACTAGTATAATCTTAATAATTAACAGGTCGATAGCTAGCTGGTTAGACCATAGATTTCCTTTTGACACCACTAGACTAGCGTTGCACTTGCACAACATAACTTGCAGATGGCTGGTTAGCTAACATTAATGTAAATTATGTGTGCAATAATTATCTTAAGTGTGTTATTGAAGGATTTGTGCAATTGATACATTTCATTTTTTCTTTCACTTATATTGTTATAATTGAAAAAAGTAAGATTTTTTTTCGGGTGGGGGGGGGGGGGGGGGGGGGCGCTCGGAGGGGATATCGCCCGGGGCGTAATTCCATGCAGAACCGCCACTGGCCGCACCAGCTTGTTGAAGACCAGCGGCAGCTCCATGCTGGCCTGCTGGCCGCTGTGCAGGCACAGGTTCTCAAAGGGGACGCTCATCACGTGCAGCCGGTGCACCAGCAGCAGAGTGGGAAGGTCTGGCCTCTCAAACGGACCACTGAAGCCGATCCTCTGGAAGTACTCCTGCAGGTCCATTATATACCTGCACAGGTGACACACACACATCAACATACAGTTGTGGCCAAAAGTTTTGAGAATGACACAAATATGCATTTTCACAAAGTTTGCTGCTTCAGTGTCTTTAGATATTTTTGCCAGATGTAACTATGGAAGACTGAAGTATAATTAAAAAAATTTTGGCAAGTGTCACTGGCTTTCATTGGCAATTACATGAAGTTAATGCAAAAAGTCAATATTTCCAGCACGATGGAGCACCTTGCCATAAGGTAAAAGTGATAACTGAGTGACTAGGGGAACAAAACATCGATATTTTGGGTCCATTGGCCAGGAAACTCCCCAGACCTTAATCCCATTGAGAACTTGTGGTCAATCCTCAAGAGGCGGGTGGACAAACAAAAAAAACGATTTCTGACAAACTCCAAGCAACTCCAAGATTATGCAAGAATGGGTTGCCATCAGTCAGGATGTGGCCCAGAAGTTAATTGACAGCAAGCTAGGGCGGATTGCAGAGGTCTTGAAAAAGAAGGGTCAAAACTGCAAATATTTACTTTTTGCATTAACATGTAATTGCCAATGAAAGCCAGTGACACTTGCTAAAATGTTTGTAATTATACTTGAGTCTTCCATAGTAACATCTGACAAAAACATGTAAAGACACTGCAGCAGCACACTTTGTGAAAATGCATATTTGTGTCATTCTCAAAACTTTTGACCACGACTGTACACACACACCAACATGTAGAAATTCCTGCGGGTGAGTTATACACCGACACGAGACAAAAACCCTGATACATTAAAATTAAAGACTAAAACGTTTTCCTATTGTTTTTTTTTTTGTTTTGTTTTGTTGTACGTGACTTGTCAGACTGCTTCTATGCTGACAACGTTACACTACTGTCCGCCGCGGCTCGGTTCGGTTCGGTAGGCGGACAGCTCTGCCTCGGGTTATTATCATGGAGGTGGAGATCTAACATTAGTCCCGGTTCATCAAGCCTATAGCAAAGCAGCCACGTCGAAACAAGTTCATAAAGCGAAGGCTCTCGTTATAACTCCCAAGAGTCACATCATGTTCGTCCGTCAACCGCAAAAGCTGTTTACGGTTTTAAACTTTTGGAGCCTGCTACGTCCCTCATGTAAAGTTCTTGAATGAATATCTGACACAATAAAGTAATTTTGGACTCTTTATAAACTTGTTGCAATAATTTACATGTTCCGTTCATATACTCCATTTGCTTTCTGAATCGCTTGCTTCTTCTCTAATATTAACGTTACGAACCAATACTGAAAGCGCCCCCTTCTGGATTGAATGAAACATTGACATGTGGAAAACCTATAACCTAACATAACACCACATGTTATAAATCATAAACATTACAACCCTCCTTTCCTTAGACTTTTTTTTTCTTTTAATAACTGTCTATTCAAAGTCAGTGAGGTGTGATGGGGGTCCTCTATTCATCCTGACTGGGTATCTGTGAATAGGCGACTGTGGCCCAGGGGGGTCAGGGGCTAGGGGTTCTGGGGTTTGTTCAGGAAGAGTTTCAGTCCAGTCCATGACATCTTGTCCACCACTCATGACTTTCAAACCACATGACTGAGAAGGGTGATTTGCATATGCTGGTAGAATCTTGAAGTGGGATGAGTTTCTGGTGATGACATGGTTGTTGCATTTGGCTGTTATCATGGAACCTTTGACAGCGATAAACTTGTATGGGTGGGGGTTGTAGGGAGGACATAGCTTCCCTTCCTTCTTTTGACGACACAGGACCATGTCGCCCACTCTCAGAGCCAAAGGAGCAACCCAATGCATCCGGTCAGCATGTTGTTTCATCTTGGTCTTTGCTAGGGCATCTGCCAGTCGCAGTGGAGCATCAGTCGGAGACTGGAAGGAAAGAGGAGATCCAGGTAGTTTGATCCGAAGCGGCCTCCCAAACAGCACATCAGCAGGAGCCATTCCAGTCGAGCAGTGAGGCGTGGCACGGTAATTGCGGAGGAACGCGTACAGTGTCTGTTTCCATGGGAGGCCTTCCACATGTGCAGCACGTATAGCCTTTTCAAGGGTACGCATAAAACGTTCAGCCTCTGCATTGGCCTGAGGCCAGAGTGGAGTAATCTTTCTATGTTTGAAACCCAGATATGTTGCGAAGTTTGCAAACTCTGAGCTTTGGAATGGTGGGCCATTATCTGTTTTTACCACCAGCGGAATTCCCAGTGTCGAGAATATCTTGTCAAGTTTCGGAATGGTGGCTCTGGCTGATGTAGATTGGAGAATCTCTACCTCTGGATATCTTGAGTATTCATCCATCACCACTAAAAGGTAGTCACCCGAGGGGAATGGGCCACAGAAATCTACGCCAACCTTTTCCCAAGGTGATGATGGCAGCTCAGACATGCGGAGAGGTTCTTGTGTGTGATTGGGCACAACAGCCTGACATGGGATGCAGCCAGCTATCATGGATTCTACCTGTCTATCAATGCCAGGGAACCAGACTTTCTCCCTGATCAGTTTCTTTGTTTTGACCAGCCCCTGATGGTCTTCGTGTGCTAGTGATATGGCCCTGATTTGTAAAGAATGAGGTATAACAATCTTTGTGCCCCGTAGTACTGTGTCATCAGTAGCAGTCACTGTCAGTTCATCTTTGATTTTATGGAATGATGTTAGTGCAGCGACATCCACACCATCAGCAAAATCCTGTTTTCCTGACAGCGACCCCCATGAGCTTCCTTTGATGAATTGGATGACTTTGCATAGAGTGGGGTCAGCTATGGTTGCATTCTGAATTTCTGTTAGCGTCATTGCCTTAGGGACAGCGTTTGCAGTAACAAAGTTCACATATTCTTCTACTTGTTGTTCGGCGTTCGAAACTTCCTGAAAGACATGTGAAACATGTGCGGGGTGACGTGACATGTAATCCGCTGGGTTATCCTTGCCAGACTTGTAGCGGACTGTATAATTGTAAGGCTGAAGGCGTAAACTCCAGCGTTCTATACGAGCAGGTGGCTTGGATTTAGGGTTGTTGAAAATCCATTCCAAAAGTTTGTGGTCACTGACTAGGGTAAATGGTCCCCCATTAAGATATATGTGAAAATGTTCACAGCCCCACACAATGGCGAGAGCCTCACGTTCTGTTTGGGAATATTTTTGTTCAATGGGTGACAGGGCTCTGCTTGCATAGCTTATCACTCTGGCTGGTTCATGTGGGCTACTTCTCTGTGCCAAGACGGCCCCAAGACCCACAGGACTCGCATCAACCACCAGTTCAGTTAGCTTGCATGGGTCGAAGTAGGTCATGACCGCGTCACTTGTTAGGCTTTGTTTCATTTTATCAAGGGACTTTCTGGTGGTCCTCTGTCCACGTCCAGCAAAATGCAAATGTTTGTGTATAGCTGTGTGTGTGACTGTGTGTGTGTGACTGTGTGTGTGTGCTTATGGCCGTTTGTGTGTGTGTATGACTGTGAGTGTGTGTGTGAGTGTGTGTGTGACTTTTTTTTTGTGCGATCTGCCTGTGTGTGTGTGTGTGTGTGTGTGTGTGTGTGTGTGTGTGTGTGTGATATGACTGCTATCTGCTAGATCACTGTCTGGGGATGTTGAATTGGATTAGTAAATGCACACACACACACACACAAAGTGCAGAGAGCCCCAGAGCAGTGTCATTTAAACGCATCTCTTACTGCCAGTCAACAGCACTTAGGCCAATCAACATGACCAGATTATCTTAAGCACATTGCACACGCATCGTGGGGAGCGTGTGTGTGTGTGTGTGTGTGTGTGTGTGTGTGTGTGTGTGTGTGTGTGTGTGTGTGTGTAAGGAGGGCGTTTGTATGTGTGTGAGTGTCTGGGGAGGGGGGGGGGGGGGGGGTGTTGTGTGTATGTGACAATAATTACCGACTATAGATATACATTTTTTTTTTAAATATGAAATGAATTTAAACACCCTTTTTGGGCGGGGGCGATCGTGGTCGGTAGTAGTAGTATATTAATCCGACCGCACTGAGATAGTTGACGGACAAATAGATAACTCTACATATCGTTATCAGATTATACCACTACTAAACATTAACATTGAATTAGTTAATTACTTATGCTAAGTAGCTTCAACTTCACCCACCTTGAGTTACGAAGGTCACACAAACAAAAACAAACGAACTACACCTATTATATGCTATAAAATATACACTATATAAAACTTATGCTATGCACTAATACAAAACAATAATGATTAACAATAAAAAACTTAACTAATACTATGAAACATATTGAAATATAATTACACTAATAATAAAAATACACTAATAACGCTAATAATAAAAAAAACGTATCTTATACTAAGGCTATATAATGCTAGGTCTAATTGCGATCTGTCTCTGCTATATGTCTCTCTCTCATAAACCAACAAAGGCAACCTTGGTAGTATTGGTTATTATAACGGACTTTATTGCGCGAGACATCTCAATGCCTGGTTCTACAAGAGGGCCACAACAATGGAGGAGTCTGTGAAGTAGGCTCCTTTCTCCGCGCGCTCTCTCTTTGACATTGACAGTTTGTAGGAGTACTGAACGTTTTTTTTTTTGTTGAAGTTGGAAGTTGATGTGACTCACAGCATAATGGATGCCGTCTATGCTGGAGTGGTGTCATGAATTAGAACAAAAGAATTACAACAAACTAAAACAAAAACTGAGGAAATGGTGCCATTGACTTTGTTACTGCATTCCCGTAAAAATGGCAAAGGAAAATAAGCTGTAAAGCATAGACAATCCCCATCTAGGTGGATCCCGCTGGATCAGATGATATTTGAATTAACATATCTGTCTGTTTAGGACTTTTTATGCTGTGTGTGGCTATTTTGTTTTGAATCTATGATCTTCCTTGTAAAAAAAGAAAGGGCACAAATGGTATGCATGTTAACAGAAAGTATTAAGAAATTCTTACCTTTTTTCCTTTTCCAGGGACTGAAATGTAGATGCAGAGATCCACCATATTGAAGATGACTGGAGGCAACAGGACGGCTTGAGTTGACTCCGCAGCGACCGCAGAACCAGCCTCTCTGCGGCTTAAGGACAACTTCACCCTGATACTACTATTATAATGTTATTGCTACTACATTACACATGTACATGTTGTTCATATTATAGCCATATTTATTCTGCACTTATAAGGTAACTGCTAATACACTGCACATATTGCTTTTTAATTCGTATTGATTTATATTACTCTAAACCACCTTCTGTAAATCAATTGTATACTTTGTGTTTCATTTAACCTTTTTGCTTTTTTTTGCACTTCTGGTTAGACACAAACTGCATTTTGTTGTATTTGTACTCCTGCACAATGACAAAGATGAATCTAATTTAAAAACAAGAAATGCTTGACCTTATTTCAGCCTTAGTAATTGAATAAACTAACTAAATGATTCAAATCAGATTGTCAGTTGTTAGTCTTGGGTATCTGTGGGTCATTTACACTGCTGTAACTAGACTTGACTAGACTTGACTTGGACTAGAAAGCTTTTACAGTAGTTTGGACTGAATTCTGATAAACTGTCACTGTTTTAGTTACCTCCACCTCAACCTCTCCAAGGTCTTTATTGCTCTTCTGGTTGACCCAATGCCTACCCTGAAATGTGGTTTGTACACATCACTTTATGAAACATGAATGTTGACAGAAATAATTGTCGGTTATTGATGTGGATGTGGTCCCTGCAAATGCATGAATTCCGTTCCGTCGTTTAAGGTTATTCCAGGAACTCCCTAAGGGATCGGAGTTCCTGGAGTAACCCTAAGGTGACTTGAGGCTCTCCTAATTTTAAGAGTGTAGTTATTCGAAAGCCCCTCCGTTTGGGGTTGAATAGGATCCAAATAGGCCAGTGTCAGTGAGTGGTGTCTATAGGCCTCTTATGACATCTAGCGGCTGCGGATGTGACTCGCGTTCAACAACTTTGAAGTTTCTGGAGTAACGGATTTAACGGGACAGTCTCCACATCCTCCCTCGCGTGAAGTAGGGAGGGAACCAGGCGGAGTTCCTCCGGGATAGACGGGTAGGCCTATCACATCGCCCGCGACAACGCCCATGAGTCGCACAAACAGCTTGAATACGTGTGTGCGTTTGGAAGCAGGCGTATGAACGGGTTATTTTACTCGGGGTTCATAATTTACAGTCAACTAAGTAGCCTAATTTAGCACCCCATCAAACCAGCTGCTCTAGTAAAAGCCATGGCTTCCTCTCCGTCTTCTCCGTCCAAAACTCCGACGCCGAAATCACCGCCCTCCAGAAAGAAGGATGACTCCTTCCTTGGAAAACTCGGGGGAACTTTGGCCAGACGGAAGAAAGCGAAAGAAGGTGTGATTAGTGAATACATTTTACTTTGCCCTTAGTTTATAAAGTTCAGCGTATGTAGGCCTATATGTATGTGTCCGTAGACTTGTTTAGCCGTCAGGTCAGCGTTGTTCAATCCGTGGTTGGCAGAATAGCTATTTCAAATAACTAAGACTTTTTTAGGAACTCCCTGACAGAATTCTTTAATGTATAGTATTGTATGTATAAACTACACACAATTGGACCATGTTTTCTCGGGGTGTTATTAAAGCCGCTTGTATAGCCTACTTACAGGACTTACAGTGCAGGATACTCTGAATTAAACTCATCATTCATGTAATCTTTCCGTTAAAGAAGAAGCGTCTGTTGTATGATTCTGATGTCCTTTTCCTCCTCTGTCTAATGTTCCGTTTGGACTCAGACTCGCGCACATAGGCTTGTTTTACGTCAGCAGATGCTTCACAGCGCCCAGGACCTGGAGCTGTTTCCAGCTCTCATTGGATCTCGTGTCCATTTAAGGCGAAGTGTCGGTTTTTCCGTTCCGTCCCGCTTGTCGCAGTCAGCCTACTGCCAATAGCACCGCAGTCTTCTCCGGCTGCCCGGAAGAGCGTGTGGCTGTTATGGACTCTGTCATCAAACACATGCTCAGGCTCCCAGATACGATTCTGGCAAAGTGCTGCTTATATTGGAGTTCAAGAGCAGAATATATTGCTATACCCCTCCCCTCCGTGCTCCTAAAACGAGGCGTTTGGCTGTAGCTAATTGTTTTTTGGCTGGGTCCGAGCCAGTAGGCCTAGCTACATGTTAATTTCACAATAACAGAGCTAGGAATGGGCACCAAATGAACAGCTAGAGAACCGCGAGCAGCAGTTAGCTGAATCTGACCTAAAGTGTTTTGGGTTACAACTCTGGAACCTACCTTTAAGTGACTCTCAGGTCCTATATCTTCCCGTGCTGCAGCTACGTAAACCAGACCTGATACACACACAGACACACAGACACACCCAAACACACGCATGCACCCACACACCCACACACACACCCACACACACACACACACACACACACACCCTGCCCCGTATACAGATCCTTACTCAAAACACTGTAGAGGACCCTAGAACTCTCACTCAGTCAGGATCAGCATCCTCAATCAGCCAATCAACATCCAGCTGTTCCAGAGAGTTTTATTAGAGCTATTTCATTAGAGGGATTAAGTGCATAGCAGGAATGCCGTAGCGGTTTGAAACGATGAAATTAGTTGAGTTGTTTCCATATGTGTGGATGGAACTGTGTGTGTGTGTGTGTGTGTGTGTGTGTGTGTGCAGAGATGGGCAGTATTTCAATTACTTGTATTTGAAATACAAGTTAATTTGCTTTTGAGTATTTTGTCATTTGTATTTGATAGGGCCGATACAAAATTGAATGTAATTTGTAACAAAAAAATAGAGTGGAGTGATTTTGAATTTAAAATACTCAAATTACTTTCTCCAGTGTGTAGGCAGAAGGAGATTTTTTTTCTGTCGGATTCTACCACGAGACCATCTGATCTGCCTCTGAATGTCATTGTCGAATCAGTCAATTTGCCAAAGGTCTTGCTTCTTATGGCCCGCCCCTTTTTGGGGGGAAAAGGAAATCACCCCAGATCTCTCTCATTGACTCTCATGTTAAATATTTTTTTTTCACAAAACAGGGTTGTGGTCGAAAACTTAGAAAGCTGTCTTGATCCTTGTCAATTTATCTTCATTAGCACACCGACTTAAAGGAGGTTCTTTCAAAGAGCGAATCGAGTTGTTGCACTGAACGTTAGCCATCTTGACACAATGTTACTTGATGAAAGCCGTGTGATGTCCTTATACGCAATTAAAGCTAAGGTCCGGGACGCAATCTGGCCTGGGCGAGACTCTCCACTTTGTGAATTAGGCGCACCTCACCTAGAACGCGATCTGGCACTCTGCGCCTGGGCGAGACGCTCCACTTTGTGAATGAGGCGCACCTCACCTAGGACGCGATCTGGCACTCTGCGCCTGGGCGAGACGCTCCACTTTGTGAATGAGGCGCGCCTCACCTAGGGCGCGATCTGGCACTCCACGCCTGGGCGAGACTCTCCACTTTGTGAATGAGGCGCGCCTCACCTAGGACGCTATCTTGCACTCCGCGCCACATTGCATAGAGGCAGGGGCCCGGGCGCACATGAGACTCTTATTAAAGATCTTAGCCTACTATAAACGTTGTTGAGACTCGCACTGAAGATCTAACTCATTCTCACAGAAACAAAACAAATAGCTACACGGTCATTTATCTGTGTGATGTCACATGTGTGCGCCAGTGTTGTCAATCACTTGTGGGCGCCAATGTTGTCAAAGATAATCTGTAACTTGTGGAAGTTGTATTGTTAAACGGTGAGTACTTTGGTAGATTAAAGTATAAACTTTGAATACAAATGTTAGTACAACTTCTATACGTTATCTGTAAGCAGAGATGGGCAGTATTTCAATTACTTGTATTTGAAATACTAGTTAATTTACTTTTGAGTATTTTGTAATTTGTATTTGATAGGGGAGATAAAAAATCAAATGTAATTTGTAACTAAATACTTTAGAGTGGAGTAATTTTGTATTTAAAATACTCAAAATACATTCTCCGGAGTTTAGGCAGAAGGAGATTTTTTTCTGTCGGATTCTACCACTAGACCATCTGATCTGCCTCTGAATGTCATTGTCAAATCAGGCATCAGTCAATTTGCCAAAAGTGGTGCTTCTTATGGCCTGCCACTTTTTGGGGCGAAACGGAAATCACCCCAGATCTCTCTCATTGACTCTCATGTTATCCAATTTTTTTTCACAAAACAGGGCTGTGGTTGAAAACTTAGATAGCTTTCTTGATCCTTGTCAATTTATCTTCATTAGTACACCAACTTAAAGGAGGTTCTTTCAAAGAGCGAATCGAGTTGTTGCACTGAACGTTAGCCATCTTGACAGAATGTGACTTGATCAAAGCTGTATGATGTCCTTATACGCAATTACATATGACGAAAGCATGGTAGGGATAGCCCTCCCAGAAGCCATAGAGATTGCAATGAGAGCCCTGTTTTGTGGAAACATGAAAGCCACACAGCTGCTGCCTGCAAATATATATACAAAATCAATCAATTTGTTGTCTTTTAATAGCTTTGCTTAGTTACACTGACATTCTGTGACTGTTCTTCCTTTTTTACTGGGTTCACCAGAGCTTTGTGTACATTATATAGCCCCGTAGCCAGGGCCCATTGACATATTGATGTCAATCTAAATAGTCTGAATAGCCAAGTCACATTGCCAAAATACTAGGGCTGTAACGATATTGGATCGAACCGAGAAATCGCGACACTCTGGGCCACGAACCTGCATCGCGATGAACCGCGACATGCCCTCAAAAAGTTTGGTTCGCTAGTAAAGGCGGCTGCTTGCTTCAGCGTTGCGGTTAATTGTTGCGCAAAATTTACTCAGTTCAGTTCATGCTCCCAAAAGTTGCGCGTGTTGTCATGAGCCTGCCATTTGCTTGGCAGATAGAAAGCTGTTTCCCTAACAGAAAGTCTGAAGCTTGAAGTTCTTTTCAAACCTTTGCTTGGGTAGCACTGCTAAACTGAGCAGACATGCAGACTACATTTTAGTAATCTCATCACGTAACATTCATTTTCTAAAAACAATCACATAGTATTGCATGATTTACTGTGGTAGAAAATACGTTAGCTTAATGCTAACGTATATGGGAAATCCTATAGAGACCGCGCTAGGTATTAGCATCAATTAATTCACGTTAATGTTTTTGTATGAGCCTGACATTTGCTCTGCAGATAGAAAACAGGTTCCGAAGTTTGTTGAATGTTTTTCAACAGCATTGCTTTGAGTAATAAAAACTAGTGCTGTCAAACGATTAAAATATTTAATCGCGATTAATCGCATTTTTGTCATAGTTAACTCAAAATTAATCGCGATTAAATTAATCAAAATTAATCGCGATCGCAAATTTGATCTATTCTAAATCCCCTTTCAATATTTTTTTTTCCATCATTTTTATTTTATTTTAATGCTGTTATCAGCATGGAAAAGTGGATTGGCTTGCTTTAAGCAATGTTTTATTTTATTGAAAAACAACATTGCCGAACAGGGCGGTACAAAATAAAATTATAAAGTGCACATTTAAGATAAACATGGACTCAGCCTATAGTGCAGTTAAACCATGGCTTAATATTTTTTGCTGCCAGCTGCCTGTTGACATTTTCAGACAACAGTGAAGCTCGCTTCTTTTGCACAATACAACTTTTAAAGGTAAACTTTCTATTCAGAAGCTTTTATCATCCATTTCGCTGTATCGCGCTCATCATTCACATTTTTTTTTTTTTTTTACATCGCGTTAATCGCGCGATAAAAATTTTTACGGCGTTAAAATGGGTTTGCGTTAACGCCGTTAATAACGCGTTAAACTGACAGCACATCATAAAAACATCACATCATAAAAACAATCACATAGTATTGCATGATTTACTGTGGTAGAAAATACATCACATACATACATCACATCATAAAAACAATCACATAGTATTGCATGATTTACTGTGGTAGAAAATACGTTAGCTTAATGCTAACGTATATGGGAAATCCTATAGAGACCGCGCTAGGTATTAGCATCAATTAATTCACGTTAATGTTTTTGTATGAGCCTGACATTTGCTCTGCAGATAGAAAACAGGTTCCGAAGTTTGTTGAATGTTTTTCAACAGCATTGCTTTGAGTAATAAAAACCTCAATATTTGGTTATAAATTGTTTCTTCATTTTTTTTATAGCTCATACTTATTCTAATGTGAATTAGAAAATATATTTTAAAAATCGCGAGGTAAAAAAATTATAATAATAATAACAATATCGTGGGGTGTATCGAACCGTGGGTCAAGAATCGTGATACGAATCGAATCGTGAGGTAGGTGTATCGTTACAGCCCTACAAAATACTGATGTATACCTATATTCAGCGAAAAAATTACACTGACAGGTGTAATAGGCGGAATATGTGTGGGTGGGAGGGGCGTGGTGGCGGCGGTTACAAACATGAAAAAAAGGATACGGGACTCAAATGCTTGGGACCACTGCCTTACAAGACTGACAAGGGCCCGTCAATATAGCCTGCACCTGGGCCCGTGGTTACTACGTTACGCCACTGAATAGCCCAAACTTGAATGTTCTGCTATACCAAATTGTGAGAAAACTGAAAATTCAGAAAAAGTATTTCCTGTATTTTAAAAATACAAAATACATGTATTGTATTTTGTTACATTTTCTGGCAACAGTATTTTGTATTTTATTTTGATACATTTATTTGAAGGGTATTTTGTATTTTGTATCAAAATACATTTTGATGTATTTTTGCCCATCTCTGTCTGTAAGGTTGTGAGTGTGCAGTGGTAATGTAAGTTGGATTCGTAAAACGTATTTTAGGAAATAAATTACATTGCTTGACGTGTAGCTATTTGTCTCTGTTTGTTACCGACTTTCAACTTCATAAAAATCTCAACAACGTTTATAGTAGGCTACGTGTATTGTTTTGTCTCTGTGAGAATGAGTAAGATCTTTAGTAAGAGTCTTTAAAAAGAGTATCATCGGTGCGGAGTGCCAGATCGCGTCCTAGGTGAGGCGCGCCTCATTCACAAAGCGGAGAGTCTCGCCCAGGCGCGGAGTGCCAGATCGCATCCTAGTCCTTACCTGGCAATTACGTATGACGAAAGCACGGTGGGGATAGCCCTCCCGGAAGCCATACAGATTGCAATGAGAGCCCTGTGGCGGCGGTTACAAACATGAAAAAAAGGATACGGAACCACTGACAAGGGCACGTCATAATAGCCTGCACCTGGCCCCGTGGTTACTACGTTACGCCACTGAATAGCCCAAACCTGAATGTTCTGCTATACCAAATTGTGAGAAAATTGAAAATTCAGAAAAAGTATTTCCTGTATTTTAAAAATACAAAATACATGTATTGTATTTTGTTACATTTTCTGGCAACAGTATTTTGTATTTTATTTTGATACATTTATTTGAGGAGTATTTTGTATTTTGTATCAAAATACATTTTGATGTATTTTTGCCCATCTCTGTGTGTGTCTGTGTGTGTGTGTGTGTGTGTGTGTGTGTGTGTGTGTGTGTGTGTATGTGTGTGTGTGTATGTGTGTATGAAGTTAGTGTGTGTCCGCAGAAGTGGCAGTGAATAGAAAATCTAATTTTAATTAACAGACACATCATGGTGATCACATAATCAACTATTCTATTTCTACGAGGAGGGCGTAATCTATCAGAAATCGGTAAATAAAAATAAAGCCTTTTCAGGGTTTGCCTGATAAAAATTGACGCTAAATGCTAGCAACCTTAAGCTAGGAGGTGAGGTAAAGGTAAAGGTAAGGTCACTTCACTGGGGAAATTCTGTTCGCCCCAAATCACATTTAGCTGATGTTGAAAAATAAAGGATGTATCTGGTCTTGCAGTGCCATTGCTTTGATCCTAATCCTGTTGTAAGGTAAAGCACTGAAGATAAAGTTGTAGGCATAATCTATCTAACCCTAACCCTAGATAAAGTTGTAGGCATAATCTATATAATCCTTGTGTTTGCTTTTCTGTGTGGATGCGGTTGAGCTCTTAAACATTGAGGTGTGAAGGCGAATCTTTTTGAAAATATAATGAAAGAAAAATATTGTTCTCCCAACCCTCTGTTGTCGTGCGAACACGGTCAATGAGTCCATGGAGAGCCGAAGGGATGCTTCCTGTTGTTAGTGCTTTTAAAGATGGTTGCTATGGTTAATGTGAGTCCTCAGGGATGCATGTGTGGTGTGGAATGTGTGTGTGTGTGTGTGTGTGTATGGGGGGGGGGGTTGTTGACCAAGAGACAGGATGAGGTGACGAATACTTGAGATCACTGTCTGACATTGAAATTTCTCTCTCTCCCCCTTTCTCTTTCTCTCCCTCCCCTACCTCTCTCCCTCTCTCTTTCTCTACCTTTCTCTTTATCCCCCTCTCTTTCTCTCTCTCTCCCTCTCTCCCTCTTGTAATGGTTTTCTCAATTCTCAGGAGGTATCGTATTTGAATAGAGTTTAATTTGTATACAGTAATGAAAGACCCTTTAAAGTGATTTGGTGTTACAACAGTGTGGTGTATGTGGGTGAAGATGACAAACAGTTTACACAGTTCTTGCTTGATCCCTTGACTACTCCCCCCCCCCCCCCCTTTGTGACAAATTGATCTTGTAGTGTCATGTATGTTTATTCTTTTGTTTTTGAAGACTGTAATAAAGGAGTTTTCAAAATGTAATTATCCCTCTCTCCCTCTCTCTCTCTCTGTGTCTCCCTCTCTGTGTGTCTCCCTGTCTCTCTCCCTCTCTCTCTCTCACACACTCCCTCTCTCTCTCTCTCACACACTCCCTCTCTCTCTCCTTCTCTCCTTCACCCTGTTTTTCTCTCTCCCTGTCTCTCTCGTTTTCTCTCTCTATCGTTCTCTCTCTATCTCTCTCTTTCTCCTTCCAGTGTCAGAGCTGCAAGAGGAGGGGATGAATGCCATAAATCTGCCACTAAGCCCCACCCCCTTTGAGCTGGACCCAGAAGATACCATGCTGGGTACACACACACACACACACACACACACACACACACACACACACACACACACACACACACACCAAGGTTATTATCGTTAACGAAAAAACGAAAACGAGGTGTGATTTTTTTTGTCGTCAACTAAAATAAAAATAAAAACGAGGCTTTATAAAAAAACGATAACTAACTGAAACTGTTTTGTGTCTTTACAAAACTAACTAAAATAAAATAGAATCACAGAGAAAATGTCCTTAGTTTTCGTTTTTGTCAATGTATTTCATACAAAGCCTAGTAGTCCATTTTCCGCTGTACCACTTTTAAACACGCCCCTCGCCTGCTATCATGCGGCAAAAGTCGTAAGAAAGCGAGAATCCTATTTGGCAGTGACGTGCGGTGTGGTTCGTGTCTGGTGAGGCACTGACTCCTTCAGAGTCAGATTTACAAACACATATCACCATGCAATTGGCAGCTTACACATTGACTACTGGTTGTTTTCCATATCAGTATTCTTTACACAAACATAGGTAAGGTACAAACAGTTGGCAGCTGCTAGCTTGTGATGAACTCGTGTGAATATGCACGTAGAATTTGAAATCTTTCATACACAGTAGCACAGACACCATGGGGGTTTCTTACTTTTCCCATAATCATTTGAAGGCGACTATAACATCAGCTAGATAACTAGCTAATTTCATGCAAATTAAACTCCTCCATTTAAATCATTTAGGTTATTATCGCCAAGTGTTTTTAGCTAGCTTATTAGCTAGCGCAGCAACTTCATAACCATAGCAACCAGGAAACACGACTTCAATAGCTGCAATTTAAGTTTATTTTCTCAAAATCAGCTCACCAATACAAAGCAGTCTTCGGGTCAGAGTGATCACAACCACTTGTGTGATGTAAAATGGCTTCACATAGACATTAACCCTCTATACCCCAATAGAATTCTAGAACACTGCAGCAAAATCCCACGAAAAACAGAGAATTCCTTCATTTTTTGTTATTCTGTAAACAAACCGTTACAGTAAGAAAACAAAAGAAAAATTACAATTACAAGTTTGTTTTGTTTGAAAGGGCATAAATTCTTTGTTAATATGATATCAAATATGTATTAGTGACTTCTACAAATATTAAAATACAAATCATTACATACACCCTAAAGTTCAAATTCATAAGTTTTGAACCTTACAGCAGATGTAGTTATTATATTTAATATATTCTTAATGTATTTAATTAGTATTTGTTATATATTCTGTAAATAAATGAATAAATATTAAAATAAATATTAAAATATTAACACTACTTAACCATACAGATTACCAACATTTTTGCTAATTTGGTGGAAAACACCTAACTCTATGCCTCTTCAAAAGCATCCTGGTGCAATATACTTGTGGAGGAGGTGAAGGTGTTTGTGAGGATAAACATCCTCATGGGTATCTGTGAGTGACCGCCGCGGCCAGCCCACGATAAGGGATGTGGACTTGGAGATGGTGGTAAAAGAATTGCCGTAGCAGTGGTTTACGTTTCAATGTAAACAATGTTTATTTTCTTTCCAGTTTTGGAATTTTTAGCAAAAACAATAATAAGTACAAACTAAATACTTCAGAGCAAAAACAATCTTCAATAGCAAATACAGCGTAACAGGGTTACCTTTGAGAACAACTCCTCACAACAGGAAAGCTGTCCTACTCCTTCAACCTCCTGAATGGCACTGAGCTAGCCTCTTAAGAAGGCCTATCTATTGCCACTAATTGGCCTAATAGGGCTGACCCATGACTATGGGGAATCATAGCACATCTTGCTCATTCTTAACAACACTAATTTAATACATGAAATGGTTATTAAATAACACAGGTATTGTTATTCTTGCAATCACCACTTAACCCACTAGTAAATAACCCTACAATGCACCGTAATTACGAACGTGAAATGTGAACACGACAAACACCCCTGTGACATAATGCCCCGCTCCCTCCACTGGTGACACAATGTAAAAGTGACATTCCAACGCGAGCGCGCTTTCGCGATGGGACCAGTATGTGCGTGAGCGTGAGAACAAGGAAGTGTGAGTACATGTTAACCAGTTTATGAATCTTATTGCAATGCACATGATACATTAATAAGATGGTGGGTAAACAGTATGTATATCAGTATAATTGAGCAACCGCAGGTGTATGCAAATATCATGTATGAATGTTGTATACAATTCACCAAATTCACGGTAAACACCCGACACCATTACAAACTCACACAGTGGAACAAACAAGCACAACAAACCCACAAAACACCCCACAACACTCTCAACAATGTTCATGGTTCACATATTATGTGAAGATGCTGTGTAATGGTGGCTGCGTGCGTGCGTGCATGCGTGTGTGTGAATGAATGAATGGAGTCACCGTCTCTTACTCCCGCATTTCGCGGTAAAACAGTGCGTAATGTTCGAGACAGTGAGAAGGGAAATGTTCAGCTTCTCACAGTATCCATCATATACCCTCTTTTCTTGACTACTGTTCATCTGATCCAGCCTTACAAGTGTCCTATGTGGCACACACCAATGCCATGAAATAAGTATGAGGAGTTATGCAGATACCTACCCTGTTCAAACCCAGGGATAGCAGACTCTGGTGACAAGCTTCAGAAAGTGAGACCATTACAGTTTTTTCCAATCATTTTCACACTTGGTTCAATACCATGTACTCTTTCTCAAAACACTTAACACATCCAGCAGTAGACTAACTAAATGGGATACTTTTCCATTGCTTAGATACAAAATGCAGTCAATGACTACTTCCAAAATTCATGGATACCTGTCAATGTTCACCACCAGCAAAATGCTGTGCAACTTCAGCATTTTTTTTTCAAGATATTTAGATACTCTGTTCAAAACAGTTAACTTTAGTTATTCACAATTTAGATCACTGTAGATGGAAAGATGCTGTATTTTCAGACCAATTCAATTATACACTTGACCTAAGACAGATTTTGTTTTTACATAAATGTATATATTTTACATGGATCTAATGTCAGACTACTGTAGACTACAGACTGTAATGTCAGACTACCTATACAAACACCACAACTTGTAAGCTGACAACTTTCCATCTTCAATTCTGTGAGAAACCTACTATGTCCTACTGAAGCTTCCTTATACTCATCAGGCCTCTCGCTGTTCCTCTCCCCCCATGTCCTCACTTCTCTTTGCTGCCACAGCACCCTCACTCACTTCTCTACCCTCAGATGAGGTGGAACAACTGACATCCTGACACATAAAAGAAAAAAAAACTATCCTATTATTGTAAGCCATCACAGTGGAAGTCATTATTGTTTCATCCATTTTTATGTCAATTGTTTTATGCCACAACATCAGCTCAATATCCCAGTGTGTACTACATACGGACAAGCTATATCACATCTACTATACATTTTAGTAGTAGTGATGTCCTAAACCTTGGTCCTGATTTCATTGTGATTAGCTTTTCTACAGCATAAAAGCTGTACACGCTTAAAATTTAACATCACAACTAGGGATGGGCATTCGATTAAATTGTCTTAATCGATCGTCGGGAGAATTAACGATCGATTTTCGATTAATCATTAAAAAATTATATAAAAAATGCACTATTTATAGGCTATATTAAAATGCAGTTTAATGGTTACACAAAACTATGCGCTGCTGTACTCTTAAGCAGCGGCGCCGACAGCTAGAAGCCAGTGCTCATAAACACAACTTACTCGGTTAGCCTACCTAACAATGAATTAGGCTAATTAACAAAGCTCCATTAAAACAACCAGTAACAGTATTATCGACAAGCCATACAATTCACCGGTAAAGAGAATATTAATAGTTAAGCCCTAAACCTACAAGTCCAGGTGCTTAGAATAACAGCTGATAGTAAACGTCAACTTTTAAGATGATTCTTGACCAGTGCCAATTTCAAGCTATGTCATTCCCCGGTTTTCTAACCAGAAACAATAACCCTGGAAGGTATTGAAAACTAGTAACTAACTGTTAAAGCACACGTTTTAGTTGTACTTATACACAGCTTTGCAGTGTTGTCAGTGAACTAAGTCATTTTTTTTAATCAAAATGGTCCCACGCTACACGCCGTGACCTCGTCATGTTTACTTTAGAAAGACACGGAAACTTGCAGGTAACTGAGTAGGCCTGTGGCGTTTTTTTCAAAACATTGCCCTTGTTTGGTAAAATTTGAATTGCTGCCACATAGCGAAATCCATTGCATTCCTTCAAGACTCACACTATGCAACAGAACGTGCATTAGTTTTATCGATGAAAAAATAATGTCATCGACGAAATTCTTAATGATCAATTAATCGATCGTCGATTAATTATGCCCATCCCTAATCACAACATATTACTAGTTGGCTGTCGAATAATCTGCTGAATACCATTTCAAAATCAGGTTTTCAATATTCAATGATGACCTTGCTATTGATTGTAGCTACTGTTGTTAGGCTACCATAAGCTTACAGCTCAAATCAAAGGAGGGATTTGAGATGAAGTTTTTTTTACTATACATGTTATTTATCTTAATCTGATCAGTTTAGTAAGTGATGAGGCTGGGTCAATAGCTGGCTATCAACCAACTCCAGACGAACTCCTCAGACTAACGTTACCTCAGTCCATGTAGATAGCTAGCAAGTTAGCTGGCAAACTGGTCATGGAAATTGCGATGACGATACAAATTGTAAGACATTTCTTCTGAAAACCAGAAAACGCAGCCGATTACCCACGTCGTTTATTTGTGCAAATAATAGCTCTCACCCACAGACGCGGGTGCTTCCTTCGTATGTTGCGAAACTCACGAATTGACCGCCATTTCCACAAGTGAGGTAACGTGAAAATGAGCTTTACTGAATGTCCCTCAAAGACCAATTATTAAATGTTACATATCTCTGCTAATAAAAGTGTCATTGGTTTACAATCTATTCAAACATCACTGATCTAGCTATGACTTTTGTCTATGTATACGATGAGTCTGGTGCTATTTGTAAACCAACACTTCTCAGTTACTGGCGAGTTAGCTAGTCAGAAATAAACAGGAGGATACTTATATTTCTATTTGAATACGGTTTTTAATTTTTGACTTCTCAAACAGGATCGTTACTGTTATACAAACGTGATTAGTCGTCGTCATTGGTGCACAAAAATACGGTATCATCCAGTGAGAACAGATGTAGACGTCTCTGATTTCTAGCCTTTACTCCAAGAGACACTGTAATCTTCAGGCGATCTGTCAGTAGCGAGGTTAAATTAGCAAATACTTAAAAAAAGCCAATGACCGCATATCCAGTTTCCGGTTTTTAAAATAAAAGTAAGATGTTAATCTATCCATTAGCGGGGTGTTTTTTCATATATTAATGTTGTAGTATTAACACTGTGTCTTTAAAAGTTACGGCCGTCGGCGGCCGCTATGGGAGAATAAAAGAAGGCCGTCGACGGCCCCTATGGGATCTAGAGGGTTAAACAATCCTAAGACAAATAATGGGAAATCAACGCAATGGCCTACTCTGATATCAATGTAATGTTAGCGAAAAAGGGGTGAGAAGCCTCCCCTTCCCCTGGCTAATATTTAGTCTCCGCTGTACGTCCAAAACCAAATCTATTCTTGAGGTTCCAAAAATGTTCAAAGCAATTTGGCTTTGAATGTGACTAGTCGATCGAATTTTCTTCTATCCCGTAGTTTCGTTTGAAGATTACCTTTTAGCTCCGGCATTGGTCTCCCATTATTAATCACTTCACATTTTGATTGTAAGTCCACATTTGAGAAATAACTTAGCTTAGCAATAGAATCTTCAATTTTCGCTAGAAGAAGAGAAACGGGAGAAAAGGCATATACCCGACCGGTGGGCTCCTACACGCCCATTTCAATGAGGTAGATGTACTGTTTTTTCACTGCGGTTTTATGTCAGATCAGCAAGACTGAATAGGTTCTACGCATGCGCTCAACCCAGTTTGTGATCGATTGCGCAATCTGAGTTGAGGCACAGCTCGTCGCCGCCTCGACGTCTCGCTGTTTCCTTACTCTTTGAACAGGACAAGCGCAAATTCAGCGATTTTGATTATAAAAATACTCGAAATGATTGGAATCATGCAGGAATTACATTTATAGCACAGATCAGTAGAAAAAATATTTAAATATGCCTGCCCCGCCCCCACTGACCGCACGTCCCATGTCATAGATGTCAATGTATTTCATACATAGCCTAAATCTATTTTAGTACACGCCCCTCGTCTTGAATCATGGCGGCCAAAGTCGGGAGACAGCAACAAAGTCCAATTTGGGATTACTGTGATTATGAATGTGTCGAAAATAAAAGCAAGTGCCTTGCAATGGAAAATGGAAAGATATGTAGAGTATTTATCAAGGGGAAAAATCCCACAAATCATGTGTGGCTCATGAATGGGTTTAATACATGCTGTTCACATGTGTCTTTAGTTTATTGGCTATTGCATCTTGTGTAGACTGTTAACATATTTGTACCAATATCTACATTTTATGTTCTGTTGTTGATAGTGTTGTGGCCAGTGGACATGTTCTGGTTAATGACACAAACACACTGACTGACACAAATTTCATAGTTGTCGTTTGTGGATGGCTGTCCATCTGTTCTAAATACATTTTTTTAAATGGTATGTTTTGTTGAGTTTTTATTACTTACAATTTATTATAGCTTGTATCTACAATTCATTTTGAGCAGAAAGACTGAAACTAAAACTGACTGAAACTAAAACTGACTGAAACTAAAACTGAAAAGACTGAAACTAAAGAAAGGAAAGACTGAAACTAAAACTGAAACTAATACAAACTAAACTCAAACTAAGCATTTTCAAAAAATTAAAAATAAACTAAACTAGCAAACCCGCTTTAAAAAATAATTTAAACTAAACTGAAATTGAAAACAAAAAGTCAAAACTAAATGAAAATAAAAACTAATGAAAAATTCAAAACTATAATGACCTTGACACACACGCACACACACGCACACACACACACATGCACACACACACGCACACACACACACACACACACACACACACACACACACACACACACACACAGACACAGACAGAGACAAACACACTCACACACACACACACACATACATGTGTAGTGATGCCCTGCTGTCTGCTGTCTGCTCCAGAGGAGAATGAGGTGCGCACCATGGTGGACCCCAACTCCAGAAGCGACCCCAAACTGCAGGAGCTCATGAAGGTGAAGTGGGTGTGTGAGTGGGTGTGTCTGCATCAAACACTGGGGATTAACATCATAGTATGCAGTTGTTTGACAAGTACTGTATCACATTTGATCATACAGTGACCAAATTAATTGGCTTCATGTAGATGTGTGTGTGTGTGCCTGTGTGTGTGTGTGTGTGGGTGTATGTGTGTCGATGTGTATGTGTGTCGGTGTGTGTGTGTGTGTGTGTGTGTGTGTGTGTGTGTGTGGGTGTGCGTGTGGATGGGTGGGTGTTTCTGTGTGTGGGCAGTGGCGGTTTTAGGCACGGGCCACGCGGGCGGTGGACCGGGGCGGCACTTTTTCAAGTCACGTGGGGGGGGCGGCACGACCAAGTAAATAAATAAATAATAATCTGGGCCGCGAAGCGGTTTTCTACTATCTTTCATATCACTGTGTGGGGAATTGGCGAATTGGCGCCCCCTGCGGCTGCAGGCGCTCCTGCTTGCGCCCCTGCTTGCTAAGAAGGTGCCATCTATGTGTGAAACCGGGGAAGGGGAGGGAGCGCGGGGGAAAAGTTCACCTCTGGGACTCCCAACTGGAACAGACAAGTGGGGGGACGGGGGGATCCACTGTAGGCTATAGAGCAATACTCTAATACAATTAGTGGGCGCAAGTCAGTCACACCTCGACTTTCTTGCAAAAAATGCACATTCATAATATTATAATTACAGGCCTATAATTCCTGCAGGTTTTTATTTTTTCTGAATTGTGTGAAATGGCTTATACAAATAGGTAATACTGAACGATTATGTGTCACCAAGGGCAAGGTGAATTGGTTTAGTCTTAACTTCTGTACGAGTGACAGTGTTGGGGGATAGAGAATTTGTTGATTTGTTGAATCAGGTGCCCAATTTCGAAAAAAAAAAAAAAAAAAGAAGAAGAGGAGAAACAAGCAAAACATAAAGGTATGCCACTTCTCTCTGTTTGATAACAGTATCCATGTAGTGATTTAGGGCTAATGTTAATTGGTGGTATAACTCTGCCTGCTATTCTTCTGCCTATGATTATACAACAATAAATCGGTTTTAACTCAACAAACACGAGATCTAATTTCGCGATAAGACACAAAACTGTTACACGTTCAGTTTTAGGTTCATCATTGACGTTGGACCATGTAATTAGCCAACGGAATGTTCATATCTTCTGTAGGCAGTTTCAAAGACGGAACATTTGCCATTTGCTTTCGTGACAAAGTATAGTTTACCAGTAATAAGTTGAAGTGTGGCATGCATAGAATTCTAGGCAGTAACCAATTAGCTGATTGTTCCTCCCTGAAAGAAGTTAATATAGCGTTTAATGACAGATATTTAGCATGTAGGCAGTAAGGGCATGTTTATTTCCATTGATTCCCTTAAGTGTATTATTTCAACTTCTTTGTAAAGGATTTGTGCAATTGTGCAAATTTTATCTTTCATTTATTTAGTTATAATATATATATAGGGGTGTAAAAAATAACCGATACTTATCGATATCCGTTTTTAGCATGTAAGATACGACTACATCGATGCGTGAAGTCCCGTATCGGTTTAAAAATATCATCAACCAGTCTTTGCCCGATTTAAAAGTTATGAATCGGTTCACAAGCGTTTGTCCCTCCGTTTTTTTTTAAACACAAAACACTCGCTGGCCTGTTGGATTTTTATCTCATTCAGAACAATAACAGCTTGTCATTGGCCAAAGCCCGCATACCATAAACCAATCAGGCTGTATTCTCACTATTGACGCCTGAGAGAACCTGGAGAGAATGAAAGATTACAACTCTCAACAATGCTATGCTAGCTACCCTATTCATTTTCAATGGCCGATGCTGTGCTAGCTACTTCAGTCAAGGAAGGTACATTGTTGTTGATTGCGTGTTTCTACAGACATCCTCGGATTTAAATAATTATAAAATAATAAATAGGAGAATATTTGTATCATTAACAATTATGTTTAACATTTATAGTCATGATTCCGAGACCGAGCCATCATGATGTCCTAACATAAATATAAGCACTGTATGAACAGTGCAAATGGCAGTGCAGACATCCCAAGTATCCCGGAAGGTCCGGGAGTCTCCCACATATTGATAACGACTCCCTGATGCCCGCAAATTACTTAAAATCTCTCGGAATCAAGAGCGAATGAAATAGCCTACACATTACACATGATAGGCATCTGCAATGCCCAAATAAAACTCACATTGTATGCTACACCAGAAGAGGCACAACAAAAGGGTCTTACCATTGAAGATATTTGTTTTTTCTTGTAAACTTGAAGTCCACGTATACAACGTAAGCACAGGATTTTTCAATATGTTGCGATCATTTTTCCAAATCTCCACTAAAAACCACTTGTTAGGTATGTCATCCATTCATATCGATGTGAATCAATCAATACTCATACAACTTTAACTGTGATGTGTTTTCCTTTCATTTCACAACAAATTATGTATTGTATAATTTACGATAGCAGTTGCCCCTTCGTAAACATTAGGCTACACATCGTATTGTCTCGTCACATGATCAAATAGAGATTTGACATTGATTGGACAACAACACAAAAATTACCCAGAAATCATCATTGAAAATCTGAATATGACGAAAATACCGGAGAAAATAAGAATGTATTCATTTAATTGAATCGTTTTTTAATAGTTTCTATAGTGTAAGATAAGCATATCATTTTGTTGTCGATTGCTACTGTTTCTCCCACAAAAAATACCCACCATGATAGAGATAAGTTTGCCCTTTCACGTGTATATATCACATTAGACAAAGTCAGATTGGTATGTGTCTGCTGTCACCTGCTGCATTAGAGCAGTGACAGCGGTAAATAAGCAACAGTTATGGTGGAGAAGCAAGGCCAACTAACGATTTCCATCGTCATGAAATAGCTTATCTTCGGCAGGTAAACCGCTACTCCGCCTGCTGTTGTGGCAGTGAATTGTTTTCAGCACCCACGGCCATTGGAGCACCATAACCGGGACACAAAAGCTAACTACTACGTACTATCCGGCCGCCTGCCCACCGCCCAACTATCCGACGCGGCCGTTTGAGTAGCTTAATGGCACCTTTAGAGACGTGTGTGTGTGACGAGGCAGTGTGCGTGTGTGCCTCAGTAGCATCCTGATTGGCCTGTTTCGGTAAGTCAACCAATCAATTTTCAGTGAGGGTGGGCTTTTATCTCCTCTTCCGAACCAAATTAATCAGTTCAGTGTATCTAGGAACAGGTCCACCATGGCAGAGGGAGAGTGCCCCCTAAAAAGAAAATATAAGACAATTTACAACAGACTATACAAAGGTGTACCCCTGTCTTATAAAAGTAAATCACAATGACCGTCTTGCACGCTGAACTATGTGTGATTTCAGCATTGCCCATGGTGGGTTAAATTACTGTAATAGACATGTTGAAGTTTCATTTCATGTGCATATTATTCATGCCAGCTAGTTGCCAGGGCTACATGAAAACAACAAGCTCCTTAGACTTGTTTAAAGAAAAGCAGTTTACATACATAGGAGAGTATTAGCAGCATATAATAAATAGTAAAAGTAATCTACATATTTAAACATAATTAACAAAGAATTGCATAGGACTATAGCCTATAGAATGATTCAATAATTGAACGGCATCAAATCGAATCGCATCGCATCGAATTGAATCATATCGTACTGAATCGTTTTTTATCAACATGCACCTTTTCTTGTATCGTATCGTGCCCATGTATTGAGATACGAATCGAATCGTTTTTGTCATGAGAGATTTACACCCCTAACATATATATATATATATATATATATAAAATAAAAATCGGGGGGGGGGGGTGCTCGGAGGGGGTCTCACCCGGGGCGTATTTCCATGTAGAACCGCCACTGTGTGTGGGTGTGTGTTAGGGGTGTGCCAAATAATCGTCATGACGATGCATCGCGATTCTAATTTTCACGATCTACTGCATCGATTGTTGACGCCAAGTATCGATTATTAAAAAAAAAAAAAAAAAATGAATAATTAAAATTGCATGAATGGTTGGCGAACATCAAGCATTTCCGGCCGCGCGATACTGCGACAAGTCATTCATAAACAAAACATGCAGTGTATCCAGTATTAAAAATATTTGTGTTAAGTAACCTCCAAAAGTCGTTTCAATAAATACAGCTATGTATGAATTGAGTTGCTTTGAGTTATCAATTGAACACACTATCCAGATCATACACAGCCAGTCAGCCACTGGTAATGGCTTAATTTTTTTCTTACAGTGTTCAGTGAAAATTCGCAATGCATCGCAATGCATTGCAATGCATTGCAATGCATTGCAATGCATTGCAATGCATCGCAATGCATCGCAATAATTCAAGTATCGCGATGCATCGTGATAGAATCGCATCGTGGCATGTGAATCGTGATACGAATCGAATCGTGACTTCTTTGGCAATGCCCACCCCTAGTGTGTGTGGGTGTGTCTGTGTCTGTGTGAAAGTGTGTGTGTATGTGTGTTTGTGTGTGTCTTTGTGCCCGTGCTCATGCTCATTGACACTGCAGTGTGTCCTCCATGGTTTGTTTGTTTGTTACTCAAAGATGTTAACGAGAATGAAAGGCATGTTGCATTTTGTGTCTCAATTCCGACTGATCAGACAAATGATTTATCGGTGTGTGTGTGTGTGTGTGTGTGTGTGTGTGTGTGTGTGTGTGTGTGTATGTGTCAGGTCCTCATTGACTGGATAAATGATGTGTTGGTGGGAGAGAGGATCATTGTGAAGGACCTGGCTGAGGACCTCTATGATGGACAGGTGCTCCAGAAGCTCTTCGGTAAGGATGTGTGTGTGTGTGTGTGTGTGTGTGCGTGTGCGTGTGTGTGCGTGTGTGCGTGTGTGCGTGCGTGCGTGCGTGCGTGCGTGCGTGCGTGCGTGCGTGCGTGCGTGCGTGCGTGCGTGCGTATGTTTGTGCATATCCAATGTGTGTATACATGTAGGTGTGTGTGTCCTGTAGAGAAGCTGGAGGGGGAGAATCTGTACTAGGCTGAAGTGTGTGTGTGTGTGTGTGTGTGTCTGTGTGTGTGTCTGTGTGTGTGTATACATGTAGGTGTGTGTGTCCTGTAGAGAAGCTGGAGGGGGAGAAGCTGTACTAGGCTGAAGTGTGTGTGTGTGTGTGTGTGTGTGTGTGTGTAGAGAAGCTGGAGGGGGAGAAGCTGAATGTGGCTGAAGTGACCCAGTCGGAGATCGCTCAGAAGCAGAAGCTGCAGACGGTTCTGGAGAAGATCAACGACACCCTCAAGCTCGCCTCACGCAACATCAAGTGGACCATTGACTGTGAGAGGGTTTTCACATCAGACTTTTCACACCAGAGCCTTCAAATTCACACCAGAGCTTTCACACCAGAGCTTTCAAATTCACAGCAGAGCTTTCACACCAGAGCCTTCAAATTCACAGCAGAGCTTTCACACCAGAGCCTTCACATTCACAGCAGAGCTTTCCCACCAGAGCCTTCAAATTCACAGCAGAGCTTTCACACCAGAGCCTTCAAATTCACAGCAGAGCTTTCCCACCAGAGCCTTCAAATTCACAGCAGAGCTTTCCCACCAGAGCCTTCAAATTCACAGCAGAGCTTTCACACCAGAGCCTTCAAATTCACAGCAGAGCTTTCACACCAGAGCCTTCAAATTCACACCAGAGCTTTCACACCAGAGCTTTTGGTGCAGACGGGAGTCCACTAAACCGTCACTAATCCACTAGTAGTTGGGACTGATCCTAATCCACTACAAGATGGGACTGATCCTAATCCACTAGGAGATGGGACTGATCCTAATCTACTGGTAGATGGGACTGATCCTAATCTACTGGTAGATGGGATTGATCCTAATCTACTGGTAGATGGAATTGATCCTAATCCACTGGACTGATGAATTCCCTCTCTGTTGCCCCTCTAGCCATCCATGCCAAAAGCATTGTTGCTATCCTGCACCTGTTGGTGGCGCTGTCTCAGCACTTCCGTGCCCCCATCCGTCTTCCGGAGCACGTCTCCATCCAGGTGGTTGTTGTCCAGGTAACTCAATGCAGCCCTCCCCATCAGTGCAGTTCCTTTACTTCCTCCCTCTCCATCAGTGCAGCTCCCTTAGTTCTTCCCTCTCATCAGTTCCTTTAGTTCCTCCCTGTCCATCAGCTCCTTTAGTTCCTCCCTCTCCATCAGTTCCTTTAGTTCAACCCTCTCCATCAGTTCCTTTAGTTTCTCCCTCTCCATCAGTTATTTTAGTTCCTCCCTCTCCACCAGTTCCTTTAATTCCTCCCTCTCCATCAGTTCCTTTAGTTCAACCCTCTCCATCAGCTCCCTTAGTTCCTCCCTCTCCATCAGTTCTTTTAGTTCCTCCCTCTCCACCAGTTCCTTTAATTCCTCCCTCTCCATCAGTGCAGTTCCTTCAGTTCAGAGGTCTCAAACTTCTGGGCCGCCAAGCGATTTCATCCGGCCCGCTGGCTTCTTAGGAAGTTGCAAAAATGGGCCACCCCATCTTTTACCACTGCCATTGGCAACGGGTTTTGTGCTTCTTATTAACATCTTTCATATCTTTTCACAAGTAGTCCAGTTATGGCAGCAAAATCAATCAAAATAGGTATTTTGGAGGAATGTCTTCTATCGTTTTGACAAGTAACCGAATAATAAGTAGGATAATGTATAGCCTGGCCGTCATTATCATAAAATAAATCTAGCTGTGTCAAAGGCAAAAGTTTCAGTGCGTATTCTGTGGCTCTGGATGATAAATGATAATGCTGATAATGTGTTAACAACCAGTTTGAGGTGACAGACGAATCACGCTGTTTAAAAACAATGCAAGGCCATAGCTAAAGATGTATTTAAGCAACTGTGTGACGCAATTGAGCATGCTGGTCTGTCATGGTGCACCATCAGTGATCAGCATATCATTACATTTGAGATCACTATAGATAGAAAGTATTTCGGCAGACAAATGAAATTATACACTTGAAATATATTTATTATAAATACTTTAATCAGTTTTCTGCTTTGTTTTGTTTGTTTGCAGCCTTGTAACCAACTATACAAAAGCGGTGCTGTACAGTATTTGCTTTGAAATCTATGAAGGAAAAATATAAATGTAGCTGTAAATGAAGACATTGTCCCACTATTACTGCTGTATATGTAAGTCATGGGCTATCAATGAGACAAAGTAATCAAAAAATGCAACACTAACCATTGTTCCACTGATCACACATGGTACATTTGCCAAACTCAAAAGTGGTATCTACAGTATTGTGATAGGCAACCCAAAAGATTAAAAAAATCTGGGCCACACTGACCTGACTAGACACTCATCGGCCCCCAAGTCATTTGAGTTTGAGACCCCTGCTTTACCTCCTCCGACTCCATCAGTTCAACTCCTTTAGTTCTTCCCTCTGCTAACCTAGGGGTGAATATCACACAAGGTGTGTGTGTGTGCCGGCTCAGGGATTGTGGGATCGGTTGATGTAGCTGTTTATATTTGGGTTCTAATATTGGCTAATATCAGGCGTTGATGTAGTTTTGTGTGTGTGTGTGTGTGTGTGTGTGTGTGTGTGTGTGTGTGTGTGTGTGTGTGTGTGTGTGTGTGTGTGTGTGTGTGTGTGTTTGGATTCTCCACAGAAACGAGAGGGGATTTTACAGTCCAGACAGGTCCAGGAGGAGATCACAGGGAACACAGAGTCAGTTTCTACACACACACACTAGAGATGCGCGGATGGGCTATTATTTCATCCGCAACCGCATCACAAAACACATGATCCGTCCGCTATCCATCCACACCAATTTTTTTGACCAATTTGACCAATTTTCAAAACCGCACCCGCCCGCCATCCGCCTGTTGTTTTTAGGTATAGGCGCTGTGACGCAAGGCTAGAAAGTTCTTGCCTGTTCTTGAAAGGAGACTGATCCAATGCCGCAAAGATATTTAAAGGATAAAGCCCCTAGTATGAAAGCCTATTGTTGTAGCCTATCCCCAGAATATTATCAGTGAAGTGACGTCTGTCTCCGATCGATGCACAGGGAGAAACTTTAAAATAACCAAGCACATCGGCAAACCTGACCTTACCATAGGCTAGTAGGCCTACACTTTTTTATCATTGTAATAAAACGCAATTTGGTACACCATTTTAATATGGTAATATAGCCTACTGTTTTTAGTTTAGAAGGAAACGCCGAGTCTATTAAGTCCGAAATTTCACCGCATTGTAGGCTTTATACTGTAACAACCCCAACACTTGCCTGCTTGCCTTGCAAATCAAAGTTTTCCGACTACTTTTCTTACCTTCTTTCTTAGCTGGTGAAGTTACTGAGCTAGAAGTTTAACTTGTTCATCTCGCGCTGCCAATGCCCAATGTCACTTCTGAGTCAAATCACTCCATCATCTCTTTGAAATTCCTTATTCCACGAGTGGTAGGCTACAATGACTGGCTGTTTTAAAATATAACTAATAGCCTAACGAAACAAAATAACCCAGGCAGCTTCATCTACGACACGTTAAGGCTTCTTCCAATACTGACAGCTGACTCATAGCTTGCAGGTTTGCGGCGTTGCAAAGAGACGCGACATGATAGGGATCATCACTTAATTTAATCTTTTTTGCTTCCTTTGTTTGCTTTGTATGCATACACGGAACAAGGCCAATTTACTGCCTGATGAAAATGTGATTATTTGAAAATGTGCTTGGATGTAGGTAACGATATTTAACAATGTGTATATATTTTGAATTTCGTTGGGTAAACCGCCACCCGCCCGAATTTAATTAAAATATATTTTTTTGTCACGTCACCCGCCCGATCCGCGGTTTAACCTCGGGTGCAACCGCCAACCGCGCATCTCTAACACACACACACACAAACAGACACACATGAACACACAAACACACACTCACATGTGGATGAACAATCATAAATCACAAATCATGTCTTTCCTCTTCTCCATGCAGGGCGATGTCAGGAAGGCATGGTGTGTATTTCAAACGCACTCTCACGCTACATCTGTGTTGGGTGGGAGTTAATGTTGTGTGTGTGTGTGTGTGTGTGTGTGAGAGAGAGAAAATGTTGTGTGTGTTGTGTTTTGTGCATGTGTGCGTGTGTATCAGTGGCGGCTGGTGGATTTTAAAGTGAGGGAGGAAGGACTGTGCGCCTGGTTGCCATTGGCCTGCTTATTCCGTTGGTGGCATAAGTATGTGAGATACAAGTTGTTTCAGGGTGTTTTTGTGGACTACAGTACTACAAAATAGCAGGCAGGGATATAATTGATACAAAGCCACCAGTGTGGCACCATTGTACTTAAAAAGCTGCTGGGCAGCATGTCTTTGGACTAGACAAGGCCAGATGGAAAGGATGCAAAGCCAATTAGTCAAATCAGGCCTACTCTTGATTTGAAAAACTACATTCTAAATGTTGGGCCTATCATTTGGCCTATTTTCCCCCTCAATTACTAAAGCTATTGGTTATTATTTGACTAATTCCATTTTCAGCTGCAATTGTTTTAAGAAAAATTAAGACACAAGACCAAAAGTGATGCCATTTAAAATGCTCTGAATCATTCACTAACATCCTTTCCACAATATTAAACAACAAGTTACAAAGGCAACAAGTAAGAGAACATTTTTTCAGAACTATTAACATGGGCTGTTAGCCTAACATTTTTTGTGGCAAATGTGGATGTTAATGGATGTTTCAGAATGTTGGTCAATGTGTAGGCTAATTAGAATAGATACGAAACACATCGCGTTCTGAAACATTAATTAACAATTTCCATTCAGAATGTCAGCTGAACGTGAACAGTCAGACTAACAATAGGCGTATGAACGATTTAAAAACAAAACGGAACAGCCGATTGTTTTTTTATGGTACCAGTGAGCTATAAGTATTTCGCATACCAGTTAGCATAAACGGCAGCGGTTTTACCATTGGGTTTAGTGACTTGGATTTTTGGAACAGGTTTCCCTGTTGTTTTGATACTTACCTTCTCTCTGTAATTCAATGAATGAAACGGTTTGTTCAATAAAACATGAACAATATCTTCGTTTTCCATTGCACATCCTCTTTATTTGCCATCTTTCTACAACAATCTTTAAGGGTGACGTGTTATCGATATCCTTCTGCAAAATAGTATTAATGTCTAATCCCCTCCCTCCAACGCCAAATCCGTTGTTTATTGGTTAAGCGATGTTGGCGCAGACTCAGACGCTAGGGAGGTCTTTCCTCCCCTGGGCAATGTAAGTGAATGAGCCCCACGAACCGCCAGTATCAGAGACAGATTACATTGATCTCAATGGGAGCCAAAGGGAGGACGTCCTCCGTGCAGTAATTTCTTGTTACGATAGGGGGTGCTAATTTTATTTTAACTCAGGGAAACAAATTATAATATGCATAGTATTAAAGGTGCATTATGCAACAATTATGCTTCAGGATTAGGGTTAGGATAAGCAGTTCAACCTTGAAATAACAGCTTTAAAAAAATTGGGGCGCTACAATGGCATTTAATATGGAGAATCGCGTAGGTGCCATTGGCATAGCAGGGTCGATAGGCATATAACTCCGTTCCGTAGTTTCGCCTGCCGCAGCCCGCCGACCTCACTTGTTTACCTTCTGCCGGTCTAGTAAGTAGCTTATTTGCCGTCTTGCTTAGTCTTGTGTTGCACTTGCTTGATGTTTGACTGTGTAAGGACAGTAGTTGAGTAACTAGTTTGTCATAATGTCAAAGTCAGCACATTTCAAGAGATTTCGTTAGTTTTAGCTGCTAGCATACCTTTAGCGAATAGCTATTGATCCTTATTGCACCTTTAAATACTGATATCAAACTGCATTTTTAAAGGAGTTTAGTCAGTTCAATTACAAAAATACATTTCTCAAAAAGTTTGGGGAGGTTCTTCCTCTGTTTCCTCAATGGAAGAACCTCCTCTGGTGTGTATGTGTGTAAGAGTAAATGTTGTGTGTGTGTGAGTGAGTAAATGTTGTGTGTATTGTGTGTATTGTGTGTGTGAGTAAATGTTGTGTGTGTCTGTGTGTATGTGAGTAAATGTGTTGTGCGTTTGTGTGTGTGAGTAAATGTTGTGTGTGTGTGTTTGAGTAAATGTTGTGTGTATGTGTGTTTTGATAACATTTTGTTTGTGTGTGTGTGTGTGTTTGAGTAAATGTGTGTGTGTGTGTTGTGTCCCCAGAGCGTGATGCCTTTGACACACTGTTTGATCACGCGCCAGACAAACTCAATGTTGTCAAAAAGGCAGGTGTCCCTTTGTCTCCCTCTCTCTCTCTCTCCCCCCCTATCCCTCTCTCCCTCTCTCTCTCTTTCCCTCTCTCTATCTTCCTCTCTTTCCCTCTCTCTCTCTCTCCCCGTCTCTCCCCTTCTCTCTCTCTCTTTCCCTCTCTCCCTCTCTCTCTTTCCCTCTCTCTATCTTCCTCTCTTTCACTCTCTCTCTCTCTCCCCTTCTCTCCCCTCTCTCCCCTTCTCTCCCTCTCTCTTTCCCTCTCTCCCCCACTCTCTCTACTTCTCTCCCTTTTTCTTTCCCTCTCTCTTTTTCTCTCTCTCTTCCTCTCTCTCTGCCTCTCTTTGCCTCTCCCTCTCTCTCTCTTCCTCTTTCTCTGCCTCTCTCTGCCTCTCCCTCTCTCTGTCTCCCTGTCTCTTTCTCCCCCCTCTCTCTATCTCCTTTCCTCTTGTGTTACCAAATGCAGTAGGCAGGTGTCCCTTTGTCTCCCTCTCTCTCTCTCCATCTCTCTCTCTCTCCCCCTTACTCCCTCTCTCTCTCTTCCCTCTCTCTCCTTCTCTCTCTCCTTCTCTCTCTCCTCCCTCTCTCCCTCCCTCCCTCTCTCACTCCCTCCCCCTCTCTCTCTTTCCCTCTATCTTCCTCTCTTTCCCTCTCTCTCTCTCTCCCCGTCTCTCCCCTCTCACCCCTTCTCTCTCTCTCTCTTTCCCTCTCTCCCCAACTCTCTCTACTTCTTTCCCTCTCTCTCTTTTTCTCTCTCTCTCCCTCTCTCTCTGCCTCTCTTTGCCTCTCCCCCTCTCTCTGTCTCCCTGTCTCTCTGTCCCCCCCTCTCTCTCTATCTCCCTCCCTATTGTGTTACCAATGCAGTAATTACATACAGAACAAGAAATCTCACTCTTTCTTTTATATTTACAGTCTATATTTATATATGTATGAACAGTATGTACTCCACTAATGGGGATATAACTATATATATACTGTAAATGTATGAATATAAAGAAATAATAAATACATAAATAATAGCATCTGTTCTCTCTCTGTCTCTCTCTCTCTGTATCTCTATATATCTCTGTCTGTATCTCTCTAATGTCTCTCTCTCTTGTGACTCGCTGTCTTTCAGACTCTGATCACTTTTGTCAACAAGCACCTGAACAAGCTGAACTTGGAGGTGGCTGAGCTGGAGACACAGGTTACACACACACACACACACACACACACACACACACACACACACACACACACACATACACACACGCACACACACACACAGCAACCACACACACAGTATTGGGCAAAACCATCCTCACATCACAGCCTGAAACCTTTGTACAAGATCCCTTTGAGTGAAGGTGTATGTGTGTGTGTGTGTGTGTGTGTGTGTGTGTGTGTGTGTGTGTGTGTGTGTATAGTTTGCTGATGGTGTGTATCTGGTGCTACTGATGGGGCTTCTTGAGGGGTACTTCATTCCCCTCTACAACTTCTTCCTGACACCGGAGAACTTTGACCACAAGGTTGGAGCACACACACACTCACACAGCACACACACTCACACAGCACACACTCACTCAGAGTACACACTCTATCACACACACACTCTCACACTGTACACACACTCACACAGAGTACACACCCTATCACACACACACTCTCACACAGCACACACTCTCACACAGAGTACACACTCTTTCACACACACACACACACTCTCACACAGCACACACACTCACACATCAGACACTCACTCAGAGTACAAACTCTGTCTCACCCACACACTCACACAGAGTACACACCCTATCACACACACACTCTCACACAGCACACACTCTCACACAGAGTACCCACTCTATCACACACACACACCATCCTCCTGTGCCATTAACTTTGACTACCCTTTAAATACTGTGTGTGTGTGTTTGTATGTGTGTGTGTGTGTGTGTGTATACTTTGCAGGTACACAACGTGTCCTTCTCTTTTGAGCTTATGCAGGACGGTGGTCTGGAGAGGCCTAAACCCCGCCCAGAAGGTCAGTATCCAGCCTAAAGACACAGACACACATACACACACACACACACACACACACACACACAAACACACACACACTCACATACACACTCACATACACACACAGACACACAGACACACACACACACACACACTCCTAGACACACACACACACACACACACACATACTAGCACACACACACATATATAAACACACTCACGTACACTAGCACACACACACACATCCAGACAGTCGTTTAGATATGTTAAGTGTGTTATTGACTGATAGCCCACCATAATTTTGTTTGCCTGTTTTGTGTGTCTGTGTGTGTGTGTGTGTGTCTGTGTCTGTGTCTGTGTCTGTGTCTGTGTCTGTGTGTGTGTGTGTGTGTGTGTGTGTGTGTGTGTGTGTGTGTGTGTGTGTGTGCGCGTGTGCGCGTGTGTGTGTTGCAGACATTGTAAACTGTGATCTAAAGTCTACTCTGAGGATCCTTTACAACCTCTTCACCAAATACCGAAGTGTGGAGTGAGCTGGACTCCTCACACACACACACACACACACAAACATACACACATACACACACGCTTAGTCGCTTCCCAGCATCAATCACCAGCCACCACCTGTACACACACATACACTAGCCCGTGCCTCACACACACACACACTTACTAACAACCCCCCCCCACACACACACACACACACACACACAAACACCCACACGAAGGGCCTGTTCTATAGCATCAACACATACACAGACTAAGTATTATTTAAAGCCGGCATGTGATCATTAAAGTGATAATTTCTTAAAGTGAACAAACTTCAGACAAACTTCATTTGAGTAGAATGTCTTTTCTCTGTCTCACCACACAGCAGCTTGTTGTGGAGTCAAATGGTTCACTCTTGTCTGTGTCACTTTGTTGTAATAAATATGATCATTCAATTGTACTCTGCTAGGCTGTTACCTCTCGTGCGTAGAAGTTACACAGGCTTTTATTTCTCTCATAGACACTCATAGGCTCCTAAAGACTCTTAGCCTGATGATGTCATACTCATAATTCTAATCAGAATATGAGTCTGATACTGCTCCATTGGGCTGTGATTATGGGGCGTGTTTCAACCAAACCAGGAAAAAAAATGCCTCTTCCCTCAATTGGATATACCTACAACTAATCAGAGCAATGTAGTATGTTCAAAAATGTAGACCATCGGGGCCAGCTGATGCTTTAAACTTTTACCGGATCCCGTAGGAAGGACGGCAAAAACATCTTTTCAATCGACAAATGCCTTGATTGCGTTTCTCTGTTCGTCTTTCAAAATGAATGTGCTGTCAACGTCTTCTAAAACAGACTTGAATTTCCAAATTTCAGCTCTCCAGCGGCAGCCATGTTTGTTGAAAACAAATTCAACTCAAGAGCTCTTTGGTGACGTAGTTGATTACGTTACGGTTGATCATCTGTCCATCATTGTATAAAGTCCGCCCTGACAATTTGATTGGTCCGGGAGATTTTTGACTTCTGATCATTTCTCCCCAAAGGAGCAGTGCCAGACCGAACTTCCAGACCTCAAATGTTGTGGGCGGGGCTAAGTTCGGTCTGGTATCCAGGCTAATAGACTCTCATAGACTCTCATAGACTCCTGCAGGTTCTCATATACTCCTTTACACACTCATAGACTCCTATACACTCTCATTGACTCCCATATGCTCCTATAGATCCTCATAGACTCCTATAGACTCCCATACACTGGCATAGACCCTCATAGGCTCCCATACACTCTCATATGTTCCCAAAGACTCTGGTCTGAGTTCTGTAACGGTAGGTACACAGGTGGAGAGAAAAAAGGGAGGAGTGAAAGGGGTGGCAGAGGGAGGAGATGCTGCTCAGCATCCGTGGATCCGGTCGCCATGGAATTCCGGAATGCTGATTGACTACGGTTGCTGTGGACACCGGAATGCTGATTGGCTGCAGTTGCTGGGGTCCCAGGAATGCTGATCACTGATTGGCTGCGGTTGCCGTGGACACTGGAATGCTGATGCTGGCTCTGTGAAAGAGTGACAGAGAGAAGAGGCAGACCGGTTGTCATGACGGCAATTTCAGAGATCAAAAAACGAGCACGAGTACCTGGTGAATGTCAGACAAGATCTAAGAGATGTGTATCATAAAGATAGGCCTGTGTGTTCGTGTGTGTGTGTGTGTGTGTGTGTGTGTGTGTGTGTGTGTGTGTGTGTTCGTGTGTGTGTGTTTGTGTGTGAGTGTTTGTGTGTGTGTGTGTGTGTGTGTGTGTGTGTGTGTGTGTGTGTGTGTGTGAGTGTTTGTGTGTGTGTGTGTGTGTGTGTGTGTGTGTGTGTGTGTGTGTGTTTTTGTGTGTGAGTGTGAATGTGTGCAAGGCCAGATTAAGAACACAAAGGGCCTTGGAGCTAAACATTAACAAAGACCTACTCAAAATGATTATTCAATACAACATATCTACCATCTAGGGAAGCATGATGACAACCTTAACACAACAAACTCTCTTGCTTAACAACTCATGACTACCTTAACAAAACACATGTCGCTTGCTTACACACTCATGAGTACCTTAACACACGCTCGCTTGCATACATACTCATGACTGCCTTAACACAAGACACTCTCGCTTGCATACACACTTGCATACACACTTGCATACATACAATGAAAATTTTAACACAACACATGCTTGCTTGCATTAAAACTTGATGCCTATAGCAGCATTTCATCACAGACCTTAATGATCCTGTTAATCTGACTTGAGTTCACTACCATGTTGATGTGCATGTAGGATTAATTAGTAAATAGTTTAAAGGTACAGTTGGCGATTTTTTTGTTGAGAAGAACACGCTGGATAGTCAGACAGTTGATGTGTTGAGACTGTTCTGACATAGTAAGGTTGCTACCTGATATCATAGTTGCTACGTGACATCATAGAGACCAGATTATGTTTGAGGGAAACAGGATCCCCGAAGGGAGGGATTTATCCTGACTGTCTGTTGATCGTAAATATCACCAAATGAGCAATGCATGTTTACTTTGTTTTATTTCAAACCTGAGACAGACAGGCAAACCTCATTAAATGAGATAATGATAAGCTAAATATATACAAAATCATTTATAGGGTACTTTCTATTGGGGGCCTGTAAATAACACTTTTATTTATTTATTTATTTTTTTCAATGATCTAATTTCAAAGATCTTTATGATTGGGTTTAAACAGAACTTAGAATATTTAGATTTATTGTGGGTTTAATTTTTAAATAAATAAACTATACTCAAAAAATCATGTCCCCAGTTTTCATGTCACTAACGAAACACAAGAGTTTCAGTCCATTGGCTGAGCCTGTGTTTTAGCCACGACCCTGCATTTTTGACCATGCAGTGACACTGCATCCCTGTCCCTCATGGTTGAATGGTAAGTAGCTAAATCCCATAGTTTTTATATAAATGTGTTCCAAAGTCTGAAAATCGATGTGTAACCTTAAGAATTGTCACTACCGAAACTCATGTGTACACCTCTTCAAAGATTTGTTTGCAAGCCGTGTGCTTGCTAGAATTCTTTATTCATGCTTAAAGTTAGCTAGAATTGTCACTACCGAAACAGTCATTACCGAAACATATGATAGTGACCTGATGATTTCGGTAGTGACCAAATGAAATGGTAAGTAGTTCAATCCTATCATTTTTAAATAAAATTGTTGTGTGGACTAAAGGGCGGCCCAGAGCACCTTTTGGAAGATTTTGGGAGAGAAATAAACATCCATCCAACAGTGCAGTCACTACCGAAACACTGGATGTCACTACCGAAACACTGGATGTTTTGTAAAAATTTAAGTATATTGAGTAATCAACTAAAATGTTATGATACTGATTGGATTAATGTACGTTCAATTTCATCAATCAACAACTCTGGAATCAATATGATCAGTATTTTGCATTTTGCAAAGAAATATTGCACTTAGATTTTGATGAATTGTATAAATTGAACTTGAATATTTGAAAAAAAAATTATTTTCATGGATTTCATTGTGAAAACCTTCAAGAAATATTTGGAAAAACACTCTTCAGAGAAGGGAAGGAAACACAATCTGAACCGGTCAATAATAATACTTTTTTCTATAGTAAATGTGATGTTTCGGTAGTGACATTTTTTGGAAGAGGAAAAACATTCCAACACATTCTGAAATTCAATATAAAAATTGACTGTTCTTTTACTAGATATGTGTACTTTAGATATGGTACAATATACCTAGGGACAAAGTTTTTGGAATAAAACATAAAAAAATTCAAAATATTTCCGACCTGACTTTGCACCAATTCGGTAGAATGGCCAATATATAAAAACTTGCCTGTCAAAATAATGGTGCGTTTGTGTGTGTGTGTGTCAGGACTCGTCCAGCTTCCCTCTCTCCTCTCTCTCAGACTGACCCCTGCTCCCATAGCTACCTGTCCCCGTGGAAACAAGCACATTCCACAAAGCTAACAACAGTGGCAGTCATCCTATCAGCTTCGCTCTTTAACTTGTGCTCAGCTTAATTAGCCAACCTGTGTGTGTGTGTGTGTTCTATCTTTAGCCAACCTGTGTGTGTGTGTGTGTTCTATCTTTTGAAAATGACACATGAGTGTGTGTGTGTGTGTGTGTGTGTTCTGTCTTCTGACAACAACACAAACAGAACTTCGTCAGAACTTTAACATCAGCCTTCCACCTGCACCATGACAACATCTAGCGGCACTGACCAAGGGCCTCAGTAAAGAAAGGTTGCTTTCCAGGGTTTAAATGTGCATCATCATTACTTTTATACTAAATGAATAAATCAGGTTTACTTGTGTTTATGAAATGAGTTTCTCTGTCCACAGAGTGAGCAGTGCAACATTCAACCTTTTGTCCACAAAATGAAAAGGTCAAAGGTCACATCTGGTCTGACCATGTCTGTAAAACATGAGCACTGCGACCTCTTTGACCTTCAACCCTAACCCATGCACACCTCTTTGACCTTCAACCCTAACCCATGCACACCTCTTTGACCTTCAACCCTAACCCATGCACACCTCTTTGACCTTCAACCCTAACCCATGCACACCTCTTTGACCTTCAACCCTAACCCATGCACACCTCTTTGACCTTCAACCCTAACCCATGCACACCTCTTTGACCTTCAACCCTAACCCATGCACACCTCTTTGACCTTCAACCCTAACCCATGCACACCTCTTTGACCTTCAACCCTAACCCATGCACACCTTTGTGTTGCATGTTGCATTAGTGTTACTGTAGTATGACTGTATATGACTTATATAGAACGTTATTATTATTAGTATTGCATTAGCGTAGTGTATTAGTAGTACATTATTATATATGTATATTGTATATATTATATCCGGCTCTGTATGTCAGATTCTCCAGAAGAGGGACCAATCTTAGAGCCATGTATATGTAGGTCATCACACACCACATACACTCCCCATACACAAACACACACACACACCACACACATATACACACACATACACATACTACAGAGACAATCCTTTACCAGAGTTTGTGTGGTCCTCTTGCAGATCCACCCATTGACAGAAACTCTCACACACACACACACACACACACACGCATGAAAGGCCCCTCAAGTTTCTGAAGTCCATTACTTTGTGCGAACACACCCTGTTTCAGAAGTGTGTGTGTGTGTGTGCGTGTGTGCGTGTGTGTGTGTGTGCGTGAGTGTGCACCATAGTCAGGGACAGACACCTGATAGTTTGTTTTGGGGTAAAAAGACTTTTGAACTCCAATACTATGCTTTCGTGTGACTGACACAAACACACACACACACACACACACACACACACACACATTCTGTCCCTTGTTTAAGATGTTTAAGTATGAGTCAAATGCTTGTCCTGGTGCACCTAATTGACCTTGTTGTTGTAACAGTTACAGAGCTGGATCACCTCACCTGCAGCAGGCCGTAACCACGCCAACCCCACTCTCAGGACCCTTCATCCTGATTGGCTGGGAGGAATTTATTCTCAAATGAATAGAATTGTAAATAAAAATGATATTGAACTAAATTGTGTGTGTGTGTATGTATGTGTGTAAGTAGATAGTGGTATTAAACTGAATTGTGTGTGTGTGTGTGTGTGTGTGTGTGTGTGTGTGTGTGTGTGTGTGTGTGTGTGTGTGTGTGCTGTAATATAGACCATGATATTGAGCTGAATTTTGTTGTGTGTGTTTGTCATAATATGGGGGATGGATGGTTATATGTCTGCTGCAGGCTGTGTGTGAGTGTGCGCGTGCGCGTGCGTAAGAGAGAGCCTTGCCTGGGGCGAAGGAGAGGGAAATGTCACCCCGTTGATTGGATCTCAGAGCTGCTGTGTCTGTCCAGGCGTTATTGTTTTAAAATAAGAGTACGTTCATCACCCAATCAGAGCCTGTTCCCAACCACGACAGCTGCAGCAGCACCACTGGACACCAGGGAGCGGCAGAGAGCAGGATAGGAGAGAGAGGGATAATGGGGGGTGTATTTGGGGGGGCTTTGGGGTAATGCTGCAGATTGTTGAGAGGGTATTTTGCACACACGCACACACAGATTTATTGATTTAATTTAGTCATTTCGCTTTTATTTAAAGCATGTATGTGTCTGTGTGTGTGTGCACATGGGTATGTTCAGGGCCGGAGTGGGGTCACTTTTCAGCCCGGGAATTTCAGGCCCAAGACCGGCCCACTTTTCCATGGTAGTGGAAATTGGATAAATGAAGCAGTAGTTCAGCTCTTACTATCCTGTAGTCTTTTTTATTAATACCATGGTTCAAAAAATAATGTAAAGGTTAAATAATAATCCACTTAAGCTAAGAAGTTAACGAAAAATATTTCACAATCCCACAAGGATAGGTTGATAAATTAACAAAAGCAGAAATAAATAAATAAAGCATTTGAAACATATCCCACTCTTCAACAAGGAGGCATATTGAACTAATGTTTACAGTTCAACTCACAGTACAGTATAGTTACATTGCGAATAGCACCAACAGCATACATCATCAGAAACCACCTAAGCAGTGCACTGGTTTCAGCCACTTTATCTACTGTATAACTGTGTCGTTGCTTATAGACATGAGGATTTCCTTCTTTGTGCACATTAACATGAAAGCCTCCAAGTTTTCCTGACTCAATGAGCTTCGTAGCCTATTCTTCACAAATGTTAAGGTTGAGAAGCTTCTCTCACTTGCAATCTGTGTGATGGACAAAGTCAACAGAAACTTTGTCCAAAGCTAACCCAATGACATGATAAGCATCTGTGAGGAGGTTGTACTGTGAGAGTATTAAATGGACACCAATGGCACAGTTTTGCAGCAGGAACAGGTCCTGCTTTCAAGCTCCATCTCTGATTCTTCCATATGGTAGTCCGCCACTATCCTCCTGACCTTCCTGTGCCACCTCACTAAATGCTCTGTCATCTAACGTTAGCAGACATTTGCTGATTTCCTGGAGTGCTGAGTTAGGGAGCCCATTTATCTTTATTTCAGGAAAGTTTTTAGGGTAAAGACAAGCGAAATGAGGCAAGTTTTGCATTTGCTGAAATCCTTCTATCCATGCTACCTGCCACAGTGTCCAGAACAACATTATGGACATTCACCTAAGGCAGCATCAGATGAGGCTACTGGTTCATCATCTAAAATCTCCCCTGGCATTATTTTTCTTTCATCAAGTACTGTCATATACTGCTCTTTCTTACATTAAATAACTTGAATTCATATTGTTTACTCTGTTATCCTCTCTACCTGTAGGCTACGTGTAGTCATGGCCTCCTCATTGCAAATTTCGGGCTCATCATTTTCAGCAGGAGTCATTTTACTGCAGATCAAGTTTGAGTCTTTGCATAATATTTGCGAAGTCTATGGATCGCCATATTGGGTATAAAAAGGCTAATTTAATATTTAGCTTGCGAATAGGTTGACAACGCTGCAACGATATTAACCAACGCTACAACGTTAGCCGAATAGTTACGTTGCTTATCATTAGGCCTATGTCTCTCTTTACCAGTTGCCACTTGTGTTTGTCCTCTTGAAAATAAATCGGTAAGGGCAGCATTTGGCAGCATCCTCCTCCAATGCCTTTCCCTCCCATCCCTGCCTCGTATCGTTGCGGTAGGGCCGGCCCATCCGTAGCCTATCTGAGAAAACTTTTTTGGAAAAGACGGGCTATGGACCCAACCAACTGTAGGCTATTTGGGAGGGGAGAACTTCCTCGCATGGTACAACCCATGCAGAGGCTGCTGTGTCATAAGGCACAACCTGTGTAGGCTACTTTAAGAGAAGATGGACTAACGTGACAAATAAAATAAAAAAAAATACAAATTAAAATCTCGACCGGCCCAGAAGTGAAGCGGCCCATCGGGAATTCTCCCGATTCTCCCGATTACCCACCCCGGGCCTGGGTATGTTTGAGGGTGCGTTGGTGAGTGAGGCCGTGTGCTATAACATGTCTGGACACGTCACACACTCACTGTGACAGCAGCTCAACTCCTCTCACACAGAGAGCTCATCCATCTCCACACTCACCTGTCTCTATGTGTCAAGTCTGTGTGTGTGTGTGTGTGTGTGTGTGTGTGTGTGTGTGTGTGTGTGTGTGTGTGTGTGTGTGTGTGTGTGTGCGTGCGCGTGCGCGTGTGTAAAGGAAGAGAGAGATAAAGCAATGGAGTGACAAGAAACAGCGGTTTGAAGCTGTAGGCTGAGTTTGTGTGAGTGTGTGTATACTGAGACTGGGTTTTTTTCTTTTCTGTGCCCCCCCCAACACACATACACATACACACACACACACACACACACTCACACTCACACACACACTGGTCCACCCACCCCCAGCTCTCCTTTATCTCATCATGTCTGTGTTCTCTGGGGGTCTGGTCTGCTCTTATCTATGCAAATGTGACCTGGGCCAGCCTAGCTCTTTGAGGGACTGTGTGTGTGTGTGTGTGTGTGTGTGTGTGTGTGTGTGTGTGTGTGTGTGTGTGTGTGTGTGTGTGTGTGTGTGTGTGTGTGTGTGTGTGAGGTGTGTGTGTGTTTGACCTGGGCCAGCCTAGCTCTTTGAGGGACTGTGTGTGTGTGTGTGTGTGTGTGTGTGTGTGTGAGGTGTGTGAGGTGTGTGTGTGTTTGACCTGGGCCAGCCTAGCTCTTTGAGGGACTGGGTGTATGAGTGTGTGAGAGGTGTGTGAGGTGTGTGTGTGTTTGACCTGAGCCAGGGAAGCGAAGCCTAGCCCTTTGAGGGACTGTGTGTGTGTGTGTGTGTGTGTGTGTGTGTGTGTGTGTGTGTGTGTATATGCGTGCGTGTGTGTGTGTGTGTGCACGCACGTGTGCGCATGCATGCGTGTGTTCACATCTGCATGTCTACACCTGAAAGTTTGTGCATGTTTGGACATGTCAGTGTGTATTTGTGGAAATGTATGTGTGTGTGTGTGTGCATGTGTGTGTAAATGAGACCATAGATCACGAAGATGAGTGTATAGGTCAGTGTGTGTGCGTGTAGATGAGTATGTCTGTGTGTGCGTGTCTGTGTGAGCGTGCGTGTGTGTATGTGTGCTTGTCTGTGTGTTTGAGTGTGTGTGTGTGTGTGTGTGCACGTCTGTTGTTAACACCCCGGCCATCTGCCAGTGGCGTTTTTCACAAGCTTCTCGTTAAACATTACCCCACTGTATCCCAGCAGCCTCTCTGTTTTACCTTCAGCAGTAATACCCCACCGTATCCCAGTAGCCTCTCTGCCTTACCTCTAATACCCCACCGTATCCCAGCAGCCTTTCTGCCTTACCTCCAGTTGTAAAGAGCTGTGGAACCTCAAAGCACACTCCCACAGACACACATATACAAACTCTCACTCACACACACTCCCATTTATACCAACTCACACTCTCCCACACACACGCATATACATACACTTTCCTACACACATACATACACACATCACATACAATCTATATCCCTCACACCCACAGCTACACACATATATAGAACACACACACACACACACACACACACACACACACACACACACACACACACACACACACACACACACACAGAGTCCCCCAGCCTTGGGTAAGGGTCTGGACACAGCTGGGCTGGATGTTTTACTGTAGGGAGAAATGTCATGCAGTTAAACACCTGGGATTTATCTCCATGACTTATCTGTGAGTGTGTGTGTGAGTGAGAGATAGTGTGTGAATGCATATGTATGTGTGTATGTGCTGTCATCTCACCTCATACAGCTCATAAATAGATATTCCTGTGTATGTGTGCTCACACTGTCACTTCTCTAAGCACAGATGTGTGTGTGTGTGTGTGTGTGTGTGTGTTTGTGAATGTGTGTGTGTGTGTTTCTATTGTGTGTAGCTGTCTGTAGCTGTGGGTGTGAGGGAGATAGATGTATGTGTGTATGTATGTGTGTTAGGATGTATGTGTTTAGGAGAGTGAATGTAAATGTGAGTGTATGTGTGTGTGTGTGTGTGTGTTTGTGTGAGTTTGTGTGTGTGTGTGATGTCCATGTGAGGTGTGTGTGTGTGTGGCGGTGCGTGTGTCCATGTGAGGTGTGTGTGATTGTGTGTGTGTGGCGGTGCGTGTCCATGTGAGATGTGTGGGGGTGAGTGTGTTTGTGTGGGTGAGAGTGAGTGTGTCAATGTGAGGTGTGTGTGGGTGAGAGTGTGTATGTGTGTGGGTGAGTGTGTCCATTTGAGATGTGTGTGGGCTGCTGGGCAAATCTGCTCTCATTGGAAATTGAAATCTCTGGACCCTTTGAGGGACAAGGAGAGAAGGGTGAACATTAGCATCAGTGTGAAAGCAGATGGCATACTAATGCTGTAAATGTGTGTGTGTGTGTGTGTGTGTGTGTGTGTGTGTGTGTGTGTGTGTGTGTGTGTGTGTGTGTGTGTGTGCGTGTGCGTGTCCCAAGTGTAAGTGGCTCAAATTGCTAATTCACCTGAGCATATGTGAATGTGTGCGATTCATGTTCTTAATTCTCTTGAGTGTGTGCAGGTGTTTGTGTTGTTCAGATCTTGTTCCTGACTGGATAAAACACTGTGGAACGAGACAGATGCTCTCACACACACACACACACACCTAGACAAACACACAAACACACACACACACACCAGGCCCGTAGCCAGGATTTTGTATGGGGGGGGTTCCTAATTTAATAATTTGGGACAAATTTTGACATTTTGAAATTTCAACCCTTTGAAATGGCATTTCCTGCATTTTTGAGACGATTTCAAAGCAAGAAATGGAGACTGTCAATAACTGTCTTAAGCAGTATGTTATTATATAGCCTACATGTAGCCTTTTGTGTTGGGATCGTTCAGGTGAAATCCTCACTTATTGAACAGACGAAGTGGAGGGAGACAAGGATGCTCTTAAACAGTTTTAATGGCTCACTTCTCAGTCTTCAACTTTCCAAACTCTAACCTCACTTCCCTGATCCTCCCAAAATCATAACATGTCAACATCTGTTTATATAATATAATAATCCATATATAATAACTTAACTAACAAGAGAAGTCCTAAATGAACTAGGTGAAATGTAATTTTATAAAATCCCAACTATAAAATCCAACAATAAAATATAACTTCTAATTTAATTAACTTTAACAGAAAATGCTCCAGCTTACATACATATATACATTTTCGTAATGCTCACGTTTAACGCAACAGATTGTCCAGTTCTAATTTCCGGGGATGGAGACGAGCAAAGCAATCCACCACTTCGTCCAGGTCTACCTCAGTGTCGTGGATATGAAGGAGCGCAAGGTTAGAAAGCCGGCTGTTTCCCATCGAAGCTCTCATGTAATTGCTCAGCCTTCGTAACGCACTTGCGCTCCTTTCACACTCACATGAAGTAACAGGGATAGTGCATTTTATTTTCAGGAGCACAGCGACGTTAGGGAACAGGGTGGCGTCACATCTCTTTACTGCTTCTGCGGGAGACTCGGGCCGCGATTCTGGAGGGTCGGACAAGAAGTGGTTCTTCCATCGGTTAAGTTCCATTTCGAACAATTCCGGTGACGGCATAGCACTGTCCCTAATCAAGAGCACATGTTGCAACATCGCGCTCTCCTCAATGGTAGTATATTGTCTTGTTTGCAAAGGAAGGAGGCCTACACGTGTCTCAGATCCACTCCCAATTGCTTCCCGCCTGAGTAGGTATAGCCAGTGGGCTGTCAAGCAGGATAATTTGATAATTTTGATTGATTTTTTTTTTTTTTTTGGTACCTCCCAGTGCGTGGGGGGGTTCGTCCGAACCCCCCGAACCCCCCCTGGCTACGGGCCTGCACACACACAGAGACATACACACACACTCGTGAGATCACACTCCAAAGCACACGCATAAACGAGAATCATACTCTTCTCTGTCACCCAATGCGTGGCCATTGTCTTGATAGTAGATTGGAGATGTCACACACACTCCACCTTTGAATCCAAACACAGAGCAGACAGATAAAGACATAGACACGAACACACAGATAAACACTGATGACTGTTGTATAGTACAATGTCCTGTTTAATAGTTCAGTAGAATAATATGTGTGTTTAATGTATAGCATGTTATAAATGTATGGACGAGGACTGCATACGTCATTTACAGTAAATTCTAAATAGGACGTGTATCTCCTTCCTCCCGTTGGAGTTAAAAAACCGACGTGTCCAGTGAGGTAATCGAGCTAGAAGCGAAAGGAAGAGCGCCCGGTCGCCCCCCACCCCTCCTTCCCATCCTCGGTCCCTCCCTCCGCTGCCTGCTGCTGCTGGCTCGCGCTGCCTCCGGGATGACGCCACGCGCGCTCCGCCCCGCCCCAGCGCAAACTCGGTGCTCGCGTGCATTTCATTCCTGGTGTCATTCCGCGCATTCCGAGCATCACATTCCCGGCTGGCCCTCAAACACAAGAATAACTTTACACAGTTCTCAAAAACTACATCAACCCACCTTAGGGATACATAAGGGAACGATACATAAAACATATCAGTCACGGACGTGTTTGAGGTAAGTTTATAATACTTAAAAATGCAAAATGGTCACAGGATACATTATTTATGCTTCAAGTTGTGTTTATTTCATAAAGGTTAACATATGCATCATCCTGGTGTCGACAAATATCGTTATCAGCTGAAAGGTATAATTGAATTTGTATTGACTGAGAGGGCTTTGGAAGAAGCTACAGCGATCCTAGTCGCTGGTGCAACAGGGTGCTTTCACTCAGTCCGCTGGCTCAGGGCTGGATTCGTCTGACATGGCACAAAAATCTTTGACATTTTTCACATTTTTGTAAAGAAGCCCGACCTTGCGCTCTGTTACGCTGCAGTAAATTCCCCACACGCTCTGCAGAATCAGCAATCGTCCTTTCGGGGAACAATCTCAACCAGCCATTATTTTGAATTAAACACAATTTTTTGACAAAATGACTGACCAAGATGTTGCTGTTTTGTCCTCTGCAGTTGGCACGGCCGGGAGTTGCAGATTTGAGGGGTACATTTGCAGAGCTGTGAGAAAATATAGGGCAGAGAGACTTGTTGCTCGAATATATTTGTTCGTATTTTTCCATCCTCGACATTTGAAATCTTCACCGTAAGTACTGCATGTCAGTTACATTTCAAATGCGTTTCATCACGTTCTTTACATTCTTTATTCATGGCTTTGTAGCGAAATCGTTGGCTCTAACCAAAATAGTGTCTCATATGGGTGACTTAGATTTGTAATCTCAGACGAAGGTTTTGCTTTATCATCTCAATAATATTTACATAACTTAAGTTACGATGCTTGTGCTTCACCGTATCATTGCTATGGGCAAATTTCAGGCATTGATGGTATTTTTTTTTTTCATATCTTGTGTTTTACTTGCTAAGTTACGGAACTTGGCTACGGTTAGCTACAAACCTTTTCCCTTGCATTTGGAAAAGTACTTAGCGAGCTAGCTGGCTAGTGGACATACACACCTGGCTAAACTTTAAGTTACTAGAATTTAATGTTGCCAGCTGACGTTCTGTTTGGACCATAAAGTTGGGTTTTCTTGAAGTTTCGGTCTTAGAATAACTTGGGTTGGCACATTTCATGTGCTTTGGCCAGCTTGTCATGCGCATACAAAAGCGAACATTATGGCGAGCTAACGACAGCTAGCTGAAAATCTGGCATCTGATCCTGTTTGCAATTTCCTTTGTTGAAGTTGCCCGCTCCTGAAGCCCGCTAGTTAGCTCGTGAACATCAGTTCAGAGTTACGTTGTTTAGCCTGTTTTAGACAATGTGTTGTACAGTGCTTACATTAAAAGTCTATGCTGATTTAAACTTTGCTAAATAGTTATCTTTGCAAACGACTCCTCATGGTTCTGTTACTTGCTGAAAACACTGACTATAGTATCAGGTAGTTGTGGATGTTTCGTAGCCACAGCCAAATGTAGTTAGCTTGCTAGCTGGTTGGCTAACACCGATGTAGCCAGAAACAAGCTTGATGTATAACATAAACGGCTTTCTCGTGCCTTTGCCACATTAGAAATAAGTTTGCTAGTGTCTGGGTCGTGTAGCAATTAATAAAAACGTTTAACGTACCAAGTAACAGCACAGTTTAAACACCTTTTGAAACTAAGGTTACTTGGTTCTGCGTTGCTTTTAAAAGTGGCGCAGCGAGTAGAGAGACATCGGGAAACTTGTTTACTCAAGCGGCACAGCTGTGGCTACTCCGTTATCCCGGGTTTGTCTTGGGTTTATACACGGCTTGGAATCAGCGCTGTGTCAGATGGACACGAGCAGGCCCCGTGCCCTCATTTGAACTTGGAGTACGCCATCAAGGATGGTCATTACGACCAAAGAAAATGTTTTTCTTTTGAGTGTCGAGAACTAACCGGCTATCTACAAAATTAGCTTGTTTATTGCCTGTGTTGGCCGCACGCACTTGGTTATGTATGATTTTTTTTTGTGTAAAGTTGACAAAACTGTTTAGGTAACTGGTGAGTCACTGATTGGTATGTCTTTGGAAGCTTCTGGGTTTTTTGAGTGGATCTCCAGAATCTGAGAAGTTCTGGGTGAACATTAAACTCCTTTATTTAAAACAAGTTCCACCATTGTGTGATTTTTGGGGAAAGACCTTCTTTCCAGCAGTTAATTATTGTCTTGTATTTCACTGAGGCTCCTCTTAAGATCCGACCAGCGAGACACAATGCGTTGTTTGTTGATGCCGCTAACAGGGCTGTTCTCATTTACTACAGTAAACAGATTGACTCCTGTCAGGGCTAACCCGCTGTGGCACAATGCTGGCCAAAGCTGCTGGCTGGGGAAGAACAGAGGCCCCAGCAATGGAGGCTTTGTCTGCGGCTTATGCAATGGGGACCTGCTGGCCTGGGGCCCACATGCCTGCAGCAGGGAGAATAGCACATTGTCTTCCCCTGACCCCACACTTTCCACTCTGAGTGCGGCGAGGAGGGGGTCGCTTAGTTAGGATGCGTTTTTTGGGTCTGTGGTAGTAACGCTGTTTTTTGATGGGGATGGTGTCGATGATGGTTATGGTGATAATGTTGATGATGGTAGTGGTAATGATGATAGTAGTGATTATGATGGTAATGGTAGTGATGATGAGGATGATGATGGTAGTGGTGACGATGATGGTAGTGGTGATGATGAAGATGTTGGTCTAATACTTTTGAAAGGTGTCTTTCTGACTTCAGAGATTCCAATACCTTTGATAGGTGTCTTTCTGACTCGGTTGATGGGCATAAACGATTAGACATTTTGAGCTGTACGACTAAGTACATCAGTAACAACCCAAGTCTGTTATAACTTAACAAACTAACAAACATACAAAGAATCTGCCCTGGCTGTGTTAGGCCTACATGACGCAGGCAGGCATTAAACACGGTGCATGTCATGATCCACAACACTCAGGTTATTTTAATACAAAACATCTCAGGCTCAGATGAACACAGTATGTATAGATGTTTAATCAAGTTCAGATTGGATGACGTGTGTGTGTGTGTGTGTGTGTGTGTGTGTGTGTGTGTGTGGAACAAGACACATCTGGGGCTATCGGGCTAGTATTTGTGTTGAACAAGACTCAGCTGGGGCTATTGTGTTCCAAAAGTGGAAACGCAAATGGGCTTTTGTTGTGGCAGCCTGAAGCCTGAGTTAGCCCCGTTTGGCCCGGAGATGGCTTTAGCTTTTACTGGCTCGATAGTGGAATCACGACTAGTGTGTGTGTGTATGTGGGGTCACCTCTCTCTAGGTATGTGTGTGTGTGGTCCCCTCTCTCCAGGTGTGTGGGTGTGTATGTGGGGGTCCCCTTTCTCTAGGTGTGTGTGTGTGTGTGTGTGTGTGTGTGTGTGTGTGTGGTCCCCTCTCTCCAAGTGTGTGGGTGTGTATGTGGGGGTCCCCTCTCTCTACGTGTGTGAGTCTATATGTGGGGTCCCCTCTCTCCAGGTGTGTGTGTGTATGTGGGGTCCCCCCTCTCTAGGTGTGTGTGTATGTGGGGTCCCCTCTGTGTGTGTGTGTGTGTGTGTGTGTGTGTGTGTGTGTGTGTTTGTGTGTGTGTGTGTGTGTGGGGTCCCCTCTCTCTAGGTGTTGGTTGGGAGGGCCTTCATCTCCACCAGATAACTGTGTTCTGTGCCTGATGCGGGCCTGATGATGGGCCATTTGAATCATTTAAGGCGAGACACGGCAGGCAAAAACATCGTTTTTTTCAGCAGTGGTCAATTTTGAGATTTTGAGCTAGTTCACTCCCTAAACATGTAATCTTTCATACTAGCATAAAGAAAATATCCTAATTATACATTAATGTGTATATTTATTTACATTTTGTCTGTTCGCGGCCTCAGCATTCTCCTAGGTTTCCAGGAAAGTTAGCATTCTAACGTAACGTGCAGTATATCGGCTTTCTAATGCATGGCATTTTTGGTACCATTGAAAAGCGCTATATCTCTCACACAACGCTATCTAATCCAAATAAGGACATTTCCTTTCCAGCAGTAACCAATGATGTTAGCAAAAACAGGAGTTTAAACCTAAGGACGCACTTTCATTGGTTTGCGGTGGTTTCTGATAACGTGATTCGTTCAGACGCATCACGTGGTATGGCTTGACACTTCCTGAATCTTTAAATGCGATTTTCTCAAAATGAGTTTTTTGTCATACTCCAAGGATAATAACTCCACTTCAGTTCAACCTATATACACCAAACTTTATAGTCTTGTACCCAACTATATTATGAATACATTTACAGAGGGATTTGTAAATATATTATTCCTAGCCTGAATTATATAACATTATATCCCCAAAAACATGGCGAAAATCGATTATTGGAGGTTATTGACAGTCTTTTCTGATTTACAGGAAAACAAAAGTAGATATCCATAAATCCCTCTGTAATTTTTTTCCCATCTAATATGCCAACAAAAGGGAAAAGGATTTTTTAACCTGGCTTTATCCCATGATCAGACATGATCTTTTAAACATTATGCAAATTGGCGCATATTTAATGAGATAATGCATAATTTGCATATTCAAACATCAAAATACAAAAAACTTGTAATACATTTTTTTCTCATCTAAACATGACTAATCAACTGAGAAAGTTTTATGGTGATACCTATTATTTAAGATTTTTACCCTATTCACCTGTAGTGTCTCGCCTTAAACGGAAAAGTGAAATAAGGCTAAAATGTAATTAACTATTTGGAAAACAAGCTGGTGCCATGCGGATAAAGATTACCTACACACACTCCTTCTCTCTCTGACACACATGTGAGTCAGTGCTGTGGTGTGTTAGTCTCTGGCTCAAGTGGCTTCCACGTGAAAAGTGAAGCCACACACACACAAAGACTCACACACAAACACACAGAGGGGTTAGTTATTCATTTAGGGGCCAAAGTGAAGCAGCTTTTGATGAAGTGGACAGAAAAACCATGAATCAGTCAGAGAGTGCATTACTGAACCAGGGCACAGGAGATGGAGAAGGAGAGAGAGATGGAGGGAGACAGAAAGACAGAGAGATGGAGAGGGACAGAAAGACAGAGAGATGGAGGGAGACAGAGAGAGATGGAGGGGGACAGAGAGACAGAGAGATGGAGAGGGACAGAGAGAGATCGAGGGAGACAGAAAGACAGAGAGATGGAGAGGGACAGAGAGAGATGGAGAGAGACCGAGGGAGACAGAAAGACAGAGAGAGATGGAGAGAGACAGAGAGAGATGGAGAGAGACAGAGAGAGATGGAGGGAGAGACCGAAGGACAGAGAGAGATGGAGAAGATTGACAGAGGGAAAGAGGGATGCTGATGAAACAAAGGAGGTAGACTGCCAAAGAGCTATGAACTTGAGAGTGAACGAGAGGAGGAGAGAAGGATGCAGAGTGAACGAGAGGAGGAGAGAAGGATGTAGAGAGAACGAGAGGAGGAGAGAATGATGCAGAGTGAACGAGAGGAGGAGAGAAGGATGCAGAGAGAACGAGAGGAGGAGAGAAGGATGCAGAGTGAACAAGAGGAGGAGAGAAGGATGCAGAGTGAACGAGAGGAGAGAAGGATGCAGAGAGGACGAGAGGAGGAGAGAAGGATGCAGAGTGAACAAGAGGAGGAGAGAAGGATGTAGAGTGAACGAGAGGAGGAGAGAAGGATGCAGAGAGAACGAGAGGAGGAGAGAAGGAGAGAAGGATGCAGAGTGAACGAGAGGAGGAGAGAAGGATGCAGAGTGAACGAGAGGAGGAGAGAAGGATGCAGAGAGAACGAGAGGAGAGAAGGATGCAGAGAGAACGAGAGGAGGAGAGAAGGATGCAGAGTGAACGAGAGGAGAGAAGGATGCAGAGTGAACGAGAGGAGAGAAGGATGCAGAGTGAACAAGAGGAGGAGAGAAGGATGCAGAGTGAACGAGAGGAGAGAAGGATGCAGAGTGAACAAGAGGAGGAGAGAAGGATGTAGAGAGAACGAGAGGAGAGAAGGATGTAGAGAGAACAAGAGGAGGAGAGAAGGATGTAGAGAGAACGAGAGGAGAGAAGGATGTAGAGTGAACGAGAGGAGAGAAGGATGCAGAGTGAACAAGAGGAGGAGAGAAGGATGTAGAGTGAACGAGAGGAGGAGAGAAGGATGTAGAGAGAACGAGAGGAGGAGAGAAGGATGCAGAGTGAACGAGAGGAGGAGAGAAGGATGCAGAGTGAACGAGAGGAGGAGAGAAGGATGTAGAGAGAACGAGAGGAGGAGAGAAGGATGCAGAGAATACGAGAGGAGGAGAGAAGGATGTAGAGAGAACGAGAGGAGAGAAGGATGTAGAGAGAACGAGAGGAGGAGAGAAGGATGCAGAGTGAACGAGAGGAGGAGAGAAGGATGCAGAGAGAACGAGAGGAGGAGAGAAGGATGCAGAGTGAACGAGAGGAGGAGAGAAGGATGCAGAGTGAACAAGAGGAGGAGAGAAGGATGCAGAGTGAACGAGAGGAGGAGAGAAGGATGTAGAGAGAACGAGAGGAGGAGAGAAGGATGCAGAGAATACGAGAGGAGGAGAGAAGGATGCAGAGAGAACGAGAGGAGGAGAGAAGGATGCAGAGTGAACGAGAGGAGGAGAGAAGGATGCAGAGTGAACGAGAGGAGGAGAGAAGGATGCAGAGAGAACGAGAGGAGGAGAGAAGGATGCAGAGTGAACAAGAGGAGGAGAGAAGGATGCAGAGTGAACGAGAGGAGAGAAGGATGCAGAGTGAACAAGAGGAGGAGAGAAGGATGCAGAGTGAACGAGAGGAGAGAAGGATGCAGAGTGAACGAGAGGAGGAGAGAAGGATGCAGAGTGAACAAGAGGAGGAGAGAAGGATGCAGAGTGAACGAGAGGAGAGAAGGATGCAGAGTGAACAAGAGGAGGAGAGAAGGATGCAGAGAGAACGAGAGGAGGAGAGAAGGATGCAGAGTGAACGAGAGGAGGAGAGAAGGATGCAGAGTGAACGAGAGGAGGAGAGAAGGATGCAGAGAGAATGACAGCAAGCAGGAGGAAGCAAAGTGAAGGTGGAGACATGCAGTATGGAAAGAGTTTGGTGGGGGTCCTGGTGCTTGGTTTATTTTGTGTGTCCGTGTGTCTAGGAGGATGAGGGAGTCTATAAGCATGGTTGTTTGGGGGGATTATGATATCAGAGTAGATGTAGGGTATTTGTGTGTGTGCTTGTTCTGTGGAGCGTTCGTGTGTGTGTGTGTGTGTGTGGCAGAGAAACAGAAGGAGCTAATCGAGGGAAGGGTGGATGGTCATCAGTTTAACCAGCAGCCCCCTCTATTGTATTCAGATTCCCCATGCATCCTCCTCTCTCTCTCTCTCTCTCTCTCTCCTCCTCTGTGTGTTTGTGTGCCCACAGCACCATATGGCCTCAGTGTTCCCCAGATAAGCTATCTGCTCACTTACCTTATCAATAGCATTTTAATACGCCCCATATTTCAGTCTCCAACCACACCGGCCCCCTGCACCTGCTGTGTGTGTGTCTGTATTGATGTGCCTTAGTGCTGTCTGAGAACTTCACCAATGTCAAGATGCACTTGTCTGCTGGGGAACCTGACTTTTGACCTCAGCAGTCCCCATTGTAACGGTAACCTAAGCAGCAGGAGAGCAGATAATTGACTATTTAAGTTATTTATCTCACTACAGCATTGCGGTTTGGTGGATGTTATAGTAAAGTTAGTAAAATGCTGATTTGGTGGATGTTAGTCAAGTTAGTAAAACGCTGGTTAGGTGGATGTTATAGAGCAACGTTAGTTAAGCGCTGGTTAGGTGGATGTTATAGAGCAACGTTAGTTAAACGCTGGTTAGGTGGATGTTATAGCCACGTTAGTTAAACGCTGGTGTGGTGGATGTTATAGTAAAGTTAGTTAAACGCTGGTGTGGTGGATGTTATAGTAAAGTTAGTTAAACGCTGGTGTGGTGGATGTTATAGTAACGTTAGTTAAACGCTGGTTAGGTGGGTGTTATAGAGCAACGTTAGTTAAACGCTGGTTAGGTGGATGTTATAGCCACGTTAGTTAAACGCTGGTTTGGTGGATGTTATAGTAATGTTAGTAAAACACTGGTGTGGTGGATTTTATAGTAACGTTTAGAGATGCTCCGATCAGCATTTTTGGGGTCGATCACCGATTACCGATCACCAAAATCATGATCTGCCGATTGCCGATCACAGAATGGCAGGGTAGGCTAATTGTAATCTTTTATCTATAATCTAGGGAATATTGCACTGGGGTCCTTTATTCTGACACAGTGAAACTAGTGAAACAGGAAGTAAAGACTATGTAAGACTCCACTTAGATGTAAACTTACCGGCACTTTTAGCTGCTCATGACATGTTGGATTATTGTCATTTCACTGCCGTTATTCATTAAAGCAAGTGAACAAATGGAATGTTGTTCTTATCTATAATCTAGCAGATTTCGCACGGTGTTAAAAAGGCTGCCGCTATCACCCAGCGGTTAGTCCGTTTCATGTCAACAGTAGGTACACTATAGATAGTAGTTCATGTAGGGTTTAATCATTCACTGTTTCATGATTATTATTGTTTACATCAGTTATTCCGCTATTTCAAATGGTTACCGTTATTAACGCTCAAATGGAATGTTCACCGTAACGCAGCACGGAGTTAAAGGGACAGATCCACCTTCATGTTACAGCCGTAATATATTAAGATTCATATCTATATGTCTTGTTATTTATCATTCCTGTAGAAACCACGGTCATCAGTCATTCATATTCATCCTACCAATTCATGTCTTGCGAGTGTGTGTGTGGAAAATAAATACCGTTCTTCTTTTCATCATTGGAACTTTGACATTATTTGTTCTTACCGGACAATCTGTGACGATTGGCTATTATATTTCATACGGATCCCTATGGGATCCATTCAGCGCAACATCCCCCTATTTTATGTGCACAATTTGTAGAAATTAAACTTAAAAAAATTCCAGATGAGAGAACTCATTTTGCTTGCCATTGCCAAGCTCTGCTCTGCTGTTGAGTGACCGTTTGCCGCGCACGCAGGTTGAAAAGTCGCGCAATTAATTTACGTCACACGATCGGATTTTTGATCAGTGCTTTTCACCGATCACAGATCAAGCAATTTTTACCAATATCACGCATCACGCATCACTAGTAACGTTAGTAAAACGCTGGAAGGACAGAGCTGTTCTGCGTATCTGGAGGCTGCTGGCAGAGAGGCAGAGGATAGTAGCCCTAATTGGCCTTTTATATCTATGTGTGGAGGGTGAGTGCAGTGATCTCACTGCTAAATGCTGTAAGATGACGTTAAAGAAACACAGTTTGACCCCTGGGTTAGGGTCTCTCACACACACACACACACACACACACACACACACTGCTACATGCGGTAAGATGACGTTAAAGAAACACAGTTTGAACCCTGGTAGCCCTTTATATAGTTATATAGACAAGGAGACTCTTTTCTCCAAAGCGACCGACAAAACATTAAATAACAATTAGAAAACTAAGCAATAAGCAAAATGCAATTAAATTAATTCAATTTTAAGCAAACTCCTCAATTATTGCATTAACAATAATAATAATAATTATACTAATAATGATAATAATATTAATAACAACAAATACTAATAATTATTACACGGGTAGATGGAATCCACCATTCTGAGAGTGAGTTCCGGGGTGTGCTATATTCAACGGTATAGTAACTGTACGACCTGTTTTCATCTACCTGAGCGTTCCAAATCAGTGCGCACTCAAAAGAAAATATCTAACCAAGATGGCGGCGTGTTGTGGCTAATGTAATGGGGAATGTTTCATGTGAATTAAGCTATCTACACGACTTTTTATATGTCTAAATTGACTCGGTTAGTTGTTTCTATGCTACACGAATGTTGCAGAGTATTGTAAGTCTTTACTGAAAGTCTCGAATATTATTTGTAGGTGACTTTTAGCGCTTAGACCAAAACTCCATTGAAACACACGTAGCTTTTGTGCTAGGCTTACAGACGTGAAGTTCCCAATGCTATTTGTCTGTTGCATAGCAACAGCCACACAAAGGGGGACTATTTTCTCTTGGCTACTGAAATGCGATACACGATGTTTGGTGACTAGAACTTTTTTGTGCTGAAAGGCAGCTTAGTGTTTATAATTTAATTTTACTTAATATTTATAAAGTCGTTGGCAACCGTGTTATAAAAGCAATAAGGTACTCGAGTCAGTACGGTATCGTCAATAATGTACTTGTTCGAGGGTTCCACATTATTATGCAAATTGGATTTAAGGGTCATAAACATTAATTTTGTTGTTTTTCAATTAAAGTCATGGGTGGTATTGTGTCTCAGGGCTAATTGAATGATTGAAATAAATTTCAGACACCTAAGATAATTAGTTGGTCAGGTGAGCCCAATCAAAGGAAAACTACTTAAGAAGGATGTTCCACATTATTAAGCAAGCTACATGTTTCAGGCAAAATAGGGAAGAAAAAGGATCTCTGCTGCTGAAAAGCGGCAAATAGTGCAATACCTTGGTCAAGGTATCACAACATTGGATATTTCCAAAAGAATTACGCATGATCATCGGACGGGGAAGAAATTTTACACTGATTCACAGCACAAGTGGGTTCGTTCAGACAAAGGCAAGATAAGGAATATTACTGCCAAAAAAATGCGTAGGGTCAAGAGAGCAGCCACTAAAATGCCATTGAATAGCATCAAACAGGTGTTTGAAGCCGCTGGTGCCTCTGGAGTCTCGCGAACTTCACGATGTAGGATGCTCAAGAGGTTTGCAAGTGTCCTTAAACCTTATTCGGCCACCCCTAAACCCAGCTCACAAGCAAAAAAGGTTGCAGTGGCCTCAGGACTACATAAAGACTAACTTTCAAACTGTTTTGTTTACGGATGAGTGCCGTGCAACCCTTGATGGTATGATGGATGGAGTAGTGGATGGTTGGTGAATGGCCACCATGTCCCAACAAGGCTTAGACGTCAACAAGGAGGTGGCGGAGTCATGTTTTGGGCCGGAATCATGGGGAGAGAGCTGGAAGGCCCCTTCAGGGTCCCCGACGGTGTGAAAATGACCTCGGCAAAGTATGAAGAGTTTCTGACTGACCACTTTCTTCCGTGGTACAAAAAGAAGAGCCGCGCCTTCCATAGCAAAGTCATATTTATGCATGACAATGCACCATCTCATGCTGCAAAGAAGCAGCCAATGCCCCAGAGGTATTCTTTGCATAAAAGAAGAGAACTCATGGTGTGGCCCCCATCTTACCCTGACCTTAACCCTATTGAGAACCTTTGGAGCATCATCAAGCAAAAGATCTATGTGGGTGGATGTGAACTGCCTTCCAATCAGGTGCTCTGGGAGG
>NC_137916.1:1712500-1735000 GCF_963457725.1 Sprattus sprattus | reverse complement strand
AAAGTCGAGTTTAGAGAAATGTCTAAGTTCCACAATATCGGTAGATACTGTGTTGTCATTTTTACTTTGATTTTCGCGGGGATTACGCTTAGCTTGTGTAACGACGTCAGCTGCGCAAATGTCCAGTAATATCTCAATTTTAATTGGTCCATGTTTGATGCGTAACGTAGATGATTACTGGCATAATATATTTACGTGCAAAGGCACAGTAGAGTTGTGCCTTTCGACGTACATATTAAAGAATACAGAATCGAAGTGCGCATGCGCGACATGACTTTTTCCGTTGCCGTTCACAATGAATGGACAGTAAAGGCACTGCTTATTCTACCGTTTTTTTGTATTTGTTTATGCGTAACTGATACAATTGTCATCGTAACGTCTAAACAATTGGAATAACGTTTGTATTTCATAAATAAATCACAAGAATACTCGGTACAAATACAAATACAAGTTAATTAAATAAAATTATTTAATAAACATTTTTACGTTTGAATTTTGTCAGGGTAGGCAGTGCCCATCACAAGTACTCAGAAGGACATCTTACCAGGCATGAGAATCACTCACCTTTCAGCGAAATTCGCCGTTTTGAAAACAAAATAGGTGACCTACGTTAATCGTGTAGAGTTTTAATTTTTGTGGGGGGGGGGGGGGGGGGGGGCACATATTCAGTGAACTGCGAACACGCAGACCTGCCAACCTGCACACATTTTGTGTGACCGCCCCCTCCCCCGCGACGGAGTTTTTGAACATCTTTTTCATATTCAGATGACATGTACTATTGTAGCCATGCACCTAGAGGTGGTAAAGATAATTAATTATATCTGGCAACACTGGGAAAGCAGTTGATCAATGACTGTCTGTCTACAGTCAGAGCTCGCGCAAGAAGGAAAGAAAGAAAGATATCCTTTCCAAAACGTGTATAGTTGAATAACTAATTTGTGAAAGAACCAGAGAAACACTCGCTATCGCTCGGTCGATACCTTACGGCCTCTGTCTGATATTTACCTGCATGACCTCACTCTCGGCCAGTAAGTAGTTAATATATATATATATATATATATATATGTGTATATAGTGTATGTTTTGTAAAGATATAAATGAAATATACATTAATAGTTACTATAAAATATATATAATACAAAAATTGTATTATTATTTTGTATTTGTTTATATTTATATATATATATATATATATATAGTAAATAAACATGTTAACTTGAGATACAAGTGTATGTTTTGTAAAGATATAAATTAAATATACATTAATAGTTACTATAAAATATATATATATAACAAAAAAAATTGTATTATTATTTTGTATTTGTTTATATTTATATATATACATATAACTGTAGACAGACAATTTTTTTTGTTATATATATTTTATAGTAACTATTAATGTATATTTCATTTATATCTTTACAAAACATACACTTGTATCTCAAGTTAACATGTTTATTTAATCAAGAAAGGACATTCCTTGTGGTTGCGCCACCTGACTTACTGGTTGCGCCACCTGACATTTGCTACTAATTCCCAATTATTCAGGCATCTACCTAGGCACCTATATAACCTTTTGACTTTGCTAGCTAGTTAAGTCATTCACTTTTACAGTAAAATAAAGAGATTTATATTTAAATAACTTTTTCTTAGATTTATATTGGTTGTACCACCTGACATGTAAACTGTACAAGTCTAACTATGAAGAAAAAGTAGCAATTTTGTATAAATATTTGAGAGAGATTTACATACCTTTCACTCATCACTCAAAGTCACTTGAGGTCCTTTTGATGATGCAATATCCTGTTCACTCATCTCTCTTCTCAATTCAAAATAAAAGTTGTATGACCGCGGTCGCGCCGCCCTGACATTCCAGATGTTCAGATTTCCGGACAAAGCTGTTTTTAATATTCCAAACAATTTAAGAACAACAAAACTATTAAACTTTGTTTATTTTAAAGGTTTTCAATACAAAATTATGCCACCACATTAATATTATATTAATTAATATTTTGAATTACATATTTAATACATTTCACATAGTGTTAACTTGTTCGGACGGTTGCACCACCTGACATTTTGAGGGTTTGAGATGGCAAAACATAAAATATATATAATTTTTATGATAAACTGGAAATATGTTCAAATTAAACAGGTTTCATAGAATAAAATTATGCTTATTTTGAATCCTTTAAAATTATTTTAAACCAAAGTAGTGCACTCGGACGCAAAAATCTGCATGTCACGTCAGAATCTAAATAAAAGCTGACTGGGACCGATCTGACATGGAGCTGATCCCCAGTCAACTGGTGTATGAGACCTGAAGACACACACGCACTATATGAGGTGATCAGTGTCCTCAGGGCATGAGACGGGTGAGGGAGGGAGCTGCTTTAGTCTGCCAGGGAACAGCTGGTGTGTGTGTGTGTGTGTGTGTTCAAACAGCTCTGTAACTCTACCGTTATCATGAACACTGTTTAACCTTAACATCCATGGCTTTTGCAGGGACCCACATCTGGTGTGTGTGTGTGTTTGAAGCCGTTGTGAGGGAGTGGTAACAGTGGTGGGAGTTGGGAAGGATTGAAGGAGTGAGGGATGGAGAGAAGAAGAGAGAAAGGGCAGCTGTAAGCAGCATTTTCCTGCTCATTAGGGTGTCTGCAGTAAAGCAACCACAGCTCAGGCCTCTGTGTGTGTGTGTGTGTGTGTGTGTGTGTGTGTGTGTGTGTGTGTGTGTGTGTGTGTGTGTGTGTGTGTGTTAGGGCGTCTGCAGTAAAGTGACCACAGCTCAGCTCAGCTGTGTGTGTGTGTGTGTGTGTGTGTGTGTGTGTGTTATTAGGGCGTCTGCAGTAAAGTGACCACAGTTCAGCTCAGCTGTGTGTGTGTGTGTGTTTGTGATGCAGTAAAGCGACCACAGCTCAGCTCAGCTGTGTGTGTGTGTGTGTGTGTGTGTGTGTGTGTGTGTGTGTGTGTGTGTGTGTGTGTGTGTGTGTGTGTGTGTGTGTGTGTGTGTGTGTGTGTTTGTGATGCAGTAAAGCGACCACAGCTCTGGCCTCTGTGTGTGTGTGTGTGTGTGTGTGTGTGTGTGTGTGTGTGATGCAGTAAAGCGACCACAGCTCAGCTCTGCTCCAGTGCTTCAGCCAGCAGCCTAATGCCAACCGTATGTGAGGATCAATGCCACACCAGGACACACACTCACACACACTCAGGACACACACACACACACACTCAGGACACACACACACACTCAGGACACACACACACTCAGGACAAACACCCACACCAGGACACACACACACCAGGACACACTCAGGACACCCACACACACACAGGACACACACACACACACACACACACACACACACACATATACACTCAGGACACACACACACACCCAGGACACACACACACTCAGGACACACACACACACTCAGGACACCCACACACACACTCATGACACCCACACATATACACTCAGGACACCCACACACACTCAGGACACACACACACACACTCATGACACACACACATATACACTCAGGACACCCACACACACTCAGGACACACACACACACTCAGGACACCCACACACACTCAGGACACACAGACAGGAGACTCACACATGCAAACTTAAGAAGAAGTGATCAGTTATCCAGTCATTAGATGAGTCAGATCCTGTGGGTCTATGCGAGGGAGTCTGTGAATCTGAATCTGTGTGTGTGTGAGTGAGTGTGTGTGAATCTGAGTGAGTCAGTGAGGTGAGTGAGGTGAGTGTGTGTGTGTGTGTGTGTGTGTGTGTGTGTGTGTGTGTGTGTGTGTGTGTGTGTGTGTGTGTGTCTGTGTCTGGGAGCAGGAAGTGCCTGGCTGTTTCCTGTAGTAGCGAGTCACGGGTCCAACATCAGCAGGAGATTCATGTGTCACACTCACTGACTCACTAACACACACACACTCTAACTGACTAACACACACACACTCACTCACTCACTCACTCACTCACTCACTCACTCACTCACTCACTCACTCACTCACTCACTCACTCACTCACTCACTCACTCACTCACTCACTCACTCACTCACTCACTCACTCACTCACTCACTCACTCACTCACTCACTCACTCACTCACTCACTCACTCACTCACTCACTCACTCACTCACTCATACACATACATACACACACACACACACACAGACACAACAAAACAAGGTGTTGTGACAGAACATGATCTCCTGAATATGAGGTGTGTGTGTGTGTGAGAGATGGTTATTGTAAGGACGTTTAGGGTGTGTGTTTTGTCATAAATGAAACACATTTGTGTGATTACCAGTGGTGTGCTCACATTAGGACTGTGCATGTTTGTGTGTTGGGGGGGGGGGGGGGGGTTGTTGAGTATGTGGCCCATTAATGTGGCGGGCAGACAGCTCTCGATCTTTCAGGATCTTGGTTGCTCTTCTTCACACACATACACACAAACACACCTTTTTATCACACACAGATACACAATCTCTCACACTCTCTCTCGCACACACACACACACACACACACACACACACACACACACACACACACACACACACACACACACACACACACACACACTAATGCACAGATTCACCCCAGACCTGCTGCAGTTGCTGCAGTGAGGTGATGTGCTCGCATGTAGGGTTAGGGTTAGCCAACTGATCAAATCCCTCTCTCCCCCTCGCATCTCTGTTGTATGGTCTGCTGTAGCTGTCAGATATTCTTTATTTACAGCTTTCATTTCCTGCTTTGGCCTGTCCCCCTCTCTCCACTTTGTGTGTGTGTGTGCGCTGTGTGCAAGGGGGAAACAAGACCCTATAGATATGTGATTATATGTGTCTGAAGTGCACACACACTCATGAACTAAAAGGGTGAACATTTTATACACCCTAAACAGCTGTGCTTTTTCTGTGTGTGTGTGTGTGTGTGTGTGTGTGTGTGTGTTTGTGTGTGTTGCAGTCATCTCTTTCCCTCATATGTAAAGATGAAGTGGTACACAGGTGTGTCAGTCATTTCCTTTGCCTTGCTCCCACCCACTGTGTGTGTGTGTTTGGGTGTGTGTGTGTGTGTGTGTGTGTGTGTGAGAGAGAGAGAGAGAGCAGGTGTATGTGAGAGTGAGTGAGTGTGTGTGTGTGTGTGTGTGTGTGTGTGTGCACACACCATGCACCTATACTATTCTCTCTCTCATAGAAACATACACACACACTGCACTGGAAGTAGAGTTGGGTAATTATGGTCATTACACTGTGCGTCCTTTGTGAGCTTAACCAGCCCAATGGCATTATGGGAGCTCACAGTCAGCCTTGTGCAGTCATTACAGACACACACACACACACACACACCGCCATTACAGTCGTTATACAAATGCAGGAGCAAAACAACACACACACACACCCCCCCCCCCACGCACACACACACACACCCTAGGGTTCAACGATATGGACCAAAAAGTAGTTTTAGACGGAATGGCGATACACATCATAAATCTGTGTGTGTGTGTCCGCTCACAAGCACCTTTCTGTAAACACACTGGGTCTATGGAAGCATATTTCATTACAGAGATTTGGATGCTTCAAGTTTTGAACCGTACAGCAGATGTAGTAATTATATTTAATATATTCTTAATGTATTTAATTAGTATTTGTTATATATTTTGTAAATAAATGAATAAATATTAAAATATTAATACTACTTAACCATACAGATTACCAATTTTTTTTGCTAATTTGGTGGAAAACACCTAACTCTATGCCTCTTCAAAAGCATCCTGGTGCAATACATTTGTGGAGGAGGTGAAGGTTTTTGTGAGGATAAACATCCTCATGGGCAGGGCCGGATTAAGACAATGGGCTTTAGGGGCTGCAGCCCCGGGCCTCGCCACCGGGGGCCTCAGGTTGTCCGATGTTGAGTGAGTCAACGTCACCGCGCATAACATTAGAAACATTCAGAGTGAAAAAAGGTATAATATCTGGTCAAAGAAAGCACGAGAGTGGGGCCAAAAACTGGTCCGTGGACCGTGACCCTCTAATCGCAAAAGTAAAAGTAAGACTGAAGAAGATAAATTCACATTTCTAAACTTTGCTTTGGTTCGCACCACATCGCATTACAGGGATACACTGTTAATAACGTGCTTTCAAATACGATGATGCAGGTAACAAGCCAGGCTTCCCGGTTCCATCTAAATAGGCCTAAACGTAAATTCTTTCAGCAATTGAAGATGTATGAGTTCTTATCATCACGCATATCGCTGCAGATTAGGCTAATGTTGAAAATTATCATTGTCAAACAGTGCCGTGGTGGTCATAGAGCAGAATTGCAGCTACAATTGTCATTAGGCCCGTGGGCAGGGATGGGTATCATGAAAGGTCGAGCATGAAAACCAGAGTGCAGGTGCAGGGCAGTGGAAAGTAACAAAGCAGTCAGGAGGGGGTCACTCATACACACCAACACACACTTATACATACACACACATACAGAGATACACTTACACATACACACACATAAACACATACACACATTCAAACAAACACTCAATTACACATACACATACACACACACACACAGATTCACACACACCTACACACATGGATACGCAATCACACAAATACACACATACGCACACAACCATACATATACACACACAAGATGATGCCAGTCAAGGCCAAACATAGGCTTTCATCATGTGATAACCAAGAAAATTGGCAGGAGGATCTTTTCTCCCCAAAGCAAAAGTTCCCTCGCAAAAGGTGAGCGAGAATATTCTGAGTGGCTAATAATGAGGATAAAATGTGTGAAAGTATGAGGGAATATTCTGATTGGTCATTTTTAGATAAGGTGATGTCCATGACTTGCATAAACTGACGAATTATGAGTATAAAAGACAATGCATTGGGTCTTAGATTCAGAGCTGTTCCATGGATCAACTCTCTCATATTTGGATGATCTGTCTGCAGGACTAAATAAATCTTCAGTTCATCGGACTCCGGACTTCTGACTCTGATTGAATATTATCTCTGGAAACAGTTGTAAATTCGCTACAACACTAATTCATTGAAAATTGTAGACACATTAATTGCAAGCCAGTTAGACATAGCTAAGTGAAATGTTTTAGCTTAGCTATAGAATCTTCCATTTTCGCAGTCATGGTCAAATATAAGTGTAGAGGTTTTCACTGAGGTTTTTTGTCAGATCAGCAGGACTGAATAGGTTCTACGCTCAATCCAGTTTGTGAGGTATTGCGCAATCTGAGATGCGTTGCCTCATCGTCTTGCTGTCTTCTGTGTGTTTGAACAGGACATGCGCAAATTCAGCGATTTTGATTATAAAACTGCTCGAAATGATTGGAGTCATGCAGAAAATACATTTATATCACAGACCAGTAGAAAATATTTATTTCCTTTGATCGTTATTTGTTTTTTTACTTTAATGATGACAGGTGAGGCTCTGCCTCCCCGGACCGCACGTCCGTGCTCTCGCATAGAAACCTGGGCGCGGAGCCAAGCTGTTGCTTCACTGAATAGGCATATGCTTAATCAATTCGTTATTTCATTCCCTGGCTATTTAGCCTTGTTTTTGCTTTTGAATGAATGGAAATATGTATACATTTACATTATTGGTTTATTATTGTCTACAGTGTAGTGTACTACACACATACATTTTATCCTTGGCTTTAAACTGATCATATTTGTAGATTGGTTCTTTGGACTTTAAAGCACTGATGTGTCAGTGCACCTGGCGTGAGTTTGTGTGCGTGTCATGATGTGTGTCGGGGCGATATAGGGGCCTCATCCTGGTAATTAGCCCCAGGCCTCAAAATGTCTTAATCCGGCCCTGCTCATGGGTATCCATCATATACCCTCTTTCCTTGACTACTGTTCATCTGATCCAGCCTTACAAGTGTCCTATGTGGCAGACACCAATGCCATGAAATAAGTATGAGGAGTTATGCAGATACCTACCCTGTTCAAACCCAGGGATAGCAGACTCTGGTGACAAGCTTCAGAAAGTGAGACCATTACAGTTTTTTCCAATCATTTTCACACTTGGTTCAATACCATGTACTCTTTCTCAAAACACTTAACACATCCAGCAGTAGACTAACTAAATGGGATACTTTTCCATTGCTTAGATTAGGGCTGGGCGATATGGAAAAAAACATATATCACGATATGGATTATTTTATATCACGATAGCGATATATATCACGATATGCCCTCTTGCTTTACTGGATAGGGGTGTACTTAAAAGTGTGATCCATCACGACCTGTACCACAATTACGCAGATTGTACTGAACGTTTCCATTGAATCTTTAAATAGTAAGATTAAAACAAAGTGCATGACATTTAGTCCAGTGCTTGTGGCTTTCAGTGGTTCTTTAATGTACTTTCAGAAGATAAATCAAGTGTTAAAAAACTTTCTTTTCAATGTTTGTTCATATGCTATAGCAATAATGATGAGAAAAACATTTTCTTATATGGCCACGTATAAAAATAAGAAAATTAAGAAGTTGGCCATTACACATACGCCCCATTGACCGCTTCAGCCCGTTGGTGCAACACTAGCCCCTTATACACGTGTCAATGTAAAGCGTTTACATCGCGTCTGCACCGATAGAAACTCGCGAAAGTGTTACAATTGCCTTATGTATAAGGGGTCTAGATGTGAACTGTTCGTTTTTCCGCCGATCGTCTGAGCCTTTCGAGAGAGGTGGTTTACCACGATCGTTCGGCTCAGAAAAGGGCGTGTCAAATCAGGCCGATGTGTCATGGGGGGAGTCGGTGCGTGACTGGGGGGAGACGGTGACAGGAGGCTAGAAAGTTCTTGCCTGTTCTTGAAAGGAGACTGATCCAATAGGCTAGTAGGCCTACAATTTTTTATCAGTAATAAAACGCAATTTGGTACACCATTTTAATATGGTAATATAGCCTACTGTTTTTTGCAAAATGAAAGAAAGCATATTTAGGAAACGCCACTCGAGCCTATTAATTCCGAAATTTCACCACATTGTAGGCTATATAGCCTACTGTAACAACCCCAACACTTGCCTGCTTCCCTTGCAAATCAAAGTTTTCCGACTATTTTACTTACCTTCTTTCTTAGCTGTTGATGTTACTGAGCTAGAAGTTTAACTTGTTCTGAACATCTCGTGCCCAATGTCACTTCTGAGTCAAATCACTCCATCATCTCTTTGAAATTCCTTATTCCACGAGTGGTAGGCTACAATGACTGGCTGTTTTAAAATATAACTAATAGCCTAACGAAACAAAATAACCCAGGCAGTTTCATCTTCGAGACGTTAAGGCTTCTTCCAATACTGACAGCTGACTCATAGCTTGCAGGTTTGCGGGAGACGCGACATTTGAGGGATTGTCACTTAATTTAAACCTTTTTTGCTTCCGTTAGTGTGTGTGTGTGTGTGTGTGTGTGTGTGTGTGTGTGTGTGTGTGTGTGTGTGTGATAGAGACAGAGAGGACTCAGTAAAACATCGGAAAACACCGTGTCTCGTAAGCCTTAAGCTATCAATCACCCCCACAATGAAATATGCCATTACAGTCGCGCCAAACTTCTTGGCATTGTGGTGCGCCCAAAACGCAAGCTATAAACGTAGCCATCCTAATGTAACCAAAATATACCTCTGCTGATATGCCTAACCTTCGTTCTATTTAGAATTTGTCTTAGCACTATGCAGGAATAAAATAGCATCTAGTGTCAGGATTCAGGCGAGAGCGCCTGGCTTCTATAACGCGCCCTGCTGCACTGAAGGAGCGCTCACTCGCAGCACTTGTTGCTGGAACGCATATAATTCGTTTTGCAAGGTGCTGTAGTCGTGGGAACGACTGGCCTGTTTTCTCCCAAAAGGAAAGTAGATTTTCCTCTGCTGATCCCGCGTCTATATGGAAGTTTGTAGAGAGATTACGGGGGAGTAATATGCTCCGCTGCCGAAGTAGATTAAATGTTTTTAACTTTTTTTTTTCTACAAGCATGATATGCTATGTATGGTGTAGTAGACTGAGACTCTATTCACTACTGCACAAAAACTAGACACGTTTGCAAAACTAGACGTTTGCAATGAAGTAGGTAAAACAACTTTCGCCAATATCTCCGTAAGGGAGATGGGTTGTGTGCTCAAATTTCCTGGGATCAAAGAAGACGTTAGTATTCATGTGCAAACTAAAAATCACGTCTCAGGATTGCTGCCCATGCAAGTTATTTCGGGTGTCTCAACTGTAACTAATACCACTGTCAAATAATTATGAGTTCAGTTAAAGACGGAGCAAACACAGTTTTCTACCGTTGTTGAAACACATCCACGCGTAGACTCGTTTTCTTTCCATCTGGGAGTGGTTATTCAAAGAAAATATTAAGAACTAAATGCTGATAGAAAGAAGGGAACTTTAAGCCACTACACTGCCTGTGCACGATGCGGATCCACGTTGATGTTGTTAGTAAACAAACAAGGTGGGAGCACATCTCCGTGGTCTTTGCGCATGCCCGAGGCAATGTAAACGGTTCACATTTTGCACATGTAAACACGTAACGACAAGAGCCGTTTCCCTGAAGACGGTCCTGTAAACAAACGCAAGTAAACGAAACGATGGAGCTGCATTTTATCTGGATAAAAAGGATATTAGCGTTTACATTTCCCAACCAATTTAATTTGTATCTTCAAGGGTTTATGATCTAGCCTACGTGGAGTACCAAAAAAAACCTCCATGCTACATAGAATCTAGATAAGCTATAAACGCCATAGACATATACACATGTATGCTATATGTCTATGATAATCGCTGCTAGATGCTCACTGTTCTTGTGCTCCCACAGCTCCTTCACTTTTGAAATACTGAAAAGAAATCTGAACTAACGAAATAGTGCATCTTAAACTACTACTATTTGACCATCATTGAGAAAAATGGAACAGAATCTGCTAATAAATGGTTACACTTGTATTATACTCGTATTATACGGCTCTTCAAAATGTTCAAAGTTCCGTTGATTTGAATGGGCCACCCCAGCATTTGCACGTCTGTAATGTCTTGATTTTCACTGCTGTCATTAGCAATGGGTGTCGATGCCTAATTGTATAACAGCGGCTGTGGTAACAGTTACACCTTCCTGCAGCGCGTCCATCATTCATTTTTTTTTAAACCAGAATTAAATTTCGCAGGCTCTCACCGTCAATCATGTCGCAAACGTATGATGCAAAGCAGCGTAATGTAAAGCGGTGTCATGTCGCAAAACCACGTTCTCTAAAAATGATCTTAATATTCTTTTTTGCATAGTAAGCAAAATGTTATATTAGGATGTGAAATTATATTAAAATGTATATTATCTGTAATAATGAAAAAAAAGTTTATCACGATAGAAAAGATAGAGGAGAAAGGTCACGATAGACACGTTTCTATCGTCCTCACGATATATATCGTCATATCGCCCAGCCCTAGCTTAGATACAAAATGCAGTCAATGACCACTTCCAAAATTCATGGATACCTCTCGCTGTTCCTTTCCCCCCATGTCCTCACTTCTCTTTGCTGCCACAGCACCCTCAATCACTTCTCTACCCTCAGATGAGGTGGAACAACTGACATCCTGACACATAAAAGAAAAAAAAACTATCCTATTATTGTAAGCCATCACAGTGGAAGTCATTATTGTTTCATCCATTTTTATGTCAATTGTTTTATGCCACATCAGCTCAATATCCCAGTGTGTACTACATACGGACAAGCTATATCACATCTACTATACATTTTTGTAGTAGTGATGTCCTATACCTTGGTCCTGATTTCATTGTGATTAGCTTTTCTACAGCATAAAAGCTGTACAAGCTTAAAATTTAACATCACAACATAGTACTTTGGCTGTCGAATAATCTGCTGAATACCATTTCAATATGAGGTTTTCAATATTCAATGATGACCTTGCTATTGATTGTAGCTACTGTTGTTACCATAAGCTTACAGCTCAAAACAAATGAGGGATTTGAAATACTAGTAGAGATGAAGTTCTTTTACTATACATGTTATTTATCTTAATCTGATCAGTTTAGTAAGTGATGAGGCTGAGTCAATAGCTGGCTATCAACCAACTCCAGACGAACTCCTCAGACTAACGTTACCTCAGTCAATGAAGATAGCTAGCAAGTAAGCTGGCAAACTGGTCATGGAAATTGAGATGACGATACAAATTGTAAGACATTTCTTCTGAAAACCAGAAAACACAGCCGATTACCCACGTTGTTTATTTGTGCAAATAATAGCTCTCACCCACAGACGCGGGTGCTTCCTTCGTAGGTTGCAAAGTCACGAATTGACCGCCATTTCCACAAGTGAGGTAACTTGAAAATGAGCTTTAGTGAATGTCCCTCAAAGACCAATTATTAAATGTTACATATCTCTGCTAATAAAAGTGTCATGGGTTTACAATCTATTCAAACATCACTGATCTAGCTATGACTTTTGTCTATGTATACGATGAGGCTGGTGCTATTTGTAAACCAACACTTCTCAGTTACTGCCATACGAAGACGTTACTGGCGAGTTAGCTAGTCAGAAATAAACAGAAGGATACTTATATTTATATTATATTTGAATACGTTTTTTTATTTTTGACTTCTCAAACAGGATCGTTACTGTCATACAAACGTGATTAGTCGTCGTCATTGGTGCACAAAAATACGGTATCATCCAGTGAGAACAGATGTAGACGTCTCTGATTTCTAGCCTTTACTCGAGACACTGTAATCTTCAAGCGATCTGTCAGTAGCGAGGTTAAATTAGCAAATACTTAAAAAAAAGCCAATGACAGCATATCCAGTTTCCGGTTTCAAAATAAAAGTAAGATGTTAATCTATCCATTAGCGGGGTATTTTTTCATATATTATTGTTGTAGTATAAACACTGTGTCTTTAAAAGTTACGGCCGTCGACGGCCGCTATGGGAGAATACAAGAAGGTCGTCGACGGCCGCTATGGGATCTAGAGGGTTAATCCAGTGCGCCCTATAGTGCGGAAAATACGGTAATATGCATTTAGTGTTGGTTTGGGTTAGGGTTAGGGTTAGAACTGATAGAAAATCGTAAACAACAACAATCGCCGGTGGGGAGAAGCCATTTTTCCATTGACTGGAAGCCTGCTTTATTTATTGCAGGTTACAAAAAATTAAGAAAATGGCGGCGATTGTTGTTGTTATCGATTTTCTATCAGTTCTCACCACACAACGACGTCTCATCTTTGCTGCTTGAATGTCGGTATGTAATGGTATGGAGTTATTGAAACTTACTACGTGTAAAAAAGACTAGAAATTGAATGTTTATTTTTTAGCCTCGAAAGTTGCACTGGGTGCCTTTAACAAGAATGGTGAAGTCTTGCAAAAAATATTGGTTTTATGCCCTAGCTTTGAACTAGTAAGTGATAATATCGTGATAATATGAAGTTCAAATATCGAGGCGGTATGCAGCCACGACCCAAAGTGAGTGCCGATTTTTTTTTTTCAGTCAGATGATTTTTTTTTTTGCTTTAATCCCTGCACACACACACACGCCAGCACACACACCCTTACACACACTCATCTCCTGCCTGTACACACACTCATCCTGCTTCCCCCTACTCACAAACATGTACACACTCAGCGTCATGTCCCACAATGCATTGCCCCCCGCTGTCACCCGGAGTCCCTTTATTTCAGTAATAAGCGGTTGCCACGGCACCCAGGATGGACCAGGAGGAGAACGCAATATTTAGTGCAGCCAGATGAGATGCGTGCCTCACACATACACACACCCACATATATGCAAACACACACACCCCACATATATACATGCACGCACTCTCACACACACACACACACACACACACACACACACACACACACACACACACATGCATTTTTACCACAGGTGATGTCCTCGAGTGCTCATTAGGATTCCTGAATGGTGGATCTGGGAGCCATGGAGCACACATACACACACACACACACACACACACACACACACACACACACTGAGTGATACGGAGACACACACTCAAGTTAGATATATGGATAGACTCACACACACACACACACACACACACACACACACACACACACACACAGAAAGAAGTTGGATATACGATAGACATACACACACCATGTCTATATGTGTATGTGTGGTTGTGTGTGTATTTGTGTATATTCCTGTGTTCCTGTGTGTTTGCACTCATTAAGACAGCAGTTGTTAGAATAGTCATGTGTGTGTAGAATGTGGTGAGGTGAAGGCTGGGAGGGTTCACACACACTAGAGATTTAGAGGGCTTAGCTGCAGGTGTGTGTGCATGTGTAGCCTTCTCAATTTTCTTGGTTTGAAGTTAGTTTTTCTTTAAAGATCCCATCTGTGGATAGGTGCATGTGTGTGTGTGTGTGTGTGTGTGTGTGTGTGTGTGTGTGTGTGTGTGTGTGTGTGTGTGTGTGTGTGTGTGTGTGTGTGTGTGTGTGTGTGTGTGTGGACAGATGATGGATCTTTGGCTTTCTGTTCTGCCCTGGGAAGTGGAGTTATGATGGAGCACTCTCCTGTATGACATCATCAAATGACATCACACTGTAAGAAAGAGCAGCGGGAGTTTGTTGGCACCGCCCACTCTGGGAAACCCCACCATTGAGAGCTGCTCACACACACACACACACACACACACACCCCACCATTGAGAGCTGCTCACACACACACACACACACACACACACACACACACCCCACCATTGAGAGCTGCTCACACACACACACACACACACACACACACACACCCCACCATTGAGAGCTGCTCACACACACACACACACACACACACACACACACCCCACCATTGAGAGCTGCTCACACACACACTCACACACACACACACACACACACACACACACACACACACCCCACCATTGAGAGCTGCTCACACACACACACACACACACACACACCCCACCATTGAGAGCTGCTCACACACACACACACACACACACACACACACCCCACCAGTGAGAGCTGCTCACACACACACACACACACACACACACACACACACCCCACCAGTGAGAGCTGCTCACACACACACACACACACACACACACACACACACACACACACACACACACCCCACCATTGAGAGCTGCTCACACACACACACACACACACACACACACACACACACACCCCACCAGTGAGAGCTGCTCACACACACACACACACACACACACACCCCACCAGTGAGAGCTGCTCGCCCAAAACTACCCAGAAACCATCTGTCAGCAGTCATGCCCAGACAAACACATACACACACACACTCACACAAGGGCTCCCCCCCCCTTTCCTCTAAGTAGGCCACTCTTTGAAGAAAAGGAAGAGGCATTTTCTAGATCTTTCTCTCCTTTTCACTCTTCACTGTCTGTATCTCATTCTAGATCTCTTTATCGCATTCTAGACCGCTTTATCTAATTCCAGATTTCTTTTTGTCATTCTAGATCTCTTTATTTCATTATTGTCTCCGTCTCAAATTTTCTTCCTCTCTTAACTATCTTTCTCACATTCTACCTCTCTTTCTCTTACTCTCTATCTCTATTTCTCTCATTCTGTCTCCCATTCTTTGTCAGTTAATCAGCATTTGGAGTTCAGCTAAGGCCCAGTACCATACAGCTCATTCTCCTCAGGTTCTCTCTCACTGACACGCACGCATGCATGCAAGCACTCCGCACGCGCACACACACACACACACACTCACTGTATTCTGCTGTGTCCGCAATAAGCACACAAAAACACTTCCAGTGAAAGCCAGCCCTTCCCTTTCTCTCTCTCTCATCCACACACACACACACACACATACACACATACACACACAAACCCAGCTCTGATACCTCCCAAAACACACCCCTCACGCTCACACACCTCTTTGGGTTTCCTACATGAATAGTTGAGGTTTCATATCAGTTTTGAAGTCAGGTGTGAGATCATTGCCATAATTGAGATTGTAGTGTGTGTTTGTGTGTGTGCTTGGGCGTGTAGTTGAGCAGGTACTATATGAGTGCTTGTTCCACTACTCTAGGAGCCTTATCTAGTGATGTAGAACCCTGGACTTTTCTACCCTGATTAATTGGGAGAACCAACCCTCTTATACACTGCTCAAATAAAATTAAAGGAACATTTTTTGAACAGGGTATGTCATGAATTCAATTGACCGATCGCGAAACTCCTCCCTAGAACGGCCCTTGTCCAATCATACCTTAGCAACGGCTACTAAGAGAAGAAGGTCCGACAACTTTGAGGTCTGAGCAGCGTGGTTAAACAGTGTGCCTATGGGACTTGTAGGTATGACATGAGGTACCCTGAGAGATTAGAGGGATACGTCGTTTTGTTTCCGCTTCCCCAAAGCCCAAAACACAGGCGCAAAAATGCCAGCTGTGTATTAAACAGTGTGGTCACCCCACACCCAACTAAATATATCGCAAAACACACATAGTCTGCTCCAAAGTAAATCAAGCTGCTTGCTGTCAGGTAGCTATCGCTAGGCATGATGGCTAACTATCTAGTTGAGAGAGAAAATCCCCCTACAGTTATGGTCCATGAATACTTGTATTATTACCACTAGAATAACATAACTAGTCTATCCAACCAAAGTGTTCATGTTCAAAAAAATTAAATGTTAATGTATGTGCCTGTCTAAATGTCACTGTTACTGTCTGTATGATTACTCGCAGAGCTGTTGAAGCTATCGACAGCAAACGCCAGCATTGAACAAAACTTTTAACGAACACTTTGTAGTTTGTATTTATGCTTAATACAACATTGAACAGAACTTTTAACGAACACTTTGTATGTATACTGCTGGCGTTCGCAATCGCCAGCTTTGATAGCTCAGCGTGCACATTTACAAAAGGTTACTGACGGTAACATCAGCATTGCTAGCTAGGATAGTCACCATACATACCTCCAGAGTCTCTCGCCAGAGACGGAATAAATAATAAGAATAATCTTTGGAGGTTATTAGCTAGCTTGAAATATTGTATTCAGATCTTACCCAGTGGTGAAATAACATGACTAGTCTACAAGGTTGTGCTGGTTGCATTTCAATGAAGAGGTCGTAGGGTTTCTATTTTTTTTTTTTATTGAGACCTGTATGCCTTTGCTTAAATTATTGTTGTGTCCACTTCGTTGTTGATCTTAATATTTTGGATATATCCTTCCACTACATATTGCAGTCCCTTTTGGCTTGATCTGGAGGATACCGCGGAGGTATTACTCCAAAAATCATCACTCATACTGACCGTTATAGCGATCGTACCCGTACTTGCCATGGCTTTAAGGTTGACAGTTCCGTGAATTGTGTCTGACGTAGCAACAATAACTAGGGGGCGGAGCCCTGGCGATCGGTCAATTGCACTTTTTTGATAATTATCTGGTCAGTTTCAGCATTAGTGTTGATGGAATTAACAACAGGTGCACTAGAGGGGCAACAATGAGACGACCCCCAAAATAGGGGTGGTTTTGCATGTGGAGGCCATTTCAAGTTTCTCTCTCTTGATCATTTCGACTGGTTTTCCATTAGTATTGGCTTTAGCTAGAGTCATTATCTCTACTGGGAGCCTGAGGTGATTTCTTAACCCTACAGAAGTTGCACAGATTGTCCAACTCCTCCAGGATGGCACATCCACGCGTGCAAAGAGATTTGATGTGTCTCCCAGCATAATCTCCACAACATGGAGGAGATTCCAGGAGACAGGCAATTACTCTAGGAGAGCTGGACATGGCCGTAGAAGGTCCTAAACCCATCAGCAGGACCGATATCTGCTGCTTTGTGCAAGGAGGAACAGGTTAAGCACTGCCCGATCCCTACAGAATGACCTCCAGCAGGCCACTGGTGTGAATGTCTCTGCCCAAACAGTCAGAAACAGACTCCATGAGGGTGGCCTCAGGGCGCGACGTCCTGTAGTATGCCCTGTGCTCACTGCCCAGCATCGTGGAGCTCGATTGGCATTTGCCATAGAACACCAGAATTGGCATGTCCGCCACTGGCGCCCTGTGCTTTTCACAGATGAGAGCAGGTTCACCCTGAGCACCTGTGATAGACGTGAAAGGGCCTGGAGAAGCCAAGGAGAACACTATGCTGCCTGCAACATGGTTCAGCATGACTGGTGTGGTGGTGGGTCAGTGATGGTCTGGGGTGGCATATCCATGGAGGGACGCATGGAGGTTCCTCCTGATCCACGACAATGACTGGCTTTGTGTGGCAAGAGTATGCAGGCAGTACCTGGAGGATGAAGGAATTGATGCAATTGAATGGCCCTCACGATCACCTGACCTAAACCTGATAGAACACCTCTGGGACATTCTGTTTCGGTCCATCAGACGGCGCCAGGTTGCTCCTCAGACTTTGCAGGAGCTCACTGATGCCCTTAGACAGATCTGGGAGGACATCCCACAAGACACCATCCGTTGCCTCATTAGGTGCATGCTGCGACGTTGTCAAGCATGCATACAAGCACGTGTAGGTGGTGGGCCGAGGTGCGATTTTGTGCATTTTAACGTTCCCTGGATATGTAGAAGCCACGTTTTTGTAAATATGTTTTAGTTTGTATTCACGTTAGACAAAAATTGTTGCCACTTGCAGTTATTGCTCATTAAGTCGTTATCGATAACTTTATTTCCCATTATTTCCGAGGCAAATAGAGAGGGCAGCTACACTTTGGGTCCGATACTCGTGACGTTTTGTCGTTGTTATCCAATCGCGTTCTTGGAATTGCGCCAGTGAAGTTAATGAGCAGTCCAACAACACTGTTTACATCTTTGTCCATGTAGTGTGAATTGTGGAATATATGGGTCATTTTTAGACGTTTTTGATTCAGTTTTCAAATCGAGGTGATGAACTCTTTACTCAACTATAAATAGAACAACTATGAATGTAGAGGTAACGTTAAAGCAGTCTGAATCAATAGTTCAGTTCAAGTATTTATTTGTCATATACACAGAAAAACAGAGTCAGACTGGGCATTGAAATTCTTGGGACAAGACACCGCATAACAACCTACCATAGCATAACATAAAATAACATAACATATAAGTACTCTGAATATAAATTCCACAAATAATAAACAAAATCTACAAAATGAATATACAATACCATCTGCTAAACATACAATACAAATATAGTAACCTAAACTAACCTAATATACCTATACTAACCTAAAGACAAATCAAATGTGACTCGTATCAGGTAGTGCAATATTACTGTAGTGCAAACAATGGAAAACTAACATGTAAAGTGAAAGGTGCAAGACTGTCATCACTGTCCATTTAAAAGCCTGATGGCCCTGGGAAAGAAACTGCTCTCCAATCTACGGGTGAGAGATCGAATACTTCGGTAACGCCTACCAGATGGCAAAGGGGAAAAAAGTTTATAGGATGGATAGATAGGATAGTATTTCATTCAAGTTTTACACATCTATCACGTCATAAAATAGAGCCAGGCAGGAGCTTCTTCTGACACATGGTACCTACCTGTATCAGCTACAATGACCTGCTGCATGCATGTAGTAGAAGTTGATGGCCCAATAAGCCCCTTTACAGCTGTTAGTTGGGGAAATTTCTGTGAATCTGTGTTTCTCTGGAGAGAACTTGAATGTAGAGAGAGTCTTGTGGCAGAAGAGGCAGTGCAAAGATTAAATTTGAACGGCCAGGAGGAATCTTTGATACCAGATAACAGTGGCTACCACCGAGAATGCTACTGCCATTTCACAAATATCACTAAGATCAAAAGAGCCCAAAAGAGGAGAGAGAAATCAGCTTTATTTCAACAAAACGTTACAAAAGGTTGGTATCAAAAGATGAATGCCGTGTTAATGTTGAACTCAACTTGGACCTGTAAATGAGAAAATAAATGACATTTAGTGGCAAGTCTCATATAAGGGTACATATTAAGGAACCAGTTTGTGTTCAATTATGAGTCCAGACACTGATGTTTTTGTGCTGGCTTTAGCTTTTAGTCCACAAATAAACAGTGATCTGTACTTCCACACAGCCAAGGGAAGAGAAGCAGCACACATAACTAACATAAGCCAGTTACACAGCCATCTTGGTGACGACAAATGCAATGCCCTTGTAGGTCTACATGCCTTTTCTGGATGTGACACTGTGAGTGCTCTTTATAGAGTTGGCAAAGCAAAAGCCTACAAAAAATTCTGTTCAAGACCTGAAAATATCCATCTGTTCCAAGAGCTAGGAACTAGCTTCACCCCATCCTCAGACCTTTGTGAAGCACTGGAGGGCTTCACATGTCACCTATATGAACAGGGAGACTGTAGGGAAGTGAATGTTGCAAGGGCCAAACTTTTTAAGGCAGGGAAATGTTCAGAGAGGGACTTACCTCCAAATAAAGACTGCTTGTATAAGCACATTCAGCGGGCAAGCTATCAGGCTTGAGTGTATGCCGGATATCCCACCTCCAGTGAACCATGGGTGGAAGATGTCTGGAGATGGCTACATAGTGGAGTGGATGTCCCTGCCACCAGCTCCAGAGGCTGTACTGGCACACTGTGCCTACAAAAAAAACAAAAACAGTGTAAGAAGGGCAAATGTACATGCAAACAGCATGATCTGCCATGTACTGACCTATGCCTGTGCACAGACTATGAAAACAGGTCATCTAGCGATGACTAGGGTGGCAGGTTCTCTCCTGTAGCCTCAAACATTTCACCCATGTTCATATTGAGCTCTGTTTCTTTCTGCTTAATAAATTCTGTTCATTAAATGTTTTATTATAAATGTAATGTCTCTTCATGAATGCAACACTGACACGAGGTTTCCTTAATTTACGACTATAGCTACTATGTGACTTACGTATGCCGCACGTGTGCCAGAGTATAGCCGGATAATCAATATATTACGATTTCAAATCTAAGTTAGCAGGTAGCACCATGAATCCTCCCGTTTAAACAACTGCATTATAACTTAATCTCAGAAGTTTTGTACACGGGGCTGTTGTTCAAACTAAATGTACCTAAAGACAGTTTTAGCTACACGCTAGCTGCATGCATCATTCCCGAAAGACGAATACAAGTTTGTACCTCAATTAACTAGGATTACCGTTACATTGACAACACTCAATGACCAACGCTGTCTACGTAACCAACATGGTATATAGCAATAACGTTATATTAAATATACTTACCCCCACAAAACGAGTCACCCTCCTCGGCGATGTTCAGCTCGGCTGCTCCAAAAAGTTTGTTGTGGTCCAACAGCTGATTCTTATAGCCAAATATGATAGGCTTGTCATATTCCTACATCAGTATCTTACTACGCTATTGGCTAGATTGACATTGGTAACCGCCGCGTTTGCCTGTACCACTAGGAGTTAATAAAACTATTATTTCAAGTATATGCGACAGAAATATCCGTGGCAACAAGTGGAATAACACTTAAAATAAATTGATCGTACGGAATGGAGAAAAGAGTAGTTTTCCATGGCTCATTTTTCCAAATTGAACAGATATGGAGTGTCGGGCCACACAAGATATCGAGAAGCATTTTGAGTTGCAGAAATTGAATTTTGGCAAAATGGACAAGCCTGCCACATCATTTTTTCACTATGATTTTTGGTGTGTCTATAAAATTGAGTCCTCTGTAGGCTGAAAACTTTTATTTCCATCAAAGATGTGGCATCCTTTTGTTCCTAAGACATTAAACTGTCCATATCAGTATAGATATCCATCATAATTTGTTTTTACAATGAGATCTGATGTGTTTTCAAAGTGTTCCTTTAATTTTTTTTAGCTGTGTAGTTCCTTCTCACCCGCCTGTCTTGTTTATAGTGCATAAGCTTGTTCTTGTAGTTTGCTTTGACCCGCCTGTGTAGCTAATAGTGCGTAGGCTAGTTCTTATAGTTCGCTTTGACCCGCTTGTCTAGTTTATAGTGCGTAGGCTAGTTCTTATAGTTCGCTTTGACCCGCCTGTCGAGTTTATAATGTGTAGGCTAGTTCTTATAGTTCGCTTTGACCCGCTTGTCTAGTTTATAGTGCGTAGGCTAGTTCTTATAGTTCGCTTTGACCCGCCTGTCTAGTTTATAATGTGTAGGCTAGTTCTTATAGTTCGCTTTGACCCGCCTGTCTAGTTTATAATGTGTAGGCTAGTTCTTATAGTTCGCTTTGACCCGCCTGTCTAGTTTATAATGTGTAGGCTAGTTCTTATAGTTCGCTTTGACCCGCCTGTCGAGTTTATAATGTGTAGGCTAGTTCTTATAGTTCGCTTTGACCCGCCTGTCTAGTTTGTAGTGTGTAGGCTACTTCTTATAGTTCACTTTGACCCGCCTGTCTAGTTTATAGTGCGTAGGCTACTTCTTATAGTTCACTTTGCCTGTCTAGTTTATAGTGTTAAGCTAGTTCTTATAGTTCGCTTTGACCTGCCTGTGTAGTTTATAGTGCATAGGCTAGTTCCTGAAGAAACTGCTCAGTATGTGTGTGTGTGTGTGTTT
>NC_137916.1:1657500-1707500 GCF_963457725.1 Sprattus sprattus | reverse complement strand
TGTACATCAAGGATGACCTAACCTGGTCCATGCAGGCAGGCTCAGCAGTCAAAACTGCACAGAAGCGGCTATACTTCTTGAGGAGACTCAAGAAGTTTGGCATGTCTTCTAAGACACTAACAAACTTTTACAGATGCACCATTGAGAGCATCCTCTGCTGCATCACTGCCTGGTATGGTAGCTGCTCTGCTGCCGACCTCAAGGCCCTGCAGAGGGTGGTGAAGACAGCGGAGCGTATCACCGGCAGCCATCTCCCCTCCGTGCAAGGCATCTACAACACTAGATGCCTGAGGAAAGCACAAAAGATTGTAAAGGACAACAGCCACCCAGGCTATGGACTGTTCTCATTGCTGCCGTCTGGTAGACGCTACTGGAGCATCCGAACACGGACTACCAGACTCACAAAGAGCTTTTTCCCCCTGGCTGTAAGGCTTTTGAATCAGAAACACTGACCCACTGAACAGTCGCCACCTCCACCTACTCCCTGCTCCCCACACTCATACAATTCACTTCCTAGATATATTTGCACAATTTTAAAAACTTATAAACTTATTCTTAACATGCCTCAATTCACACTTAAACTGCTGCTAGCCCTTCTACTGTACTCTTCATTGTTGAATGTTAATGTTGTATGTTATATGTTATAGAGCTATATGTTGTTCTTTAAATTGTTGTATGTTAAGGTTATATTTTATATGTTTTATTGTCATAGTATTATAGAGTTTTATGTAACCTTTTGGTATATGTTATATGTATGACGTCTACTGCGTAGATGAATGATGCTTGCCAAGTCGTAAGAATTTTGCTGTGCTGAAGCAATTTGGTATATGCAATAATAAACACACTTTGACTTTGACTTTGAGGATGTTGGTGAGACTGAGGCTGTGATCTGCTGTTGTTTGGCTTGTCATTTACACAGTGGTGCCTGCTAACAGAGGTAGAGAGGGATAGAGTGTGTGTGTGTGTGTGTTGGTCATTTACACATAGTGGTGCCTGCTAACAGAGGTAGAGAGGGATAGAGTGTGTGTGTGTGTGTGTGTGTTGGTCATTTACACATAGTGGTATCTGCTAACAGGTTTCTCTTCATGATCTGCTGCCGCATTGATCCCAGGAGATTGGAAATATTGATTTTTCTATGTGTGTGGTGGTCTTAACCTGTGTGTGTGTGTGTGTGTGTGTGTGTGTAGGGGGTGGGGTGGAGTGGGTGTGCTGCCACTAGCATGTTTTAAGTACCTTTAGTCGCCTAAAGCTCTTAGTGTCATTACACACACACTCTCACTCACACACACACACACACACACACACATACGCATACGCATAAACATACTCACACGCTCTCTCACACACACCTACATTTATCCTTTCACACACAAACACACACACACACACACACACACTATTTTACATCCTCCCATTTTGTCTCTCCTCCTCTCTCTGTACTCCCTCCCCTCTCTCTCCTCTCCTTTCTCTCCTCCTCCCCTCTCTCCTCTCCTTTCTCTCCTATCTTCCCCACTCTCCTCCTTTCTCTCCTCCCTTTCCTCTCCTTTATCTATCCTCTCTCCTCTCTCTGTACTCCCTCCCCTCTCTCCTCCTCCCCTCTCTCCTCTCCTTTCTCTCCTATCTTCCCCACTCTCCTCCTTTCTCTCCTCCCTTTCCTCTCCTTTATCTATCCTCTCCTCTCCTCTCCTCCTCCTCCTCTCTCTCCTCTCCTTTCTCTCCTATCTTCCCCACTCTTCTCCTTTCTCTCCTCCCTTTCCTCTCCTTTATCTCTCCTCTCCTCCTCTCTCTGTACTCCCTCCCCTTTCTCCTCCTCCTCTCTCTCCTCTTCTTTCTTTCCTATCTTTCTCACTCCTCTCCTCTCCTCTCCTCCCCTCACACTCCTCTCCTATAGGGCAGAAAGAGATCAGGTTGTGAGATCAGGAGTGGATTTATTGGATGCTCCTGTTATCTGGACTGTATGTGGTGTGTCTGTCTGTGTGTGGCGTGTGTCTCTGGCATCTGTGTGTGTGTGTGTGTGTGTGGTGAGTGTTTTTCTGTCTGTGCGTGTATGTGGTGTGTGTGAGTGGCGTATGTGTGTGTGTGTGTGTGTGTGTGTGTGTGTGTGTGTGTGTGTGTGTGTGTGTGTGTGTTGCCGACGCTTTGGACCTGCCTGGGGGACTGCTGGTGGCGACTGGTCGTCTTCTCAGCACTGTTAATCTTAACCTCTCAGTGCGTACACACACACACACACACACACGCTAGCACTACACCCTGCTGCTGATGTAACGAGTACTGGGAGCAGCGTGCGTGCGTGCGTGCGTGTGTGTGTGTGTGAGAGAGAGAGTATTGATTTACTGGGCTCTTGTGTTAATGGACTGGTGAGGAGGTTTTCATTAGACCAGCAGAAATGAATCCTTCATCCTTTTCATGACGGCACTCCACACACACACACACACACACACACACACACACACAGGCACTTTTCTTGGGCTTATCCTCCCCAAAACATCTCATTCTCTCTCTGCATGAGATAAGTGTGTGTGTGTGTGTGTGTGTGTGTGTGTGTGTGTGTGCGTGTGTGTGTGTGTGTGGCCCCTTCTGTTAGCCTTGGTTTTATTTAGTTTTTTTCCAGCAGGTTCTTGGATGAGTGTAGTCTAGCCAACAACCTCATCACTTCCTAACACACATACACATACACACCAGTGGCGGCTGGTGGTTTTTAAAGTGAGGGAGGAAGGACTGTGCGCCTGGTTGCCATTGGCCTGCTTATTCCGTTGGTGGCATAAGTATGTGAGATACAAGTTGTTTCAGGGTGTTTTTGTGGCCTACAGTACTACAAAATAGCAGGCAGGGATACAATTGATACAAAGCCACCAGTGTGGCACCATTGTACTTAAAAAGCTGGTGGGCAGCATGTCCTTGGACTAGACATGGCCAGAAGGAAATGATGCAAAGCCAATTAGTCAAATCAGGCCTACTCTTGATTTTAAAAACTACATTCAAAATTTTGGGCCTACCATTTGGCCTATTTTCCTCCTCAATTACTAAAGCTATTGGTTATTATTTGACTAATTTTATTTTCAGCTGCAATTGTTTTAAGAAAATTAAGACACAAGACCAAAAGTGATGCCATTTAAAATGCTCTGAATCATTCACTAACATCCTTTCCACAATATTAAACAACAAGTTACAAAGGCAACAAGTAAGAGAACATTATTTCAGAACTTTTAACATGGGCTGTTAGCCTAACATTGTTTGTGGCAAATGTGTATGTTAGATGTTTCAGAATGTTGGTCAATGTGTAGGCTAATTAGAATAGATACGAAACACATCGCGATCTGAAACATTCATTAACAATTTCCATTCAGAATGTCAGCTGAACGTGAACAGTCAGACTAACAATAGGCGTATGAACGATTTAAAAACAAAACAGTACAGCCGATTTGTTTTTTTATGGTACCAGTGAGCTATAAGTATTTCGCATACCAGTTAGCATTAACGGCAGCGGTTTTACCATTGGCTTTAGTGACTTGGATTTTTGGAACTGGTTTCCCTGTTGTTTGATACTAACCTTCTCTCTGTAGCTCAATGAATGAAACGGTTTGTTCAATAAAACATGAACAATATCTTCGTTTTCCATTGCACATCCTCTTTATTTGCCACCTTTCTACAACAATCTTTAAGGGTGACGTGTTATCGATATCCTTCTGCAGAGAATGGTATTTATTGAAGTTTATTAGACTCTTTATTCAAATGGCAATGCATTTGTCAAATGGCAATTCAATGTGCAAAGTGACAATGCAATCCGCAATTCAAATGGCAAACCAGTTGTCAAATGGCAATTCAATGTGCAAATGACAATGCAATCCGCAATTCAGTTTGTATTATTTTGAATAAAAATTTGAATGAACGCTTATCGCATTGCATTTCATACTGACACGGTTTTTTCGACTCTTTATTCAAATGAAAATGCATTTGTCAAATGGCAATTCAATGCGCAAAGTGACAATGCAATCCGCAATTCAAATGGAAAAGCAGTTGTCAAATGGCAATTCAATGTGCAAATGACAATGCAACCCTAACCCTAACCCTCCCCTGGGCAATGTAAGTGAATGAGCCCCAAGAACTGCCAGTATCAGAGACAGATTACATTGATCTCAATGGGAGCCAAAGGGAGGACGTCCTCCGTGCAGTAATTTCTTGTTACGATAGGGGGTGCTAATGTTATTTTAACTCAGGGAAACTAATTATAATATGCATAGTATTAAATACTGATATCAAACTGCATTTTTAAAGGAGTTTAGTCAGTTCAATTACAAAAATACATTTCTCAAAAAGTTTGGGGAGGTTCTTCCTCCGTTTCCTCAATGGAAGAACCTCCTGTGATACACACATACATACACACATACACGCATACAGTGGGGAAAATAAGTATTTGAACCCCTGGTGATTTCACAAGTTTGGCCACTTGCAAAGAAATGTGTGATCTATAATTGTAATGGTAGGTGTATATTAACAGTGAGAAACAGAATATCAACAAAAAAATCCCAAAAAATGCATTTTATAACATTTATGACTTTATTTGCATTTGATGCAAAAAAATAAGTATTTGAACCCCTAGCAAAACTGACTGACAAAAATGACTTAGTACTTGGTGGAATAACCCTTGTTGGCAAGCACAGACGTCAGACGTTTCTTGTAGTTGGTCACCAGGTTTACACACATCTCAGGAGGGTTTTGGTCCACTCCTCTTTGCAGATTATCTCCAAATCTTTAAGGTTGCGTTTTCAATGGGAGGGAATGAGGGAATGAGGTTCAAGCCCAATATTCCACTTTACATGGCCCCATCCATAGTCCCCTTGATGCGGTGGATTCATCCTGTACCCTTGGCAGAGAAACAGCCCCAAAGCATAATGTTTCCACCTCCATGCTTGATGGTGGGTATGATGTACTCTTGGGGTCATATTCAGCATTCCCCCCCCCTGTCAAACACGGCAAGTCGAGTTGATGCCAAAGAGCTTGATTTTGGTATCATCTGACCACATTCTGTCTCCCAATCCTCCTTCATCATTCAAGTGTGCAATGGCAAACTTCAGATGGCCCTGTACATGCGCTTCCTTGAGTAGGGGGACCTTGCGAGTTCTGCAGTACTTCAAAAAATTACGGCGTGGTGTGTTGCAAATGGTTTTCTTGGTGACTGTGGTCCCAGCTGCCTTGAGATCATTCACAAGCTCCCCCTGTGTAGTTCTGGGGTTATTCTGCACCTTTCGAATGATCACTGATACCGCACGAGGGTATATCTTGCATGGAGCCCCAGACCTAGAGGGATTAACATTTGTTTGGGGTTGCTTCCATTTACGAATAATCGCACCAATAGTTGTCTGCTTCTCACCAAGCTTCTTGCCAATGGTTTTGTAGCCCATTCCAGCCTTGTGCAGGTCCACAATTTTATCTCTGACGTCCCTGGACAACTCTTTGGGCTTGCCCATGGTGGTGAGGTTGAAGGTGTGAAGTATGATTCTTTGGACAGGTTTCTTTTATCAACGTCTCCAGTTGAGATCAGGTGTACCTTGTTAGACCTAATGAGGACTAATCTGTGTGCTTCTTGGGCACATAACTGGTCATGTGAGCCAGAATTCTTGCTGTTTGCTTGGGGCTTCAAATACTTATTTTTTGCATCAAATGCAAATAAAGTCATAAATATTATAAAATGCAGTTTTCTGATTTTTGTTTGTTGATATTCTGTTTCTCACTGTTAAAATACACCTACCAATACAATTCTAGATCACACATTTCTTTGCAAGTGGCCAAACTTGTGAAATCGATAGGGGTTCAAATGCTTATTTCCCCCACTGTTCACACATACACACAGACGCACAGACGCACACACACACACACACACACACACACACACACACACACACACACACACACACACACACACACACACACACACACACAAAGTAATGACAAGCGCTGGAGTGTGGTGACAAATGTTCTCATTGCAGCCTGAAGATCACATTTATTTTCTACTGAAACTCTGAATACCAATCAATAAGAAATCAGCTGGAATATAAAGTTTGCTGAAATATTCTCTCCTTTCAATCGGAACAATATCAAACCAGATAGATCACCACCATGTCTTACCACCTGTCACCAAGATCATCACATATTGCACACACACATACTCACATTGACCACCATGCTTCACACACACACACACACTCACTCACTCACTCACTCACTCACTCACTCACTCACTCACTCACTCACTCACTCACTCACTCACTCACTCACTCACTCACTCACTCACTCACTCACTCACTCACTCACTCACTCACTCACTCACTCACTCTGACCACCATGCCACACACACACACGGCTTGGGCAGAACATGAGACTGGCCTAGAGCTTCTGTGCATGAGAGAGAGAGAGAGAGAGAGAGAGAGAGAGAGAGAGAGAGAGAGAGAGAGAGAGAGAGAGAGAGAGAGAGAGAGAGAGAGAGAGAGAGAGAGAGAGAGAGAGAGAGAGAGAGAGAGAGAGAGAGAGAGAGAGAGAGAGAGAGAGAGAGAGAGAGAGAGAGAGAGAGAGAGAGAGAGAGAGAGAGAGAGAGAGAGAGAGAGAGAGAGAGAGAGAGAGAGAGAGAGAGAGAGAGAGAGAGAGAGAGAGAGAGAGAGAGAGATTCCTTGATCGCAGTGGAGGCAGAGTCTGTTTTCCTTGGGCAGCCAGGTTTGTCTGTGCCTATCCACCTCTATGGCCAGGCTGTGTTCACTGAGTCTGTGCTTTGTCAACGTGGTTTCCAGATTTTTGTGTGTGATCAGGGTCAAATAGGGTGCTAAAGTATAATTTCTGTTTAGGGCCGAATATAATTAGTGTGCTTGCCCGAAGGGAAGCACAGTATTGTTATCGTCAAGTTTTCTTTATTTATTCTCCCCGTTTTTCTTGCAGCTAACTACTCCTCGCCCGATTGAGATAGAGACGCCATTCAAACACCAAAACGTCCGGCCCGATCCGGTGCAACCTGCTATGACTTCGTGGCGGTACTCCTTGCCACTCCTTTTTTATTCCTCTTTTTCATCACCTTTTTCTCTCATTGACTAACATGGTGGAAGGTTGAGCCATTGTGACGTCACCCACTCTGAGATAGGAGAAGGCGAAGCTCTCTTAAATGCCATAAAAATCATGCTAATCGAAAACCACCATCAAGGTTTATACCTCTTAAATGCCATAAAAATCATGTAAATCGAAAACCACCATAAAGCTTTATATCATGATACAGTAGTAGTAATAGCTAGCGAGTTGTTTACGTTCACAACCCACAGACAGTTCAAAAGGCCCGACAACAGTCACCAAAGAAAAAAGTTGGCTGTACCAACTCAAGAAAACACCTGAACGAGTGGTTAGATAGAGAGTGCAAAATATTAAAACGAATAGTGGCAATTACAGGTGTAGCTATTTAATTCCGATTGTTAACCTTTCCGGCTGTCTGTATTTTCTAACCAGCAGCAGACGTAAAGGAAAGGGAATTAACGGTTATTAACCCTGAAGTTAAAAACATGTTATCTATTTTTCCAAAGGAGCATTTTACTCCCTGCCATCTCGGAATGAAATAGCTACACAATACACACGCTATGCTTTAATAAAACTCACGTTTTATGAGACACCAACAGAGGCACAACAGAAGTCTTACCATTGAAGATCTTTTTGCACGCCGGTTTAACCATGTTGTTGTGGAGAACGAGAGTTGAATCAATCATATTTCAATAAAACTTCACACTCCTTACATTGGACATATCCAACAGCCTAATTAGAATCTGCATCGTCTACTAAGCAAAAATATTCCGTAAAGAATGCTCCGAGTCAACAGATGATGTTCCAAACTCTTTACTGCTTATGGTGTCCACCACGGAGGGAGCGAGTTCGCCTGAAGTCACTGGCTATCTTATACCCACACAGCAAAAGGACACCGCAGCGGATCCGCCGCGGAGGTGTCGCGGGTTCCGCAACGGACCCGCGAAACAGACCCGTATCGGGGTCCACTTGCACAGTCTAACAGATCCGGTACGGAGGCGGTAGTGGAGCCCGCATTGGCTCCGCACTGTATCCGGTCCGCATCCGTGCTTACCTCGAGGACCCGCCGTGGCTCCGCACTGAATTCGGTCCGCATCCGTGCATACCTCGCGGACCCGCCTTGGCTCCGCACTGTATCCGGTCCGCATCCGTGCATACCTCGCGGACCAGTCGTGGCACTGCACTGAATCCGATCCGCATCCGCGCTTAACACCTTATTACCTCCGCGGAGGTGGAGGTATATTGTACATATTCTTTTGTTTAGTAGCCTAGCCTACATTCATTGTGAGATTATGTCAAAACCTATTCCTAGAGAACCCTGTAGCCTAATGTAGATAATGAAAGTAGGAATATTTGTTTATATTATACCCTCATCTTCAAACAGCATCGAAATAGCCTATATTTAGTGCTATATAATAATAATAATAATAATAATAATAATAATAATAATAATAGTAATAATAATAATAATAGGCCTAGGACGTTGCAGACATCAAATAGCTTGCCTATTCAACTTCAATGAAATGCTGCGCCACAAACAGTCTAAGTTGTCTCCTTATTCTACTTTGCCCTGTTTCTACAATTTGCATTATATCTGTCCATAAGCACAGCTTAACTATCATAAAATGAATAACTGATGAATGACGAGAAGTGCAATAAAAAAGTTTATTCAACAGTTGATTTAGTCAGGCGATTCGATTTAATAGGCTATTCCGTGTGTGGGGACTCAAGTGCGGACGGCACGGCACGTCTTCTCGTAGCCCGATCCCCAGTCAGATTGAACCACCTTATAATGTGTCGCGTGACCTCAGCCTCCGTAGCGGACCGTGTCAGAGCGTTTTTTCTGACTGCACCTGTAATCAAACAGACAGATTGTATGTTTATGAAAACAAAAAAAGACGACTTACACATAAAACATTCCCAAATCAACACTACACTAGATAACTCACATGGTTACAACACATTAGGCGGGTCCTGTCCCAAGTGTAACCGGTGGCTTGTTCACTCTGCGTTGTGTTGTGCTGGCAAGCGGACACACGACTCTGTTTTGAATATGTATTGTTCTGGAAGACAGCAGTTGACAAGGCAGTGAGAATCCTACCCTCTTCCTTAGAATTAAGAGACAGGGCATACAACCACACAAGCCACGAACAGCAAATAAAAACTTAACAGTCTGCCCTCAAAAAGTCCTTCACGAAAACTCGCGAACTTCCGTTACACAAGGCTAGGGGAGTAGCCTAGCCCCACACCAAAACCATACCATAAATGCTAGCGAAACCTAGCATGACAAGCTAACTAAACAAAATGAGTGTACAAACAAATAGGAATATAAACGAAACAATGACACACCTGGAAGACAGCAGTTGACAAGGCACTGAGAATCCTAACCTACAATAAATAACAATAGCATACATAAATATCAATACATTACAATACATTACAATGCTAGTCATTACCAACCTCTTAGCCCCCAAGTTAACTAGCCACAGGCTTATCCTATACCATGTGACAATAGTAAACTAAAACTAATGTATAATATGCAACGAATTAAACAAGTCACCACCACAATAATAATGTATAAGTGTAGACCCTGGACCCTCCTGTGTGATCGGCCCCTAAGTAATCTGCTGTCCATCTCGCTTGAAAGACACGCAATGCGGGGCGCATTAAATCGCCGCCAGATGCATCTAGATTATAATGCTAATTCCCTCGAGTGAATACGCTAAAATTGTAGCCTAACTACTACTACCATAGCATACAAGCTCATAGACTAATATTCACCCTACTTTATTGACCGAAAAACCAGTACAAGCGAAATTATCAGCTTGATGTATAGTTTGCATTGCAAACGTGAACATTAACACATTCACTAGCAATAACTTGCAAAATGTTGCAATCGCACCTAGCAGCTACATGCCGCTACCATAGGCTACATATGAGTAACTCATTAAAACAGACCAGACCTAATAACAATGTGTTTTTTTTAATCACTCTACCATAACATATTCTGCCGAAATTGCTATCCCATTTTAAATCAAATAGCTTCAGCCTCACATGATCATCACATCAGCAAATAGTCTGATGCATAAATGGTATGATACAATATCAAACAATATTATTTACACAGCATTAATATACATGATGATTAAAAAAAACACAAAGGAAAATGTTTACTGTGAATCTCGCAATATATCAATAAATCAATACACTTACTTAAGAGGGCTCAGCTCAATGGTATAGGCTACTTCCAAGAAAATCTGGAAGCAATGAGAGGCGGCAAATAAAAATTCCACTGATATGGGCTCTGATATGTAGCCACGGCCGTTACAGCCGTTAAGGCGCGTCCGCGTTCGTGGATCCGATCCTGATCCTCTTGGCGGAGCCAAAACGGTCCTCAAAGGCGCGTCCGGCCCCCGGATCAGATGTGGGTCCGCTCAGGAGCTGCTGTTCGATAGCAGCATTTACTTCGCCGGCCGGAGGCGGCGCTGATCCGTCCTACGGCATCAAAACGAATGTGACAGTCACGCGGGTTTGGCGATTCGAATGCGGATCCGCGTTTGAGTCTCCTGCTGTGTGGGTATCTATCGTAGCCCGACGGATTGAACCAAAGCGGACTGGAGGGTCTCCTAGTTTGTCTTCTCTGATGAGTCCAATTTTCAGCTTTGCCCAACACATGGTCGTCTGATGGTTAGACGGAGACCTGGAGAGGCCTACAAGCCACAGAGTCTTGCACCTACTGTGAAATTGGACTCATCAGAGAAGACGAACTAGGAGACCCTCCAGTCGGCTTTGGTTCAATCCTTATGGTCTTTTACAAACCTCAGCCAGGCAAAGTACAACGTTGTCCCGGAAGAAAAACTTGCTTCCTTTTGCTCTGACAATGTTCCCCAACTCTGAGAAGTGTTTTTTCCAGCAGGGCAATGCTCCGTGCCACACAGCCAGGCCAGTAAAGGTGTGGATGGAGTATCACCAGATCAGGACCCTGTCATGGCCAGCCCAATTTCGAGACCTGAATCCCATAAAAAAAACTCTGAAATGTGATCAAGAGGAAGATGGATGGTCACAAGCCATGAAAAGAAGCCGAGCTGCTTGAATTCTTGCGCCAGGAGCAGCATAAAGTCACCCAACGGCAATGTGAAAGACTGGTTGAGAGCATGCCAAGACACATGAAAGTTGTGATTTTAAATCAAGGTTATTCCACCGAATATTGATTTCTGAACTCTTCCTAAGTTAAAGCATTAGTATTGTGTAGTTTAAAAATGAATATGAGCTTGTTTTCTTTGCATTATTCGAGATCTGAAGACACTGCATCTTTTTTGCTATTTTGACCAATTGTCATTTTTCTGCAAATAAATTATCTAAATGACAATATTCTTATTTGAAATTTGGTAGGAATGTTGCCAGTAGGTTATAGAATAAAACTAAAATGTACATTTTACTTTAACACATACCAATAAATAGTAAAACCAGAGAAACTGATAATTTTGAAGTGGTCTCTTAATTTTTTCCGCGGCTGTAAATGAATATGTGACTGGTTGGAATAGCCTTGTCTATTTGGGCAAATCGTTAACCTCGGTAAACTTTTAGCTAGCTAACGTTAGCTAACTATGAGGTAGCTAACGTTAGCTAAATTATACAAGCTATCGAAAGATTAGATTAGATTAGATTCAACTTTATTGTCATTGTACAGAGTACAAGTACTGACACAACGAAATGCAGTTCAGCATCTAACCAGTAAGTGCAAAATAACAATAAAAGTGCAGAGTATGTGCAAATGTAGTGTGGACACTACCAAGTGAATAAATATGATATGTACAATAAGAGTTAAATATGACACAGATTTGTAGTATAAACAGAATTGAATAGCAGCAATTGAGGTAAGAGTGAGGTATGATAAGTATATAAAGTGCAGGTGAAAGTAAACTGGTGGTAACAAGTGAAATCAAGTGAATGAGGTAGAAAAGTAAAATCAATACAGGTAATGGAGTAAAGTGGATTCAGTATTAAAAAGGCAACATGGTTCAAATGTTCAGTGGCTGGAGGAGGGTGTGTGGCAGTCAAGCCAGGTTTAGGGGGGGGGGAGGAGAGTGAGGTATAGTACCCTCATATGTCTAAACGTCAGTGGAGCCAAAATATAATGGTTGAGCTTGGTTGCTTGCTAAAATATATTGGTTGAAAACAAAAAGGTGTATTCAGTGTCACTGCGGAAGGCTGGCAGATTCATCCTACAACCTGCATTCAACGTTGTACTGAACACAGAAAACACAGTACTATACAGATTTTGTTCTCAGATATCAGTCTGTGAGGCCCCTCAACAACATATGCACACTAGGCCACTGCAGTTGCTTGTGCTTGATGGCCGCAACAGAGCAAGCACACTCTCGCAGTTCGTTCACGAAACGCATTCTAGTTGCATTTAACCTTGTATTTTTTTTTTGCGTTTTCCAATGGGTTATGTAATTTTGCTTAATTGTTTTTTCAATTTGGTTTATCCTGATTTCAGGTGCCTTTCTGTTCTGGTCCTGAGATGTAAGTAGGGTGTTAGTGTGTGTGTGTGTGTGTGTGTGGGGGGGGGGGGTTCTGATCTCTCTCTACTCTCTGTTTCTCTCTCTCTCTCCCTCTGTTTTTTTTTCTCCCTCTGTTTCCTTTTCTCCCTATGTTTCCTTTTCTCCCTCTGTTTCTCTCTCTCTCCCTCTGTTTCTCTCTCTCTCCCTCTGTTTCTATCTCTCCCTCTGTTTCTCCTTTTCCATCTGTTTCTCTCTCTCCCTCTGTTTGTCCTTTTCTCCCTCTGTTTCTCTCTCTCCCCCTCTGTTTCTCTCTCTCCCCCTCTGTTTCTCTCTCTCCCTCTGTTTCTCCTTTTCCCTCTGTTTGTCCTTTTCCCTCTGTTTCTCTCTCTCCCTCTGTTTGTCCTTTTCCCTCTGTTTCTCTCTCTCCCTCTGTTTGTCCTTTTCCATCTGTTTCTCTCTCTCTCCCTCTGTTTCTCTCTCTCCCTCTGTTTCTCTATCTCTCCCTCTGTTTCTCTCTCTCCCTCTGTTTCTTTTTCTCCCTCTGTTTCTCTCTCTGACCTCTTTCTCTCTTACTGTTTCTAATGCATAATGGTGAAGTGGATCTGTCATGAGAGAACAACTCGACCTCATGAATGAGGGCATTGTAATTGTGTGTGTGTGTGTGTGTGTGTGAGAGAGAGAGAGAGAGAGAGAGAGAAGAGAGAATGAGTGTGTGATGCAAAGCTCTCAGAATTGAAGGAGGGAGCAGGCTCTGTTGATTTTGTGTGTGTGTGTGTGTGTGTGTGTGAGAGAGAGAGAGAAAGAAGAGAGAATGAGTGTGTGATGCAAAGCTCTCAGAATTGAAGGAGGGAGCAGGCTCTGTTGATTTTGTGTGTGTGTGTGTGTGTGTGTGTGAGAGAGAGAGAGAAAGAAGAGAGAATGAGTGTGTGATGCAAAGCTCTCAGAATTGAAGGAGGGAGCAGGCTCTGTTGATTTTGTGTGTGTGTGTGTGTGTGTGTGTGTGTGTGTGTGTGTGTGTGTGTGTGTGTGAGAGAGTTTGTGTGTGTATGAGAGTGTTTGTGTGTGTGTGTGTTTGTGTTAACAGGTTGCAGGGTGGGCAGTGCAGTAAACTGAGGAATCAGTCACAATGGACCCTTCCGCAAACTCCGCCCCCCTAAGCAACGGTTGCTATATCAGTCAAGCATTCACGTTTCCCAGGTTCTCAGCATTGGTATGAATGGCGTGGCAACATGTTTTCAACCGTGTCAATTTCAGCTCTACCAAAAGAAATCACAAGCATTTTTTGAAAAAAACGGCAAGATCTCAGATCGAAGCAGGCAAAAGGGTCTGCAATATGCTTATATAGGCTACAACCACGACATTACATGCCGTGTTTGTACACAGACAAATGCTAAGGCTAACAGGTTCATTCCAGCTATGTTTATTTGTTCTATTATCTACACAGTCGCCGCTACGCAAACATGTAAGGTGGTAAAACTGAATCGTATTTTAAGCAAGGGTTTTCTCACGTTTTCGATGCAGTGGGCAGATTTGAGCGGCATAGCTTCTTGGAACAAATGTAGGTGCTTCTGTTTATGTTGCTGACATTCAGCTGATGGGGGGGGGGGGGGGGGGGGTCGTCAACACTTTTTAATCCACAGCAGGCATTTCTCTCTCTGGGTCTTGGGTTTCGGGAAGGGATAAAATGTTACCCCTCCCTCCAGCCTTTTTGGATATCGGCTGTCAGAATTACACACTCCATAAGCGCAACGTTTCATTTTCTCTTCTCGAGCAGACGTCTCTCTCATTGACTTCCATTCATCAAAATGGCTCGCTTGACTGAGGTCCCGAGCTTAGTAACCGTTGCTATGCTATGATTGATCAGTTACCGTTTTGGGGAGTGGTCGCGGAAGGGTCAATTGGCAATTAAAAGAAGGTTTTTAATTCTTTGTCCCTTTTCCTTCAGGGTTTTTAAATTAACATAAACTCCAATTTACTTTCCTTGTCGGTCGGTTTCCAGTGGGTCTGTCAAGGCGGTTTCCGGCTTGGGGCTATCCTTCCCCCTTCCGGTTGTGGCTTCGTACGCGCTTCCGTAAGCGTTTCAACACATACTTCAAACGCACGTTTGTGCTCTCTGTTCTCTCTCGTGGCCCTCTCCCACACAACAGGCACCACCTGTTTTAAAGGCTCCTTCATCAACTAGGTGCCTGAAGCACCTACACCTGGTGAAGTTCTGCTGCATTGTGGGGGATGTAGTTTGACTGGCGGCCATCTTGTGGTGTGGCAGCCAGTCCTCCAGGAAAATGCCACACCCCACTACAAGCTGGCCCACCGTGATGCCACAGTGTGTGTATGTGTGTATGAGTGTATGAGAGTTTGTGTGTGTGTTTATGAGACTGTGTGTGTGTGTATGAGAGTGTGTTTGTGTATGAGAGTGTGTGTGTGTGTGTATGATAGTTTGTGTCGTGTGTGTGTACGAGAGAGTGAGTGTGTGTGTGTGTATGAGAGTGTGTGTGTGTGTGTGTGTCTGTGTGTGTATGAGAGTTTGTGGTTGTGTGTATAAGAGTTTGTGTGTGTGGGTATGAGAGTTTGTGTGTGGGTATGAGAGTTTGTGTGTGTGTATGAGAGTGTGTGTGTGTGTGTGTGTGTTTGTTTGTGTGTGTGTGTGTGTATGTGTATGAGAGTTTGTGTCTGTGTGTGTATGAGAGTTTTTTTGTGTGTATGTTTGAGAGTGTGTGTGTGTGTGTGAGTTATTTTTCCTCATCTCTGGTCTCTGTCACACATATTATGTGCTTACATTGTGTGTGTGTGTGTGTGTGTGTGTACTAAATATATTTAGTCAGCCACTCTTCCCAGTAACATTGTGAGTGTCTGTCTTTGTTTCCTCTGGGTCTTTTAAACAGCTCAAGATTAAACAAGATTAGCCCTAGTCTGTGCGTGTGTGTGTGTGTGTCAGTGGGTTTGTCTTGATAACCCTGAGGTCAGAGGCTTGAATGTTTTAATTGATTTTATTCAAACCACTCACACATACGGATGCCAGAACAATTTTGAACCAGGTGTGTGTGTGTGTGTGTGTGTGTGTGTGTGTGTGTGTGTGTGTGTGTGTGTGTTTCAGTGTGTTTTGCTTCACGTGGACCTGTGTGTGTGCATACACCTGTGTGTGTAAGTGTGTTTGGGCTTCATGTGGTTCTGCTCTCTCTTCCAGGGCGGAATGAGCTGATAGCCAGATACATCAAACTAAGAACTGGCAAGACGAGGACAAGAAAACAGGTAAGGCACAAAGTGTGTGTGTGTGTGTGTGTGTGTGTGTGTGTGTGTGTGTGTGTGTGTGTGTGTGTGTGTGTGAGAGAGAGAGAGAGTGTGAGAGTGTGTTCGCTGCCAGTCTAAAGCCCAATGTATCAATGTTACATATGCACTCCTTTTCTTGGACTTTTAGCTGACCTCTTAATGGATAGTGTGTGTGTGTGTGTGTGTGTGTGGTGTGATGTGTTTGATGGGAGTTGACGCAGCTCCTGTGTGAAGAATCTGTGTCTTGAAAACACACACACAACTCATAAAACACAGTCAAGGACAAACATATTGGCACCCTTACACTTCTGTCAGATTATTGTTGCAATTACAAATGCTTTGGTATTCACATGTTTATTACTTTTGTTTGCATTGGTACAACACAAAAAAAGCAGAGAAAAAAGGCCAAATCTGACATGATTCCACACAAAACTCCAAAGTGATTGGCACCCTCAACTTCAATATTTGGTAGCACACCCTTTGTAAAAAAGAACTGAAATCAACCGCTTCCTGTAACCATGAATGAGTATCTTCTCTACTGGAATTTTGGACCCGTCTTCTTTTGCAAACTGTTCCAGGTCACGCGCATTTGAAGGTTGCCTTCTCCCAACCGCTGTTTTGAGATTGTGCAACAGGTGTTCTATGGGATTTAGATCTGAACTCATTGCTGGCCACTTTAGAACTCCGGCACTTTGTCTTAAACCATTTCTGGGTGCTTGTTAAAGTGTGCTTTGGGTCATTGTCCTGCTGGAAGACCCATGTCCTCTGACGGAGACCCAGCTTTCTTACGCTGGGCCCTACATTACGCCCCAAAAATCTTTGGTAGTTTTCAGAATTCATGATGCCATGCACACAGTCAAGGCATCCAGTGCCAGAAGCAGCAAAGCAACCCCAAAACATCTGAACCTCCACCATGTTTGTCTGTAGGGACCATGTTCTTTTCTTTGAAGGCCTCATTTAGTTTTTTCTGTAAACTGCTTTACCAAAAAGCTCTACTTTGATCTGTCCACAGGACGTTATCCCAAAATGATTTTGCGACAATGCCATCGGCTGTAACCTTGATGACATTGCGCACAGTGAACACAGGAACATTAAAAACTCTGGAGATGGACTTGTAGCCTTTAGATTGCCCATTCTTTTCCGCAATTTCTGTTCTCAAATCTTTTCTTTTCTCCATGCTCAGTGTGGCATACACAGACACACAACACACAGGTTAAGTCCACTTATTGCCATTTTCACCGGTTGAAAGTGTGATTTCTGAATCGCCAGCACCTGTGACTTGCCACAGGTGCGTTTAAACACAGATTAAAGGAGCATTACATGCTTGCTCTCTTACAATTTTGATTGTCCAGTCCATTTTGGGAGATTTTGATTTTCTTCTCTGCTTTTTTGTGTTGTTCCAATGCAAACAATAGAAATAAACATGTGAATACCAACAATTTTCTGGGAGAAGTGGTGCATTATCTGACAGAAGTGCTGGGGTAAAAACATACCTCCACCACCCCCCCCCCCCCCCAACCCCCCCCCCCCCACACACACACACACACACACACACACACACACACACACACACACACACACACACACACACACACACCTGTGCTTTTGTGCTTTGTATACTGACCCTGTAGTCAAAGCTTGTGAAATGCTGAGTCAACTTGGGTATCACCAAGTTCTTCGTGTGTGTGTGTGTGTGTGTGTGTGTGTGTGTGTGTGTGTGTGTGTGTGTGTGGTTATTGCTGTAAAGTAATGCTGTTGTTTTGCGTCCCTATGGGGATGGAGGTGTCTAGTCACATCCAGGTTTTAGCAAGAAAGAAAGTGCGAGAGATCCAGGCAGCCATCAAGGTAGGTTCCGCCCGCCCCTCGCCTCGGGTCTTTCATCTCCATGGTTACAGGCTGTCCCTCTCTCTCCCCGTCCCCAGGTGTCTAGTCACATTCAGGTGCTTGCCCGGCGGAAATCTCGCGAGTTTCACTCCAAGCTCAAGGTATGCGCTTCTCTGCTTCTGGGCCTGTTGTTGCTATGCGTCTGCATCTCCTCATAGTTACGGCTCGTCCCCACCCCCATTCTTGCTCTACCCCCCCCCCATGTCTTTGCATGTGTGTTTAGCATCCTTAATCCAACCCCCCTCCCCAACTCACCTGTCCACAGCTGTCTCTCTTTACACGGTGTATGTGTGTGTGTGTGTGTTTTGTTTTGGTGAATGTGTGTGTGTGTGTGTGTGTGCACGAGTTGGGGGAGCTGCTGCATGATTGCAAGATGCTCTTGGCTGTTGGTGATTGGCTGAGAGCTGGAGTGCAGAGAACAGCAGATAGAAGGGCACACTTCACATACACACACACTTAAGTACGCAGACACACAAGACAACAAACATACATACATACATACAGTCTCTCTCTCTCTCACACAAACACACACACACACACACACACACTCACTTATGTACAGAGACACACAAGAAGACACACACATGGACACACTCATAGATAGATAGATACACTTTTAATAATCCACTGCAGGCGTAATAGCAACAAGGTAAATAAAATAAATAAATAGTCCAGCTTCCTCCTCGTTCTGTCCTCTGCAACCGCCTCCAGATTATCCAGTAAGGAGTTAGGGGCCTCTTTTTACTCCGCCAGTAGTCCACCACCAGCTCCTTGGTCTTTCCGATGTTGAGCTGGAAGTGGTTGGTGTCACACCACCCTACAAAGCTCTCCACCAGAGCTATGTACTCCACCTAGTTGTCGTCCGTGATGAAGCTGACAATGGAGGAGTAAAGTAATATCACATACTCGATTTGAAGCGGAAGTCGGAGGTGTAGAGGGTGAACAGGGTACGCAGACACACAAGAAAACAGACATACAGTGCCCTCCACAAATATTGGCACCCCTAGTGAATATGAGCAAAACCGGCTATGAAAATATATGTCTTTGCTGTTTATCCTCTTAGTCTTTCACTCAAAATATTCACAAAAATCTTACCTTTTCATTGAAGTAAAATTATTGAAAGAAAAAAAAAACTGTTGATATTAAATAAATATTTTTCCACAATTATTGGCACCCCTTAATTTAATGTTTTGTGCAGCCTGCCTTTGCCAAGATAACAGCTCTGAGTCTTCTCCTTTAATGCGTGATGAGGTTTGTGACACATGGCACGGGATCTGAGACCATTCCTACTTGCAGTATCTCTCCAGATCCTTCAGATTCTGAGGTCAACGTTTGTAGACTCGGCTTCAGCTCATCCCACAGATTTTCTATGGGGTTTAGGTCGGGGACTGTGATGGCCATGGCAAAACCTTTATTTTGCGGTCGGTGAACCATTTTTGTGTTGATTTTGAGGTGTGCTTTGGATCATTGTCCTGCTGTAAGGTCCAACCACGGCCCATTTATAGCTTACTGGAGGGAGCTGTTAGGTTTTCATTTAATATCTGCTGGTATTTGATGGAGTCCATGATACCATGTATCCTAACAAGATGTCCAGGGCCTTTGGAAGAAAAACAGCCCCACAACATCAAAGATCCGCCACCATACTTCACATTGGGTATGAGGTGCTTTTCTGTATGGCTGTTTCTTTCTGTCTACGCCAAACCCACCTTTGATGTTTGTTGCCAAAAAGCTTTATTTTGGTCTCATCTGACCATATAACTTGGTCCCATTGAAAGTCTGACTTACATTTGGCATACTGTAGGCGCTTTAGTTTGTTGTTAATTGACAGCAGAGGCTTTTTTCTGGCAACCCTCCAAAACAACCTGTGGTGATGTAGTGATGTTGAATACAGTTGTTGAAGGTGAAACCTGCTTCTTTCAAGGCCATGCGCATCTTTGGTGTACTCATGCATGTCTGATTGTAGTTTTGGAGACTTTCTGACCCCAAGACTCAAATAACCTCTACAATTCTCCAGCTGTGATCCTTGGAGATTATTATGCCAGTCGAACCATCCTCCTCACGGTGCGTGGGGTCAATTTACAGACAGGTCCTTTTCCAGTCTGATTCCTTACATCTCCTGTCGCTTTAAACTTCTTAATTATTTCCATGATAGTGGAAATGGGTATTTTCAACTGTTTAGAGATTTTCTTGTGCCCATTTCTTAATTTGTGTAGCTCAGCAACTTTCCGTCGCAGATCGTCACTGTGTTCTCGGGTCTTTCCCATAGTGATGGATGACTAATAAAATTTGGCCTGTGTTACCTCATATTTGTACGCCAGTGGAACAGGAAGTCATGGTTGACCTCTAGGAGTTCCTTATCAAACATGTGAACTTAAAAATTTAAAATATGACTGTAATTATACTTCAGTTAGATTTTTATTTCAAGATTTTTCTAGGGGTGCCAATAATTGTGGCACACATGTTTTGGGGGAAAATATTTATTTAATGTCAACAGTTTTTTTTCTTACAATAATTTTACTTAAATGAAAAGGTAAGATTTTTGTGAATATTTTGAGTGAAAGACCAAGAGGATAAACAGCAAAGACATATTTTTTCGTGGACTGTTTTGCTCATATTCACTAGGGGTGCCAATATTTGTGGAGGGCACTGTACATTCAGTCTCTCTCTCTCTCACACACACACACAGGGTTCCCACAGGACATGAAATTTCTGGAATATCATGGAATATTAAAAAGGTTTCCCATGCAGTATCCGGGTATTTCACACTTCTCCCACATTGCATGAGTGGTTGTTATGGTTACTTGATTTCTCATCACCGATTGATCCCCTTCCTGCCCGTCAATAGCAATAAGTGCAATCACGTCAGTCAAGATGCAGCCTATTAGAGGGGACTGGGCCAAGCTGTATGTGATCATGACTGTACATCTTTAAGAACATTTTTTTCTGAGAGGAAATCACGAAACGGAAACAAAATCATAAAAAATTGGTATTTCGGAGGATTATCGTTTTGGCAAGTAACTATATAATAAGAGAATTTATTTTTCGAAAATGACCACCGGACTATACATTATCCCTTACCAGTGTTGTATAGTAAGGAAGTAGAAATACTTCGTTACTGTACTTTAAAGTAGTTTTTTCGGATATCTGTACTTTACTTTACTACTTATATTTCTGATGACTTTTACTTTTACTTCGCTACATTTTGCAAAGAAAACTGATACTTTTACTCCGATACATTTCCCCTGAAACCTTCGTTACTCGTTACAAAATCGAATCATCTTTAGAAAAAATAATAATCATGAGAGTGATGAGACCAAAGTCGGGGACTGTGGTAGAACAGACTCCAAGCAGGTTTGGCGAATCAGCTGTCCTAGCGCACGTTAATGCGATTTTTACCGTTTGCAAAAGCACCCTTAGTTACCGTTGCTACGTCAGACAAAACTCCGAGGTCTGTACCCAAAAGCATGGCTACTACGAGGACAAGCTGCGCTATATCTGTCAGTGATTCTTTTTGAAGTAATATATCCGCGATATCCTCCAGATCAAGGCAAAATGGACTGCAATATGCAGTGGAAGAACATATCAAAAACATTAAGATCAACAACGAAGGGGATACAACAACAATCAACGCTAGCATACAGGTGTCAATCAGGGAATAGCTCAGCATGCAATTCCAGACGGTAACATCAACATTTTGACGTCAACATTTTGATTTTAACATTAACACATTTGTTGAAGAGACTAGTTATATACTAGAAGTGGTAATAATACCAGTTGACATTAACCATAACTGTTTGTGGATTTTATCTTAACTAGATAGTTAGTTACCACCTAGCAAAAGTGTAGATCGCTATCTAGATATATCTAGCTGCAAGCAGCTTCATTTGCAGACATACAGTAGCCTATGTGTTTGTCTTTGTCGATGTATTGAGTAGGGTGTGGGGTTCAAATCAGCCCATGTTTATAAGTTTGCTCAATTTAGTCTGAATAAACTTAATTATTCTCAAAATTCTGACCCTTTGCTTTTTTATTAACAGCATTTACTTTTTACTTTTACTTTCAATACTTAAGTACATTTAATATCAGAAAATTACTTTTGATACTTAAGTACAGTAAAGATCAGATACTTTAATACTTTTACTTAAGTAATATTCTAAAAGGTGAATTTTACTTTTACTTGAGTAATTTTCCAGTAACGTATCTGTACTTTTACCCAAGTATGGCTTTTGAGTACTTTATACAACACTGTCCCTTACTTACATGTAGGTTATTATATTGTAGGTTATAGGTCATTATAGGCTACTGTGTTATACATCATCAGGTCATTATAGGTCAATATATATATATCATTATATGTAGGTCATTATAGGTCATGGAACTTCAGCTTTTCAGTCAGGGAATTTGACTTGGAGGGGGAACACTGTACACACTTACATATGTACACACACAGACACACACACACACACACACACACACGCACTGTGTCTTATCCTCTCTCTCTCTCTAATTTAATGTCTGCTGCTGTTGTGGGACTCTGTAGGGAACACACATAAAGACACAAGCACACACACAAACAAACAAACACACACACAAACAAACAAACACACACACACTGTGTCTCATCCTATCTCTCTCTCTACTTTAATGTCTCCCCATCTGTATATCCATCACTCTCCTCTTTTCTCATGTGATCTTTTTCGATCATCTCTTGGTGCCCATTTATCTGTGAAATGACACATCTCATAAATGCATTTTGATCAGTGTGTGTGTGTGTGTCTGTGTGTGTCAGTGGTGGACGAAGTAAACAAATTGTGTACTTGAGTAAAAGTACAGTTACATTGCATTGAATATTACTCAAGTAAAAGTAAAGTATTCACCTCATTTTTTTACTTGAGTAGAAGTACAAAAGTATCTGCCTTCAAAAATACTTAAGTATTAAAAGTAAAAGTATTTTTTTTTTTAACTGTCACATCAAAACCCCTACTTGAACAGGTGAACAATGCTTTACATTTGCCTAATCAAACCCAAAATACTCAAAACTATATTATCTTTAAGTAAGACCAAGTGGTTTTGAAGCAACAACACAAAAAGCACATTTTTACAAATAACAAATACCAATCACATTCACAACTGTTTAAACTCAAGAAAAACAACAGAAATCATTCAACATACACATTACATTTGCCAAAACATTACCTAAGTTTTGAAGAGGCCATACAGTATATGAAGACGATAACAAAACTCAACCATGAATTCGACTGTGTCCCCGTCGTTAACGTTTGGTGAGGGAGGCTGTATTAAACTGGCACTTAGCATCTCCACAGATAATTTGGGTGCTAGCATATTGCTTTGGATAAAAGCACCTGTTATGTAATGTTTTTCAATGTAATATAATCAACCGGGGCATATTTATAACCACTCTGTTAGTAGTAGTCATGTAATGGCGAAATTACCTCGATGTGCTTTTTTAAATTTGATGGCGAGTTCCAGAATGCCGACAGCGTAGTGTTCTTAATGCAGAGGCGACACTTGAAGTAATAGGACGCTTTTTTCTTTTCGATGAATTCAAACAATTCGGCTAAATAAGGCCAGGGGTGTTGAATGGGCACCAACTTCTGTTTCATCCGATGATGCTGCAGTCAGCTCCTCAGCCATTTACCTGACAAATAATATTAATAATCTCTAGGAGTAAGAACTTTCAATGACCACAAGCACGTACACCACCTTGTGCTTCCAGCTCCAGCGTGACTTTGCAATTCTTCAATCAGGACGACACCTGTTATTAACTTCAGCAGATAATCGCGCGCTGGGCGCTGCCGCTGATTGGTTATAGTCGCGATACACTTTGACCTTTTGGTATTTTATTAAAATAAAAAGGAACGAGTGTTTCTGTAAATGTAAAGAAGTGAAAAGTAATAATTTTCGCTTTAAATGTAGTGAAGTAAAAGTATAAAGTCTTACCAAATAAATGTACTTGAGTAAAGTACAGATACATGGAAATGTTACTTAAGTACAGTAACGAATTACATGTACTTCGTTACTGTCCACCACTGGTGTGTGTCTGTGTGTCTGTGTGTGTGGTCATTGCAGGACAGTGTGGCACCAGTCAGTTTTGGTGTTTCCATCTACTCAAAGGAAATGAGGGAGGGAGAGTGTGTGTTTGTCTGTCTGTCTGTCTGTCTGTCTGTCTGTCTGTCTGTCTGTCTGTGTCCACTTCATATTGTCTTCTTTGCCTTTCTCCTCCTCTGTTAGTGTAATGAGGGTCATTACTCCAGTCTGTTATTGTGTGTGTGTGTGTGTGTGTGTGTGTGTGTGTGATGGTGGGTAATCATCGTAACACCTGCAGCCCAAACGTTTTTTTTCTCCCCAGCACCTTACCAGCCAATCAGAAACCAGCACTTGGTATGCAGTCTAGTCAGAACCCCATGAGAACCCACCCAATCAGAAACTAGTTTTTTTAGCACCCTCACCCAATCAGAAACCACCTCTTCTTCCTTCACCAATCAAAAGCGATGCCTGCACACCCTCACCCAATCAGAAACAACCACCTCTTCCTTCACCAATCAATCCATGCCTGCACACCCTCACCTCGCTGCCTTCCATCTCGTGTGTGTGTGTGTGTGTGTGTGTGTGTGTGTGTGTGTGTGTTCACTAAAAGGGGCAGTATGGGATCATGCAGTACAGATCTCCCTCACCATTGCATTTGTGGGGAGTCTCTGCATTTACCCACAATGCAGTGCTGTTTAGCGCAGTTTGACTGGACAGCTGGTGATGCTGACGGAAAGGGAGAGTGACACTGCTGCCATGTTTGTTTATAATGTGTGTGTTTGTTTGTTTGTTTGTTTGTTTGTTTGTGTTTAGGTGACAAGTATGGTGAGTACTGCTCTGTGTCTCATGAGCCTCATCTGCTGAGAGCTCACGGCTGGAACCAGCGCTGCTTACATGCTGCTCCTCTCTCCTCTCCTCTTCTCTCCTCTCCTCTCATCTCCTCTCTTTTCTGCTCCTCTATGTTCCTCTCTTCTATGCTCTCCTCCCTCCTCTCCGTTCCTCTATCCTCTTCCTCTCCTCTCCTCTATCCTACTTCCTCCTCCTCGGCTCTCCGCTCTCCCCCTCTTCTCCTCTCCTCTCCTCTCCCCTATCCTATCCTCTATCCTATCTCCTCCTCTTCTCTCCTCCATTCTTTTCCTCTCCTCTATCCTTTCTCATTCTGTGCTCCTCCTCTCCTCTATCCTCTCTCCTCCTCTTCTCTCCTCCATTCTTTTCCTCTCCTCTATTCCATCTCCTCCTCTTCTCCTCTACTTCTGTAGCCTTTGCTTTGTTGTACTGCTTACGCTTTCGCACATGCACACACACACCTATACACACACACACACACACACACACACACACACACACACACGTGCAAGCACGCACATATACATATACAAACATGCGCACACACACACACACACACAAGCACATATATACACATGTATACAGACACACATATACACACACGTATACAGACACACATATACACACACACATACACCTAGAAACACACACACACACACACACACACACACACGTACATCTACAAACATGCGCACGTGCACATATACACAAACAAACACTCGTCCACACACACACACACACACACACACACACACACACACACACATACAGCCATGCACAGGCTTGGGCAGAGCTCTTAGGCTGTGTAACTGGTATTGAGGCTGCTGCGGAAACCTTTACACACACACACACACACACACACACACACACACATACATACAGCCATGCACAGGCTTGGGCAGAGCTCTTAGGCTGTGTAACTGGTATTGAGGCTGCTGCGGAAACCTTTACACACACACACACACTTCTAAGAAACACCTTTGTTTTTTTGCTGCTGTTGCATGAGGCAATGTGTGTGTGTGAGACGTGTTGACTTTCCGGTCCCTCTCTAAGCAGTGTGTGTCTCTGTATGTGTGTGTGGCAGGACCAGGCGGTGAAGGATAAGGCCCTGCAGAGTATGGCATCCATGTCCTCCGCTCAGATCGTCTCGGCGACAGCCATCCATAACAAACTGGGCTTGCCAGGAATCCCACGGCCATCCTTCCCTGCAGCTGCTGGGGTGAGTGTGTGTTTGTATGTCTGTGTTTGTGTTTGTGTGTTGTGTTTGTGTGTTGTGTGTGTGTGTGTGTTTGCAACATTTGCAATGAGGTAAAGTAAACATCAAAGATGCTTTGCTACAAGCAGAAAACTGCAGGAGCTTCGATATGGTGTTACAGGTTCAGAGCAATCGCCTTGTTGAAAAACCCTTCTGCATCCTCAGCAGGCATCTCAGTCACCAGCGTTTCGCCCCTTAGCCTGTACGCCTCGCCTGAGTGGGGCAATGAAGATTAACCTTCACCAGCAGAAGGGTTCCAATTGCGATCTCTAGTCAGCCACAGCCATCTTGAGCTGGTTTCAGCTGCCATGGCTATCTCCCTAGTGCCTTTCTTCAGATGCTTGGGTTCCAAGCCAACCCTCTGGAAGAAATAGCGCACTGTTGCTGGGAATTGGAAATAAAGTTGCGTGCCATCCTTTAAGGAGAGCCTCGTCGATCAGATCTTGGTACTTCGCTTTCTTCACTTGGTGAGAGATGGCTAGCCTGCCCTCCCAGGGCACTGTGTGTTCGGCTACTATGATGGTCTTTGTGCTCCTGGAAAGAAGAATCATGTCTGGTCGAAGTGAGGTTACCGCCACCTCCTCCGGAAAGACAAATCTTTTCTTCAGATCCACTTGCATCTCCCAGTCGGAAGCTCGATGCAAAATGGAGGGTGTGACGTCCACCTGTGCCCCCTTCAGGTTGCAGCCTTGCCAGTGCACGGGCAGAGGCAGGACCTAAGCCTAATAGCTTTATTGTCTGCACCTGTATTAGGGTGGGGCTATAAAAGGGGTTTTCTCTCTCTCTCTCATTAGGCACTTTTCGGTTCTTGTAGGCACTATTTCGATATCTTCTCTTACATGGGCACTTTGACTCTTTTCTCAATCTGTCCCCCTTTCTATTTCTTTAGCGCTCACTTTCTTATTAATTTACCTAACAAACTGATGCCTTCATTCACTACATTCATGCACGACATTGAACATTACATTTCCATACCCCTATTTTGATTAAGTATTGATTTTGGTACAAATAAATGATTCTTATTATATTTGAACTACTTTGTGTCGTCTCCCTTATTATGTGATGGTACCTTAACGAGTCTGCCGTTACAAGGGTAGGTTCTTGGCAGTTGTTCTTGCCCTGGGGATCGTATCCCCTTCTCTTTGGAAATTGACAGACTTGGATGGTGTTAGCTGATGTTTGTTTGCTTTGAGCCTCTGTTGTTCCACCCAGTTGGCAATTTCCGTAAGAACCTTGTTGTGCCTCCACCTGTATCGACCTTCTCTAAGTGATTTAGGACACCCAGTCAAGATGTGTGACAGTGTGGAAAGGGTTGCTCCACACTGCTTGCAGGCTGCATCTTCTTCCTTGCCCCAGATCTTTAGGTTGGTTGGAGTAGGCAAGAGGTCGGCTACTGCACGCAGGAGGAAGCTCAGTTTGCCCTGGTCAGTGCCCCAGAGCTCCTTCCAGGACAGTGGCCGCTCGAGTGCGTGGTCCCACTGCATCCATTGTCCCTGGCAGGCGAGCCCTACCGCTTTCACACGGCAGTGTTCTTCAGCAGTCTCTCGGACTCTCTGCACCACTAGCTCTCTTCTACCTTTGGCGCTGGCCTTACTCCATCTCTTGGCGTTGTAATTTCCAAGACCCCGCCGCCCTTGACAGACTACCCCAACCATCTCCTGATGTTTCCAGTGCACTTCTGCTTCCTTCACAGCTTCCTTGGGCTTCCACTTCCTGCCGCACTTGATGGTGATGTTAGCGTGCCGAACTTTCTCATCTTTGGACAGGAGGAGTGTACTGACTGCTCTTGCCTTGGTGGCTTTGAATTCTTCCACCACCAATGATTGATATTTGCTTACTAGTGAGCTTGATTGAACATGATTGGCTGTTGGTGAGATTCAACCCAAGAAAATCCTGTCAGGTTAACTTACTTCAAAGGCCAAGTTGTTTGTAATTATGTTCTCTATAATGAAAGTCATATTTTATGAAATGATTCATTGGAACTGGGCGGGCCTAGTATCATGGTGGGCGGGCCTAGTATCATGGTGGGCGGGCCAATGCTGGCCGGGCCCGACTGTTGGGTACGCCGTGCGTGTGTGTGCGTGCGTGCCTGCCTGCCTGCCTGCCTGCCTGCCTGCCTGTCAAGTCAGTCAGTCAGTCAGTCAGTCAGTCATTTATTTTTCTTATTTTCTAGCTTTGGCAGGGTATGATCTCCGCTGGCCAAGCAGGATCATCACAAGAGTGAGTATCTTACTACACACACACACACTACACACCAACAAACAATATACACAGATCGACAGATACGAGAAATCAGAACAAACACACATACAGATTCCGATGGTAGCAATTACGGATTGACTGCGATGTGTTGGGCTCCGCTAAGAAGTGCAGCTCTGTCTTTTAATTTGTGTCTGCCAGTTTCTATTCCTAAAGGGTCCTCACTGAGTCTGTATTTAATATTTTTCTGAAATTTGATTCTTTGATTTTAGTTATTTTATTCTGACCGTTTGTCTTTTCAGTTTGAGGAAATTAGTATGATTTATAGTTTGGACCTGGTCTTGTGCCTCTGAAGTGTTAGCATGTGTCAGTGGAGCAGGATGGCTAAGGGGCTAGCATGTGTTAGTGGAGCAGGATGGCTAAGGGGCTAGCATGTGTTAGAGTGGCTAAGGGGCTAGCATGTGTTAGTGGAGCAGTATGGCTAAGGTGTTAGCATGTGTCAGTGGAGCAGGATGGCTAAGGGGCTAGCATGTGTTAGTGGAGCAGGATGGCTAAGGGGCTAGCATGTGTTAGAGGAGCAGGATGGCTAAGGGGCTAGCATGTGTTAGAGGAGCAGGATGGCTAAGGGGCTAGCATGTGTTAGTGGAGGAGGATGGCTAAGGTGTTAGCATGTGTTAGTGGAGCAGGATGGCTAAGGTGTTAGCATGTGTCAGTGTTAGCAGAATGCTAAGGTGTTTATTGTGTAGATTGCTGGTGTGTGAGGCTTTATAACTGTCTTAATAATGGAAAAAGTGTAGAACAACGAATCGTTGGTGTTTCCATGATTTGATTGGCCTAATTCTGCCCTTCATGGATTGTTTGTGGGAGTATTTGCTAAACTCAAAATGCAAGGTCTCATTTGGATGCGTTTCCCATTTATCTAATTACTAGCCCCACACTTCACTGCCATCAAGGGCAATGGGTTCCATCACTGATGCAAATATTCTCCCTCTCTCGCTCTCTCTCTCTCTCTCAGTATTAAGCCATTTGTTCAGCAGGCGTATCCCATCCAACCTGTGTTAACCACGGCAATCTCCAGTAAGTTTGCTGCGCATGTTTGACCGTGATCTGTGGACAGAAAGCCTTCTGTGTGTGTGTCTTGTGTGTGTGTGTGTGTGTGTCTGTGTGCGTGTGTGTGCCTATGTGTCTGTTGGTGTATGAGTGTCTGTCTGTGTGTCTGTTGGTCTGTGTCTGTGTGTGTGTCTTGTGTGTGTGTGTGTGTCTACTTTTCTGTTTGTGTATGAGTGTGTGTCTGTTGGTCTGTGTCAGTGTGTCTGTCGGTGTGTGCCTGTGTGTGCCTACGTGTCTGTTGGTGTAAGAGTGTGTGTTTGTGTGTCTGTTGGTCTGTGGCAGTGTGTCTGTCGGTGTGTGCCTGTGTGTGCCTACGTGTCTGTTGGTGTAAGAGTGTGTGTTTGTGTCTGGGGGTGTGAAACTGAATGTTTTTTCTTTGATTTGCAAATGCTAAATGGTCTTAATGAGTATGTTTGAAGGTAATAAACTGTGTGTGTGTGTGTGTGTGTGTGCAGGTTATGAGTCAGCCACAGCGCCCCCTAGCGCTCCAGCCTGGCAGGGCCGCTCCATCGGCACCACAAAGCTCCGCCTCGTCGAGTTCTCCTCCTTCCTGGAACACCAGAGAGACCCCGACTCTGTAGGTCACACACACACACACACACGTAGACATTCACACATATACACATATATCCAGAGGTTAAATTGGGCCGGGGCTGTCAAAACAAAATTAGAAACAAAATTAAAGGTGCACGGTATTTTGAAAGAGGTCGATCATCACCAATAGGCTAATATCATTACATATGGGCTTGCATTTTCATTAAGCAGGAAAAATGAACCTTAGACATGCAGGGATAGCCTGCTACTGGTGTGTCAACTCGCAAGCGCTAGTTAAAAAGAACAATGCTGCTAATTCTAAATGGTTTAGCAAGTAGTCTATGCGATCTCCGAATCACATTTCTCATTCCTAGCTGGATGAATTTCAAACTTATTTGTATCTATGAATTGCAGTGCATTGCCTAGGCAGTGATGCCAACTCGTACGAATTGATCCGTATTAATACGAAAATGTGGTGGAAATACGGCGATACGAATATAATGACTCATTCATACGAATTTAGGGTCAACTTGCAATATTATTTAATGAATAGAATATTTGCGGTAAGAAATAAGCAAAAATGTGTCATGATTTGGCTTCCTGCTTACGAACGCGGAGGGCGCCATTCTTGTTTTGACCGACGTGATATACGCTTGAGCTGATTGGTCGATATTATAGCTGCAGCGACACGGGAAGAGTATTTACTTTTGACGTTGATGGATAAAGTTAACTTGTCGCATCTGCTTTTAGTTTACAAATGGCCACCACCAACATATTTGGGTACGTTTCTGTGATTGTTTTTAATCAACTACTGCTTAATATGGTACCCCAATCAAAGGATATTAAACTACTGATCAAGAATAAAACTTTCTTGACTCGAGCGATATATTTTTCAAACACAAATACGAATGGTCAACGCAGAATTTCCGTCGAATCAAGGTATATTTCTGTCAAAAGAGTGAGCTAAATGAAAAGACTCAGGCAAAAGACTGAAGTTGGAACAGATCGCATTTGTTGTCATCCCCGTGGCAACAAACTGACACGAGCACCGCTGCTGTCACTGCTCTTCTGGGCGTTGTCTAGCAGTACTTTCCACTTGACGTAATCGAGCTCCTTTCTTACTTCGCTCAATTTGCCTTACTGAGTCTTTTCATTTAGCTCAATCTTTTGTGGACGAACACTTTCTCATTTTTTATACGTGATCGAATATAGCATGCAACGTTACAATCTAAAATTATGGCTGAAAAAAAAGAAGCCATTTCCTAGGAATCAGACTTTCTCCCAGATACCAAGGAATACACTTCTATTAGTTGAAGTCCTGTGTCTACCAGTCATGCCTTTTGCACTATATGTCGGTCCACATTTAGCATTGCCCATAGTGGACTCTATGATGTTAAGACACACATGTCTGCCATCAAACACAAAACAGCCAGCACCCAAGTCCAGGGGAATAATAGTCTGCTGTCAATGGGTTTTGAGACCCAGTCCAGTGGCATGACCCTGACTGAGAAAGTCACCTTGATTTTATTTTATAAGGGTTGCATTTTGTGTACAGAAACTTATAAAATATGAGATACTTCCACCATAATATGAAAAGTTTGCCAAAATACACTATGACACAGCCAAATTCACGTGATTAAGAAAAGAGAGACCCTCTCAAAGTGAGCTTAAAGTCTATGAGTCTACGTTTGTAGGCTGAATGCCAAAATATTGTTTCTTTTACAAGTACATATCAACATTTTGCCCGTTGCACCCATTAACGCAGTACAGATTTCACTTAAGGAAAAATACTAATTTACTGGGGAAAATACTAATTTTGGAATCATTGAGTACAGATTGGCACACCACAATGTTGGCAATACTGCCTAGGCTATTTATTTGTGAATACAGTAGGTCCTGTGATTTAATGTTTGCATATAGGCTACACAGCAGGTTAGATTTAAAAGCCCGCGTTAACATGATGGTGACGTGGCCTATCGGCTAGCCTTTAAGAAAAAGATAGCTTCATTCATTCATTCATTCATTCATTCATTCAAAAGTGTTTTATTTAAAGAACGTTTGATTACATCATTATATAATATGAACCATTTTAAAAGACATTCTATCTACTTCTTAACTTAGGGTGAAAGTCAACAAGTGAACATTTCAGAGATAAAGGTAAAAAATGAGTGGAGCAAAAAGGAGGAAGCTTACAGAGTTCTTCAAAAGGTGGGCAGCTGCTATCCAAGACATCATTTTGAAATAATGAAGCTAGGCCCATGTGCAGAAGTCACTGTAACCAAGCTGTGATTTGTTGCTAGATCTTTTCATCCTGATAGTGTGTCTGTCATGTCTTAAGTGCTGTCTCTTCCTCCACTAAACTAAAAATGCAGAGTTGAACAGAACAGGGATTAGGATGGAGCTGAGGGCAGAGGAGGTGAGGCTGGACAGGGCACAGAAGCTGAGGATGGACAGGGCAGAGATGAGGACACTGAGGGCAGAGGAGGTGAGGCGGGACAGGGCAGAGGAGCTGAGGCTGGACAGGGCAGAGATGAGGACACTGAGGGCAGAGATGAGGACACTGAGGGCAGAGGAGCTGAGGATGGACAGGGCAGAGATGAGGACACTGAGGGCAGAGATGAGGACACTGAGGGCAGAGATGAGGACACTGAGGGCAGAGGAGCTGAGGATGGACAGGGCAGAGATGAGGACACTGAGGGCAGAGATGAGGACACTGAGGGCAGAGGAGCTGAGGATGGACAGGGCAGAGATGAGGACACTGAGGGCAGAGGAGATGAGGACACTGAGGGCAGAGATGAGGACACTGAGGGCAGAGATGAGGACACTGAGGGCAGAGATGAGGACACTGAGGGCAGAGATGAGGACACTGAGGGCAGAGATGAGGACACTGAGGGCAGAGGAGCTGAGGATGGACAGGGCAGAGATGAGGACACTGAGGGCAGAGGAGCTGAGGATGGACAGGGCAGAGATGAGGACACTGAGGGCAGAGGAGGTGAGGATGGACAGGGCAGAGGAGCTGAGGACACTGAGGGCAGAGGAGCTGAGGATGGACCGGGCAGAGGAGCTCAGGATGGACAGGGAGGGACAGGTGCAGAGGATGAGCATGTAGGTGCAACTGACAACTTCCCTGACTGCTGGAAGAGACGGCTATATGATTATTTAAAAAAAAACTACCCATTTCTTGTGGCAAAAAATAAAAAATTGGGATGTGAAACATGCGGTGCGGCATCATCACTTGGGGCAGACAGAACAGGGAAACTCAGATACACATTTTCCAGTGAATGGCAAAACTGCAGAGTAGGTCCATATGGCAGTAGTACAGAGAAGCAAATGAAATCTTTAAGAAAAAAAAAAAATGAACATTGAAAAAACAAGGTGAGCAAGCTCTTGGGTCAAGTTTTTTGAAAACACAAGGTGAAATTTTAGCATCAACTCACAATGTCTTTAGGACAGCGTACTACCTGGCAAAAGGCAACAGGCCTTACTCTGATCATCTTAACCTAATAGAGCTACAGAGGATGAATGGTGCAAATGTTGGCCGTGTACTCCATTCCAACGTCACATGTGCAGACATAGTGCATTTCATATCTGTAGAGATGAGACAGGCATTACTGAATAGTATTAAACAGACTCAGCCAAAGCTCACAGCTATTGTGGATGAAAGCACCTCATTCAGTAAGAAATCGTGTCTCATTGTGTACCTCAGAACATCTGTCCATGATTCTGAGCCTCTTACGTTCTTCTTAGATTTGCTTGAATTAGAAAGTACAACAGCAGATGGAATCACTGGTGATTTACTCAAATGCCTCTTAAAACATGGTCTTCATGATGATTTTCTAAAAGAATGTCTGGTGGGTTTCTGCTCTGATGGAGCTGCCGTAATGGTGGGGAAAAAGAATGGAGTGTACACACAACTTCAAACTAAGTTCCCAGGTCTCATTGGTTGGCACTGTCTGAACCACAGGTTGGAGTTGTCTGTGTCAGATGCTGTGAAGACATGCACTGAGACCAACCACTTCACAGCTGTCCTTGACAAGTTGTACTGCCTATACCATCAGTCACCCAAGAACCTTAGAGAACTTGATGCTGCAGCTTCTGAGGTTGGTGTCTTAGGAGAATCGGTAGAGTCTTAGGGGTAAGGTGTGTGTCTTAGGAGAATCGGTAGAGTCTTAGGGGTAAGGTGTGTGTCTTAGGAGAATCGGTAGAGTCTTAGGGGTAAGGTGTGTGTCTTAGGAGAATCGGTAGAGTCTTAGGGGTAAGGTGTGTGTCTTAGGAGAATCGGTAGAGTCTTAGGGGTAAGGTGTGTGTCTTAGGAGAATGGGTAGAGTCTTAGGGGTAAGGTGGGTGGCTTCATCTTTCTGAACAGTGAAAGCCATTTGGATGATTTATGCTGCACTCCACAGTCATCTCACAGCTGCAGGTCAAGATGTTAACAGAACATCAAGTGAGAGATCTATGTATTCGGGCCTAGCTGTTCAATTGAGTTTGGATGCATTTCTGAGGAACCTGGGACTAATGATGGATGCTCTGGAGGAACTCAAAGACCTGTCTGAGGCCCTGCAGGCCAGAGACATTAGACTGTCTCAAGCAGTGAACCTCATTAAAAGACAGACTGATGTGTTTACCGCCATGAGTGAGGATCCAGAAAATGGCCCCTTCTATAGAAGGGCATGTGAGGCAGTGCAGCAAGGGTCTTTCAATGGCATAGCACTTCATGGTGATAGAGGGCAGAAGGTCATCAACCCAACCCAGTTTTATGAGGCCTTATGCCAGAGCATGAAGGAAAGAATGGTGAGGAGTGAAGAGGAGTCTCTCTTCACCAAGATTAACATCTTGAATCCTGAAACATGGCCGAGCCCTCTACCTGTGATGTATGGGGAAAGTGAGTTAAAGGAACTCTGTGACCAGGTAAAAGTTGGTTTCACTGGAGTGAAACAAGCCTACCTTGAGTACAAAAACAAACCAGACACAATGCAAAAGGCCCTTCTCACACTTAGACATGCCGTTAATACCATTTCTGTCAGCAGTGCAGAGTGTGAGAGGGGGTTTTCAGAGATGAATAATGTTGTGACTCCATTGAGATCGAAATTGAATGTGGAGAATGTGTCGGCTTTGATGTTCATTAAACTGGTTGGCCCTCCTCTCAAATCTTGGAAGCCCACCAGGTTTGTCAGAAAGTGGGTGGCAACCAGAAGGTCAGCTGATCACTTGGCCTGTAGGAAAAGGGAAAGTAATGATGTGGTTTCTCCATATCCTTTAAAAATGCAGTTAGATATCAGTATTTAATACTATGCATATTATAATCGTTATAATATTATAATTCGTTTCCCTGAGTTAGAATAACATTAGCACCTCCTATCGTCACCCGAAATTATTGCATGGAGGACGTCCTTCCTTTTGCTCAGGGGAGGAAAGACCTCCCTAGCGTCTGAGTCTGCGCCAACATCGCTTAACCAATAAACAACGGATTTGGCGCGGATGTATGGAAAGCCAAAAATGACATAATTAAAAATAAATACATATGTAAAAATGTGAGTCATAAATAAATAAAATGACTAAAAATGCACCAAAGAAAAGCATTAGAAAAAATATATCATGCAGTTATGTGAATGGAAATGGAAAATGAGTCCTTTTTATTTACTGTTACATTTATTTACGCTTACATTAATTCCCAAATTCATTTCTTCCTCCTTTTATTTTTCTATTTATTTACTGTTACATTTATTTACGCTTACATTAATTCCCAAATTCATTTCTTCCTCCTTTTATTTTTCTATTTATTTACACGTACTATTTCCCGTACCGTATTTATTTTTTCTCGCGCCTTTGTCATTTCTTTCTCCTGCATTTACATTTCTGGCTGCATTTATGTCTGTATTCTTTCTTGTGTCAGTATGCAAATGAGGTGGGCTATCATTGGCCGGCGCACCGTCTCACTCATTGGTCGAGCTGCTAGACCTCTGGCCTAAGTGTAGGTGAGAAGCTGTATGAAGAAGTGATCGGAGGAGATTAAAAGATATTTTGATGCCATTTGAATAACAATTTTTTTTAATGAATCCACCGATCACATGGAGTGTGGTGGCGAGGGAGCTTCGAGGCCTCGCAGAGATGGCTGAGACCTTGACTCCGGATTTCTTGCTGTTTCGGGTAGAGTCGCAGATAGCTATCGTGACAGCGTTGTCTGAGGCTACTGGTTTACAGGTGGATCCCATTCTGGAGACCTTGAATGAAGTGACTGAACAATTGACCGCAGATCTCGCCCAAATTTCGTCACAACCCCACAATGCCGTTGGGCGGCCATCGTTCAATTTGCCAGTGGAAGCAGTGGAGAGTTATTTACTGGCAGGGCTAACTGTCCGTGAAGTAGCGGATGTACTTGGAGTCAGCGAGAGGACAGTCCACCGTCTAATGGCACAGCATGGTATAAGGTGAGTCTTGGAAGATTAATCTTAATAGAGATTAAATAGAGAAGATACTAATTGGCCACTATACTGTTGTAGTATTTGTAATAGTACTGAACCAATTGTGTTAAGGGTGTCTGACTTGAGCAACGCCACTACGGACGAAGAGTTGGATGCGATGGCTAGTGTGATTTTCAGCCATCACCCAAACACTGGCTGCAATATGATGATGGGGCACCTAAAAGCGCGTGGCATACGTGTTGCAAGTAAGGTCATGTTAGCTAGCACAGTTGGCATTTGCATCGCAACCATAGCTGCCAACTTGCTGTAGGCCTTATTGTGTGTTTACTTTTTATGTGAAGGGCGACGAGTGCGAGAGTCAATGCATCGCGTTGATCCACAGGGGAGTAGAGCACGCAGTCTTCAGTTGACTCTGAGAAGACGGAGATACACCGTTGATGGCTGAAAATCACACTAGCCATCGCATCCAACTCTTCAGTACTATTACAAATACTACAACAGTATAGTGGCCAATTAGTATCTTCTCTATTTAATCTCTATTAAGATTAATCTTCCAAGACTCACCTTATACCATGCTGTGCCATTAGACGGTGGACTGTCCTCTCGCTGACTCCAAGTACATCCGCTACTTCACGGACAGTTAGCCCTGCCAGTAAATAACTCTCCACTGCTTCCACTGGCAAATTGAACGATGGCCGCCCAACGGCATTGTGGGGTTGTGACGAAATTTGGGCGAGATCTGCGGTCAATTGTTCAGTCACTTCATTCAAGGTCTCCAGAATGGGATCCACCTGTAAACCAGTAGCCTCAGACAACGCTGTCACGATAGCTATCTGCGACTCTACCCGAAACAGCAAGAAATCCGGAGTCAAGGTCTCAGCCATCTCTGCGAGGCCTCGAAGCTCCCTCGCCACCACACTCCATGTGATCGGTGGATTCATTAAAAAAAATTGTTATTCAAATGGCATCAAAATATCTTTTAATCTCCTCCGATCACTTCTTCATACAGCTTCTCACCTACACTTAGGCCAGAGGTCTAGCAGCTCGACCAATGAGTGAGACGGTGCGCCGGCCAATGATAGCCCACCTCATTTGCATACTGACACAAGAAAGAATACAGACATAAATGCAGCCAGAAATGTAAATGCAGGAGAAAGAAATGACAAAGGCGCGAGAAAAAATAAATACGGTACGGGAAATAGTACGTGTAAATAAATAGAAAAATAAAAGGAGGAAGAAATGAATTTGGGAATTAATGTAAGCGTAAATAAATGTAACAGTAAATAAATAGAAAAATAAAAGGAGGAAGAAATGAATTTGGGAATTAATGTAAGCGTAAATAAATGTAACAGTAAATAAAAAGGACTCATTTTCCATTTCCATTCACATAACTGCATGATATATTTTTTCTAATGCTTTTCTTTGGTGCATTTTTAGTCATTTTATTTATTTATGACTCACATTTTTACATATGTATTTATTTTTAATTATGTCATTTTTGGCTTTCCATACGGATGGAGGGGTTTGGAAATAATACAGAAAGAAGTTTCCCTCTTCAACCATTCTACTGTAGGATATCGATAGAACTTCACCCTTGAAGATTGTAGTATAAAGATTGCAAATAAAGAGATGTGCAATGGAGAACGAAGACAGTACCGGTACATGTTTTATTGAACAAATTGTTTCATACATTTAGCTACAGAGAGAAGGTTACTATCAAAACAACAGGGAGACCACTTCCAAAAATCCAAGTCACTAAACCCAATGGTAAAACCGCTGCCATTAATGCTAACTGGTATGCGAAATACTCATGGCTCACTGGTACCATTACAAACAATCGACTATACTGTTTTGTTTAAATCGTTCATAGGCCTATTGTTAGTCTGACTGATCTTGTTGAGCTGACATTCTGAATGGAAATTGTTAATTAATGTTTTAGAACGCGATGTGTTTCGTATCTATTCTGATTAGCCTATGTTGTCATATTAGGCTACTTTGAGTGATGGCTGTATCTGTCATAATCTTAGCAGCAATTATAGGAAGTTTTTGTTTTTGCAATTTTAGAGAACAAAGGTAATTCACTCAGGGTTTGTACTTTTTCCATAGGCCTATTTGTTTTCTATAGGCTTAAAACATCTGCTAAGACAGACACATAGCCTAAACATACAAATATATTTCTGTCTTAATCAAATTCAGTCCACCCCTAAGTGATCAATGCACATTGACCAACATTCTGAAACATCCATTAACATCCACATTTGCCACAAACAATGTTAGGCTTGCAGCCCATGTTAATAGTTGCAAAATAATCTTCTTTTACTTGTTGCCTTTGTTACTTGTTGTTTAATATTGTGGAAAGGATGTTAGTGCATGATGCATCACTTTTGGGTCTTGTTTCTTAATTTTTCTTAAAACAATTGCAGCTGAAAATAAAATTAGTCAAATAATAACCAATAGCTTCAGTAATTGAGGGGGGAAATAGGCCCAATGATAGGCCCAGAATTTTGTATTTAGTTTTTCAAATCAAGAGTAGGCCTTATTTGACCAATTGGCTTTGCATCCTTTCCTTCTGGCCTTGTCTAGTCCAAAGACATGCTGCCTACCAGCTGTCGAAGTACAATGGTGCCACACTGGTGGCTTTGTATCAATTTGATCCCTGCCTGCTATTTTTTACTGTAGTTCAAACACCCTGAAACAACTTGTATCTCACATACTTATGCCACCAACAGAGTAAGCAGGCCAATGGCAACCAAGTGCGCAGTCCTTCCTCCCTCACTTCCACCAGCCACCACTGAGACACACACACACACGTAGCCACTATCTCACACACAAACACACACACACACACTCATGCTGCCTCTCCTATCTCTTGCAGTACAACAAGCACCTGTTTGTGCAGATCGGCCAGACCAACCACTCACACAGCGACACTCTGCTAGAGTCGGTGGACATCCGTCAGATCTACGACAAGTTCCCCGAGAAGAAGGGGGGGCTCAAGGAGCTCTTCGCCAAGGGGCCGCAAAACGCTTTCTTCCTCATCAAGTTCTGGGTCAGTTTCAGACAGCACACACACACACACACACACACACACACACACACACACACACACACACTGAGCACTTAACACTGGCATGGCCTACCTTGGGCATAATTCCCCACTTTGAGTGGTGACACTACGTCATTCACTGTCAGTAAAAGAAGACTGCAGTGTCTTCCGTGAGCAGAGTGTAAGAGAAGTTTACTGTGTGTGTGTTGACCTTTGACCTTTGTCTCTGCCCTGACTAGAGAGTTCAGGATTAGTCGATGTATGGATTAGTCGATGTATGGATTAGTCGATGTATGGATTAGGAGATGTATGGATTAGGAGATGTATGGATTAGTAGATGTATGGATTAGGAGATGTATGGATTAGTAGATGTATGGATTAGGAGATGTATGGATTAGGAGATGTATGGATTAGGAGATGTATGGATTAGTAGATGTATGGATTAGTAGATGTATGGATTAGGAGATGTATGGATTAGGAGATGTATGGATTAGGAGATGTATGGATTAGTAGATGTATGGATTAGTAGATGTATGGATTAGTAGATGTATGGATTAGGAGATGTATGGATTAGTAGATGTATGGATTAGTAGACGTATGGATTAGGAGATGTATGGATAACGTGAACCTTAGTATTGATTAACTATCATTATTAATATGTATAATGAGTATGTTTAGAGGATTGATTAACTGTCATTATTAATACGTACGATTAGTCTGTTATGAGTATTGATTAACTGTCATTATTAATACGTACGATTAGTCTGTTTAGAGTATTGATTAACTGTCATTTTTAATACGTACAATGAGTCTGGATGAAATCTGGTTAGATCTGATTGGATTGATCTTGTTGTGGGGTTTTGTGTTTAGTCCAAATCAGAGCACTGAATAGCTGTGTGAAACAGCAATTCAATTCAATTCAATTTTATTTGTATAGCGCCATAACAATACAATTGCCTCTAGGCGCTTAACAGAGCCCAGAGCCTGAACCCCCTTAGTGCATGCACAATGGCAACAGGGGCAAGGAAAAACTCCCTGTTAGGCAGGAAGAAACCTTAAGCAGAACCACGGCACATAAGGGGGGACCCATCTGCTTGAGGTCGGCCGGGTGGAGACAGGAAGGTGGGAAGGGGGGAAGGGGGAGGGTTGTGTGGCAGAAGGGGAAAGGAAGCAACAGGACATAGTATGTATACAGACATCCGGTGGTAAATACATGATATAAGCAAGACCAGATTACTGTGTCAATAGGGATACTGTTACAGGGGTAAGGGATGTAGGGACAGAGAAACATTTCAGTGGTGGCAATAATGTATATTGTATATAAATGCTAGCATAGGGTATTGGGTAGAGTAGGTGTACGGCAATGCAGTGGCGGTGGGTGCGATTGGCCGAGGGTTTCTCCAGGTAGACCAGGTGGAGAGACTACAGCAGCGTCCCATGGCGGAGGTACCTCCTAGCAGCAAGAGTTGTGATGTGCTAGATTTGGACAAGCCCATTCAGTTTCAGTTTCGGGGAGACAACGGGAATAGCATTGGCTAGTCATTTTGTGTGTGTGTGTGTGTGTTTCTGTTTATGGTTGTGTGTTTCTGTTTCTGTGTACGTGTATCTATGAATGGAGGGTGTATGCATATGTGTGCGCCTGTGTACATTTCTGTGTTTGTGTGGGTGTGTTTCAGGCGGACCTGAACTGTAACATCCAGGACGAGAGCGGGGCGTTCTACGGAGTGACGAGTCAGTATGACAGTGCAGAGAACATGACCATCACCTGCTCCACTAAGGTCTGCTCCTTCGGCAAACAGGTGGTGGAGAAAGTAGAGGTGGGCAGCTACGTCTGTGTGTCTGTCTGTGTGCACGTCTGTCTGTCTGTGTGTATGTCTGTCTGTCTGTCTGTGTGTCTGTGTCTGTCTGTATGTCTGTCTGTGTGCACGTCTGTCTGTGTGTCTGTATGTCTGTCTGTCTGTCTGTGTGTCTGTGTCTGTCTGTATGTCTGTCTGTGTGTCTGTGTGTATGACTGTCTGTGTGCACGTCTCTCTGTGTGCACGTCTGTCTGTGTGTCTGTGTCTGTCTGTGTCTGTCTGTCTGTCTGTGTGTATGACTGTCTGTGTGTCTATCTGTGTGCACGTCTGTCTGTGTGTCTGTGTCTGTCTGTATGTCTGTCTGTGTGTCTATCTGTGTGCACGTCTGTGTCTGCCTGTATGTCTGTCTGTGTGTACGTCTGTCTGTGTGTCTGTGTCTGTCTGTATGTCTGTCTGTGTGTATGACTGTGTGTGTACGTCTCTCTGTGTGTACGTCTCTCTGTGTGTACGTCTCTCTGTGTGTATGTGTCTGTGTGTGTGTCTGTGGGTGGTTTTGTGCCTGTGTGCGTGTGTGTGTGTGTGTTTGTGTAATAATGTGTGATCCACCTGCACAACATATTATGGATTCCTAATTCCAGTGGTTTAAAGTAGTTGTTTTGCCTGTTGGTGTAACTGTGTGTGTGTGTGTGTGTGTGTGTGTGTTTTAGACGGAGTATGCACGCTTTGAGAACGGCCGCTTTGTGTACCGCATTAGTCGCTCTCCCATGTGTGAGTACATGATCAACTTCATCCACAAGCTCAAGCACCTGCCCGAGAGGTACATGATGAACAGTGTACTGGAGAACTTCACCATACTTCTGGTACGTGTGTGTGTGTGTGTGTGTGTGTGTGTGTGTGTGTGTGTGTGTGTGTATGTGTGTGCGCGCCTTAGAGACACATGATGAACGGCTTGAGAACTTTACATTACTGCTGTATGTGCATATTAATATTCTATCTGTGCAATGTGTGTGTGTGTGTGTGTGTGTGTGTGTGTGTGTTTTAGGTGGTGACTAACAGAGATACCCAGGAGACATTGCTGTGTATGGCGTGTGTGTTTGAGGTGTCCAACAGCGAGCACGGAGCCCAACACACCATCTACCGCCTCGTCAAGGAGTGACACACACACACACACACACTCCCTCAACCCCTAGCCCTAGCCCTAGCCCCGCTCTCAGCTCCATCCCCATTGGCTGAGAACCTTGACAGAAGTGGCAGTGCCTCTAGCTCCGCCTACCCAGCGCTTGTCGCTGGTGATTGGGTGAAATTGTGTCTTATTTTTTTGGTTTGTTTCGTCGGTGTAAATAGTGTGTGTTTGTGTGTGTGTGTGTGTGTGTGTGTGTGTGTGTGTGTGTGTGTGTGTGACTGCAGCTGTGATGCGGTACTCTCATATGATGTTGTGAAGATGTGGGTGTGGCCTCATAATTATGTACATATGACATATGATGTGGGAGGGGCTCAGTCCTTGGTCAGAAGAGAATCAAAACAATTTAAAACAATAATAAATAAATAATTATAATACAATTATAATACAATGAAATAAATAAAAACATACTCCAATTCCATCTCCCAACAGTGCCAGAGCACACAGGTCACACACACCCACTCTTCCCCTGACAGCCCCAGAATGTTAGTGTGTGTGATACGGAGGGGTGTGGTGTGGGTGTGTGTGTGTGTTGTGCTAACGTAGCATCTGGCTTTGAGGTTTGTTGACCTGACCCCTGCTGAGCCCCTCCTCTGATTGGTCAGTGCCTTTAGGAGGGCGGGACCACACATGCTTTTGACCAGTAGGTAGAGAGCGTGCCACCGAGCCTTAGCGACAGCCGCCGGCCTTAGCGACAGCTGAAAAGGATGAATCTTTGATACTTTATCAGAATGCCTACAGAAGCCACTTTTCTACAGGTCACGTGTGTGTGTGTGTGTGTTTGTGTGTGTGTGTGTGTGTGTGTGTGTGTGTGTCACATGTATATAGTCTGGAGAGACACAAGGTCACTAGCCTTCTCCCCGTGAAGTCCAAACTGCCGAATGTGTGTGTTTGTGTCGTCCTGAATGTCTGTGTGTGTGTGTGTGTGTTTGTGTCATCCTGAATGTGTGTGTGTGTGTGTGTGTGTGTAGTCCTGAATGTGCGTGTGAGCATTTCTATTCTTACATCCCTTTTCCAAAGAGAAGTCATTGAAAAAGCTGAAGTCTTTTTGACCCAGAGCTTGAGACAGGTGAATGTGGTACTGACCGCTGTTATTCTATGTGAGTGTGTGTGTGTGTGTGTATGTGTGTATGTGTGTATGACAGTGCCCCCCCCCCACCCCCTTACCCCCATCCCAGTGAAGAGACGTGACATAAGAACACTAACTACCACCCCATCCACACATACTACACACACACAAACACAAACACACACACACACACACACGCACACACACACACACACACACACACGTACTACACAAACACACAGAATCAGTTTTTCTGTGCTGCTCCTTGATGTTGGACAACCTAAGAGAGAAAAACACTACACACAGACACACACTACACACACCACACTACACACAGACACACACTACACACACCACACAGACACACACCACACACACCACACATACAACACACTACACACACCACACAGACACACACTACACACTACACACAGACACACACTACACCAGTGGTCCCCAATTATTTTTCCCCAAGGGCCAAATTATGTAAAGCAAGTGAGGCTGAGGGCCAACAACCCCCCCCCCCCCCCCCAAAAAAATGACAGCGGTTAAAAAAAATAACAGTTTTTATTAGTGCTGTCAAACGATTAAAATATTTAATCACGATTAATCGCAAATTAATGAATCGCAAATTTTATTTTAATGCTCTTATCATGGAAAAGTGGATTGGCTTGCTTTATGCAATGTTTTATTTTATTGAAAAACAACATTGCCAAACAGGGGTGTACAAAATAAAATTATAAAGTGCACATTTCAGACTCTGCTGAAAAGCTGCCCGTTGACATTTTCAGACAACAGTGAAGCTCGCTTCTTTTGCACAACTTTTAAAAGGTAAACTTTCTATTCAGAAGCTTTTTATCAAACATTTCGCCGTATCGCGCTCACCATCACTCAAACCGTAACGTTAGCCTACTACACAGTTTGCGAGGCCAAAAAGAATGTTAATCTTAAAAAAAAAAAAAATCTTTTTTTTTTTTTTTTTTTTTTTTTTTACGACGTCGCGGGCCAAAAATGTGCCGTACCCGGGCCGGATCTGGCCCACGGGCCGCCATTTGGGGACCACTGCACTACACACACCACACATACAACACTACACACAGACACACACTACACACACCACACACACAACACAGACCATGGTTTGCGACTAGAACACAGTACAGACACACTACTGTGGTTGTTATTGTAAACATCCAACACACACCCCTTATGGCTCTATACAAGAGAGTGCACACACACACACTACATTTATTTATGATAAGGCTCAACTTCCACTGCTCCACTCCTGAACGCGCACACACACACACACACACACACACACCTTTAATGAACTCACCACACTCACTCACTCTACTTTCCAGGGAGATGAACAAACTAGGCTTCTAGTCAGAAGAAAACACACACACATCCATCACTGAGACCTGCAGTGTCCACCATGTGCCTTACATGTATCTCCACTCCCACACTCTAGAGAGCGCTGTGCTGCGCCGCTCATTCAAACCAAAGTCGGACACACTCCACACGGCGGTTTTACATGTTTTATCAGAAAACACTAGCTCCACCACACACACACACTAACATAACATTACCCTACCCTGTGTGTGTGTGTGTGTGTGTGTGTGTGTGTGTGTGTGTGTGTGTGTGTGTGTGTGTGTGTGTGTGTTTGCGTGTGTGTGTGTTTCTGCCTTCTCTAACCTGTGTTTCTCTGTGACTCGAGCCTTAATCAGTATCGACTCGAAACCCTTAAAGACACTAGAGCTGTGAACCCAACTTAACCCCTTCGTCATGCCAATACTGCCAAAGTTGCCCCCCCCCCCCCCCCCCCCCCACACACACACACACACAGAGAACCGTGCCTTAGTGTGGCCCCCCCACCCCCCTCAGGGACACACAGATGTGCTGCTGCAGGATGTGGTACAGGTCTCTAAAGACCCTGAGGTGGATCTGGTCTGAGGTGGATCAAAACTAAAACCAAATGAAGGGCAGCGGCTTAAAGAGGTGGAAAGACCCCAAGATCCCTAACCTTATCACCGCCACACCTCTGTGTCCCCTCAGTCCTCCACACCTCTGTGTCCCTCAGTCCTCCACACCTCTGTGTCCCCTCAGTCCTCCACACCTCTGTGTCCCCTCAGTCCTCCACACCTCTGTGTCCCCTCAGTCCTCCACACCTCTGTGTCCCCTCAGTCCTCCACACCTCAGTCCTCCACACCTCTGTGTCCCCTCAGTCCTCCACACCTCTGTGTCCCCTCAGTCCTCCACACCTCAGTCCTCCACACCTCTGTGTCCCCTCGTCCCTGCTGTCTCCTCTCTTCTCCTCCCCTCTCCTGTCTCCTGCTTCTGCTCTCCTCTCCTCTTCTCTCCTCCTCTCCTCCCTGTCTGCTGCTGCTGACGCTCTCTAGTGCCTTCAGTCCAGCTCCAGCAGGGCCATGAGACACGGCCAGACTAACCAAAACAAACACCCCGCACCGACGTCCCGGAACCGGACCAGCCACCACTTTGCCTTCAGCTTGTCTTTAGAACTGCCAATGAATATGGAGACCCAGTCAGTGTTCTGGTGGGGTGACGAGCTTAGAACTTCAGTCGCTCTCTTCTCCTCCTCTCCTTCTGCAGTCGCTCTCTTCTCCTCAGTGCATCCTGTCTCTCTGCAGTCGCTCTCTTCTCCTCCTCCCCTGCAGTCGCTCTCTTCTCCTCCTCTCCTTCTGCAGTCGCTCTCTTCTCCTCCTCTCCTTCTACAGTCGCTCTCTTCTCCTCCTCTCCTTCTGCAGTCGCTCTCTTCTCCTCCTCTCCTTCTACAGTCGCTCTCTTCTCCTCCTCTCCTTCTGCAGTCGCTCTCTTCTCCTCCTCTCCTTCTGCAGTCACTCTCTTCTCCTCAGTGCATCCTGTCTCTCTGCAGTCGCTCTCTTCTCCTCCTCTCCTTCTGCAGTCGCTCTCTTCTCCTCCTCTCCTTCTACAGTCGCTCTCTTCTCCTCCTCTCCTTCTGCAGTCGCTCTCTTCTCCTCCTCGCCTTCTGCAGTCACTCTCTTCTCCTCCTCTCCTTCTGCAGTCGCTCTCTTCTCCTCCTCGCCTTCTGCAGTCACTCTCTTCTCCTCCTCTCCTTCTGCAGTCGCTCTCTTCTCCTCCTCTCCTTCTACAGTCGCTCTCTTCTCCTCCCCTGCAGTCGCTCTCTTCTCCTCCTCTCCTTCTGCAGTCGCTCTCTTCTCCTCCTCTCCTTCTACAGTCGCTCTCTTCTCCTCCTCTCCTTCTGCAGTCGCTCTCTTCTCCTCCTCTCCTTCTACAGTCGCTCTCTTCTCCTCCTCTCCTTCTGCAGTCGCTCTCTTCTCCTCCTCTCCTTCTGCAGTCACTCTCTTCTCCTCAGTGCATCCTGTCTCTCTGCAGTCGCTCTCTTCTCCTCCTCTCCTGCAGTCGCTCTCTTCTCCTCCTCTCCTGCAGTCGCTCTCTTCTCCTCCTCCCCTGCAGTCACTCTCTTCTCCTCAGTGCATCCTGTCTCTCTGCAGTCTGTCTCACTTGAGCCCTCCTTCAGCAGCTCACGTCTAATTTATACAAATATTTTTAAAGTTTATTACAACTCTTGATTAACCAGCAGTGCTGAAGAAGACTGTTGAGAATGTGTGTGTGTGTGTGTGTGTGTGTGTGTGTGGCCGTTCCCCACTGTGCAAGCTACTTGAGTGATCCAGCTAAACCTTCTAGATCCTTCTAGATGATATCAGCACCTTAAATGTCCCTGTGTGTTCTTATAAAGTCAGATGACTCTTACAGGCCTTTACAGAGGAAAACTTTCATTGATCTTCGCAGATTGGCAATGATGTCCAAAAACTCCATCAGACCCCAACAGACAGCTTTATATTAAAAACTTCATCACAGTAAAGTCGTTCCCTGCAGGCACCATCAAATTCCTAAAGACTTCATCAGATTCCTAAAGACTCTTAAATACTCCTATAGACCCTAAAGACTGGCACAACCCTTGATGCACATGTGGGTGTTGACTTTTTAAGCCTCCAGATAAGCCTTATATATCCATAAAGATCTGCACAGACTCTCATGTCATACAGATCTCCAAAGACTTCATCAGAACTCTATAGGTGGCAGCAGACCAGCGCAGACCCTAAAGACTCCACTAGGTGGCAGCAGACCAGTGCAGACTCCACTAGACTGCTGCCTAAAAGCACACGTGTGTGTGTGTGTGTGTTGCAGGGAGACTCGTCCATATGATGATTCTCGTGTCCCTGTGCTTTTGTTTCACCCTTTGGCCTTTTATATGACCTGTTATTTCTCTATCACCTGTGTGTGTGTGTGTGTGTGTGTGTGTGTGTGTGTGTGTGTGTGTGTGTGTGTATGTACTTGTGTTCTTGTTCACATTAATATACATTTATGGGAGAGTTGCTGCCCTGTAAGTATGTCCCATTCAGGACATAGAAGATGGTTAATAGTGTGTGTGTGGGTGTGTGCGTGCGCTTGGTGCTGCTAATGTCATGTGATGTGTCTTGCTCCGTGTGTGTGGTTCTTGTGTTCGTACAGATTTTTCTTGAATGTTCCCAGCACTTGATTAAAGTGTAACATCTAAAACACTACAACATGACTTTACTCTGAGGATGAGTGTGTGTGTGAGTGTGTGAGTGTGAGTGAGAGCGAGAGCGAGAAAGAGAAATCTGTAGCCTGCAGTCAGATAATCTAAGCACTACATGGCATCATACTGAGGACGAGTGTGTGTGATGTCTACGACCCTCAGTCACATAATCTGTAACACTATAACCCCAGTGAGAAAGAGTAGTTTGTGTGTGTGTGTGTGTGTGTGTGTGTTTAGGTAGGTACTTCCGTTTGTGTAGATGCAGTTGTTCGTCCACACAAACACACACACACACACACACACAGTCGTCCACACAAACACAGACATACACACACACACGCAGTCCGTTCAAACACACCTGGCCTGGTCACAACAGATCCCTCTCAGGAGTTGGGTGTGACTGGGGACCAGTGAGTGAGTGTGTGTGTGTGTGTGGGTCCTGCTATGTGTACGTGTGTGTGTGTGTGTGTGTGTGTGTGTGGGTCCTGCTATGTGTACATGTGTGTGCGTGTGTGTGTGGGTCCTGCTATGTGTACGTGTTCTTTACTGCATATGGTCCTGTCCGCTGTGTAACATTTTGATGCCTTCTTGATAAAGTGGTAGATATTTTGTAGCTTTCTAGATCCTTTGTATGTATACAATATTGAATAAAACAAACAAATGTTAAGAGTAAATTGAGTGTCTTGAATTAAATGTGTCTGTCTGTGTGTGAGTGAGAGAGAAATAGAGTGTGTAAGCAAGGTGTGTGTCCTCTTACTGCTTACTGCTCTTACTGCTTACAAACACAACATGGTACATGACACATACAAAATGAATAGTGGACAAGGAGGGACTGGCTTCATCTTTCTCATTAAAACACTCCTTGCTGTAAGCTTCCTCTTCATTATTTAACACTGCTGCTTTAAACCGCTTCATTTTTATAGGAAGAGTGCTTGCAGCCCCTCTGCAGTACCACTCATGATCACCAGAAGGGGTGCTGGTTTGTAGTTGAGCTGATAATGAACCACACACTGCTGGGATTCCACTACACAGTAAGAACACAAGGGGACTTCAGTTACCATCAAAAATATACTTTTCTCTCTCTCTCTCTCTCTCTCTCTGAGGATTAGGAAGGGAATTTGAGGCAGATGTGTGTTTTGTCCTTGTCCCCTGTGTGTGTGTGTATGTGTGTGTGTGTGTGGCTGGAGGGTTTAACCCAGCTTTTGAAACAGAAGGTAAAGCTGATGATGCTGTGAACCTGACCTCTGAGAGATAGAGTTAGATTTTTTGTCTGTGTGTGTTTTGTGAGACAGGAAATTCCTTTTTTCATTTCAGCACACCATCGGGAACCAATGACCTCCACTGACCACACACACACTCACACTAACCTCACACAAACACACTGACCCTGTCTCTCTCATTCTCTTCCTCTCTGTCCTTCTCAGTCAGTTAGTGTCAAAAACCAGAAACAGTGTAGAACCAGGAGAACCAGCCTGTCAATGTGTCCCACTACAACCACACACACACACATACACATTATGCATGTATGTCAGTTATGCATGTATGTATTTATTATACTGTGACTTAATCAGTTATGTATATATGCATTATACTGTGTTGTGCTGCGGTGCAATAAACATTATGCTACAGGTTCAGGAGTTATGTGTGTGTGTGTGGGTGTGTGTGAGGGTGTGCACTGCCCGTAGACGTCTTGGTTCGGGATTGAAGTGGGCGGTGTTTAAGGGGGAGCCTTGGCTGGGCTCGAGCCGTCACGTGTTTCCAGGGGAGCGACAGGGCCGAGTTGCGTTGCCTCAGTGACGCTGGCGGAGCGCTTGTGTGGAGCTGTCCGGTGAGAGACGTCCCAAGCAGGTTGACCTGTAGACACTCGCGGTCGGTCAGTAACAGGTTGCCGACAATGATTTGGAAATACTTTAATTCGCCCTGGAAGTTATGATGCCTTAACGGACCGGAATAAAGTCTTCATAAAGTATTTTGTGGGAGAGAGACTGCATGCTGATATGGATGCGGAGGAGGGTAAGATTTCGGTGTGGGTTTGCCGGGAGGAGAAGCTCATCTCCGGCTTGTCGAAGCGGACCACCTGCGCTGACTTGGTTCGGGTTCTGCTAGAGGACAAGGACTTTCAGCCGTGTTCGGCCGCGTCCATGCTGGCGGGATCACCAGAGTCGTACTGCGTGGTGGAGAAGTGGCGAGGCTTCGAGCGCATCCTACCGAACAAGACGAAGA
>NC_137916.1:1647500-1652500 GCF_963457725.1 Sprattus sprattus | reverse complement strand
CTGTGCATCACTGTGTGTGTGTGTGTGTGTGTGTGTGTGTGTGTGTGTGTGTGTGTGTGTGTGTGTGTGTGTGTGTGTGTGTGTGTGTGTGTGTGTGTGTGTGTGTGTGTGTGTGTGTGTGTGTGATCCTCACCTAAACTTACCTGAGATCCCTTCCACTGATTCACCAAACTCCACCTGACCACACCCACTGTTGAAGACACACCCATTAAACATAGTACCACCCCTATCAGACCACAGTCCCCACCTAACGGTCAAGCACACACACACACACACACACATACACACACATAAAAGAGGATCATTATGTTCTTTGGAGTGTGTCCATCTCTCCTCTTCCTTAATCAGTATGTCTATACTGTTTGATGAGTCTGGAGGCAAATATGTGTGTGTGTGTGTGTGTGTGTGTGTGTGTGTGTGTGTGTGTGTGTGTGTGCAGTGCAAGTGTTTGTGTTTGTGTTTGTGGGTTTGTGTGTATTTGTGCGGTGCACATGTGAGTCTTTGCGCAAGTGTGTGTGTGCGTTTGTGAGTTGCACGTGTGTGTCCTCCTGTGACTGTGTGTGTGTTTGTGAGTTGCACGTGTGTGTCCTCCTGTGAGTGTGTGTGTGTTTGTGAGTTGCACGTGTGTGTCCTCCTGTGACTGTGTGTGTGTTTGTGAGTTGCACGTGTGTGTCCTCCTGTGAGTGTGTGTGTGTTTGTGAGTTGCACGTGTGTGTCCTCCTGTGACTGTGTGTGTGTTTGTGAGTTGCACGTGTGTGTCCTCCTGTGAGTGTGTGTGTTGGTGCGGTGCACATGTGTGTCTTTATGTGAGTGTGAGTGTGTGTGTGTGTGTTTGTGCAGTGCATGTGTGTCTTTATGTGAGTGTTGGTGCCGTGCACATGTGAGTACCTATAATCAGCGGTAGGGTGACCACTGCTATGACCCTCAAATGGAGTGTGTGTGTGTGTGTGTGTGTGTGTGTGTGTGTGTGTGTGTGTGTGTGTGTGTGTGTGTGTGTGTGTGTGGTATGGTGACACACACCTTATCCAAAATGTTACACAGACACACACACACACTCTTATTCCTCTCCTTATTCCTCTCACTCTTACTGATGATAGTTATCTCTGATAATTTACTCTACATTTATATTAGGTTGTTATGTTTGTTTGTCTGTCTGTTTTTATGTTTGTGTTTATGTATGTGTGTGTGTGTGTTTGTGTGTGTGTGTGTGTGTTTGTGTGTGTTTATGTATGTGTGTGTGTGTGTGTGTGTGTGTGTGTGTGTGTGTGTGTGTGTGTGTGTGTGTGTGTGTGTTTTGTGTGCGTGTGTGTGTGTGTGTGTGTGTGCATGTGCGTGTGCGTGTGCGTGTTGAATGTACTGAATGTGTGTCTGTCTGCAGTGAAAGCAGTCATGTAGAAAGACAAGTACAGACAGCTGTGGTCATTCTGGGGACAGAGATTTTGAGACACAGATAAATGAGAGGACAGAGATGGAGAGGCATTAGAGTATTGGGAGAGAGAGAGAGAGGAACAGAGAGAGAGAGAAGCAAGACAGAGATGGAGAGACATTGAAGTATTGGGAGAGAGAGAGAGAGGAACAGAGAGAGAGAGAAGCAAGACAGAGATGGAGAGACATTGAAGTATTGGGAGGGAGAGAGAGAGAGAGGAACAGAGAGAGAGAGAAGCGAGACAGAGATGGAGAGACATTGAAGTATTGGGAGAGAGAGAGAGGAGCAGAGAGAGAGAGAAGCAAGACAGAGATGGAGAGGCATTAGAGTATTGGGAGAGAGAGAGAGAGAGGAACAGAGAGAGAGAGAAGCGAGACAGAGATGGAGAGACATTGAAGTATTGGGAGAGAGAGAGGAACAGAAACAGAGCAGAGAGAACAGAGACAGAGATGGAGAGACATGGAGTATTGGGAGAGAGAGAGAGGAGCAGAGAGAGAGAGAAGCAAGACAGAGATGGAGAGGCATTAGAGTATTGGGAGAGAGAGAGAGAGGAACAGAGAGAGAGAGAAGCAAGACAGAGATGGAGAGACATTGAAGTATTGGGAGAGAGAGAGAGAGAGAGGAGCAGAGAGAGAGAGAAGCGAGACAGAGATGGAGAGACATTGAAGTATTGGGAGAGAGAGAGAGGAGCAGAGAGAGAGAGAAGCAAGACAGAGATGGAGAGGCATTAGAGTATTGGGAGAGAGAGAGAGAGAGGAACAGAGAGAGAGAGAAGCGAGACAGAGATGGAGAGACATTGAAGTATTGGGAGAGAGAGAGGAACAGAAACAGAGACAGAGATGGAGAGACATTGAGTATTGGGAGAGAGAGAGAGGAGCAGAGAGAGAGAGAAGCAAGACAGAGATGGAGAGACATTGAAGTATTGGGAGAGAGAGAGAGGAGCAGAGAGAGAGAGAAGCGAGACAGAGATGGAGAGACATTGAAGTATTGGGAGAGAGAGAGGAACAGAAACAGAGCAGAGAGAACAGACAGAGATGGAGAGACATGGAGTATTGGGAGAGAGAGAACAGAGAGGTAAAGAGAGAGAGAGAGAGAGAGAGACCAGAGACATACATGGAGAGACATGGAGTATTGGAAGGAAGAGAGAAAGAGAGAGAGAGAGAGACCTAAACCTAAAGAAAATTAAAATAGTGAGATTCGAAAAAAGATCTAGATCTCAGATACAAAAACGCAACTTTACAATAGAACCACACTCAATTGAAAACACAAATAACTACAGATATTAAGGCTGTAGAACCTGATAATGTAATAATTTCCTGATAATGTAATAACTCCCGATAATGTAATACAAATTCCTTCATAAGTCCCTAAAACATGTAATAAAACCTGATAATGTAATAATACCCCGATAATGTAATAAAGTGCATTTTCCAATAATTTTGCAGAACCTGATAATGTAATAATTACCTGATATTGTAATAACTTTGGTTGGTGCTGTAGCATCAGGTCTCCAGTTTCAGAGGTCCAAACAGTGAAGCTGTCCAGAGACCTGCTGCTTCACTATTAGCAGATACAGTATATATTTTATATGATTGCGAATGCACAATTTTTACAATGGTGAAAGGGATATTCAGTGGTAATCAACTAATAGAGAAAAAATAAGAACATTTTGGTATGTTATAGACCGGCAGCTAATGGGCACATACTGTACCAGGCCAATCAAATCGTCTTTTGTCATTCGTCAGTCGCTCGGATTGGTTGTAGCGCCATTCCTATTGCGTGGCATTGCGTGTAGAGGAAACTTAACAGACAACCGTTAATCCCGCCCACACTGAAAATCGTGTTGTGCCAGACCCTTGCACAGCTTCTTGCTGTACAGGTTTGGCTTGCGAGGCTAAAGGCCTATACCATTGGGATCAAAATATGAGCAAAACAATAGTGGGTGGTTGTCTACACAGCATCACTACTTGGTCTGAATAACTGGTGTCCCAACATTTCAGCACTGACCAAAGTTTTTACAATATCAGGAATTTATTACATTATCAGGTTCTGCAAAATTGAGGCTAACCTGATAATGTAATAACTTCCAATTAATGTAACATTTTATTACATAATTGGTATGGCGATTGTTACATTATTGGGAAATGCACTTTATTACATTATTGGGATATTATTGCATTATCAGGTTTTATTACATCTTTTAGGGACTTATGAGGGATTTTTTATTACATTATCAGGGTTATTACGTTATCAGGAAATTATTACATTATCAGGTTCTACAAGGCTTAATAATCAACTCAAATGGAAAGTTCAATCCTGCAGTGAATGATTTGAGAGAGAAAGCACGCCGGGCTTTCTATGCCATAAAACAACAAATCCCTGTAGAAATTCCAATCCGAATCTGGCTCAAACTTTTTGAATCAGTAATTGAGCCAATTGCCCTTCATGGCAGTGAGGTGTGGGGTCCACTTACAAATCAGGAATTCAACAAATGGGAAAAACATCCAATTGAGACCTTGCATGCTGAGTTCTGCAAAAGCATTGTAAAAGTTCACAGATGTGCCATACACAATGCATGCAGGGCAGAATTAGGCCAATATCCATTGATCAAAATACAGAAAAGGGCAATCAAATTTTGGAAGCACTTAAAAAGCAGTGACCCCCACTCCCATCATTATAAAGCCCTGCAATACCAAGAGTTGAGCAAAGATACATGTCCCCTCACTCAGCTGGTCCTGAGCCTGAGCTCTCCAGATCCCCACACACACACTAACACCCCACTAACACCTCAGGACCAGAACAGCTCTCCAGATCCACACACACACACACTAACACCCTATTAACACCTCAGGATCAGAACAGAAAGGCACCTGAAATTAGGATAAACCAAATTGGAAAAACAATGAAGCAAAATGACATAACCCATTGAGAAACACAAACAAAGACACAAAGTAAAATGCAATTCTATCTGGCCCTGAACAGAAACTATACTTTAGCACCCTATTTGACCCTGATCACAGACAAAAATCTGAGAACCACCTTGACAAAGTACAGACTCAGTGAACACAGCCTGGCCATAGAGGTGGGTAGGCACAGGCAAACCTGGCTCCCTAGGGAAAACAGACTGTGCCTCCATTGCGAACAAGGAACAGTAGAGACAGAGATGCACTTCCTGACGCAGTGCACACTATATAAGGACATAAGACAAAAATATTTTTAAAAGATTGGTGAGGTCCTCCCTGAGTTCCTGCTGGCGAGCAGTGAGGAGAGGCTTACATACCTCACCGGAGAACACAATGCACAATATGTATCTTCCTGTCATAAACTGAGGGACAGCCCATAAATGTATTAGATTCATGTATGTTCATGTCTGTTGTTGTGTTAATCCCCTGATGATAATTAATATGTATTATTGTTCCCACTTCTCCCTTTCCCCTTCTGATGTACCCTGTATATACAGTGGGGAAAATAAGTATTTGAACCCCTGGCCATTTCACAAGTTTGGCCACTTGCAAAGAAATGTGTGACCTATAATTGTAATGGTAGGTGTATATTAACAGTGAGAAACAGAATA
>NC_137916.1:1640000-1642500 GCF_963457725.1 Sprattus sprattus | reverse complement strand
TTTTAAATAGGGCCACACTCCATTGAACACAAATAACTACAGATATTTCAGCTTGAAAATCAACTCAAATGGAAAGTTCAATCTTGCAGTGAATGATTTGAGAGAAAAAGCACACAGGGCTTTCTATGCCATAAAATGACAAATTCCTGTAGAAATTCCATTCCGAATCTGGCTCAAAATGTTTAAATCAGTAATTGAGCCAATTGCCCTTTATGGCAGTGAGGTGTGGGGTCAGATTACATATCAGGAATTCAACAAATGGTAAAAACATCCAATTGAGACCTTTGTGACAGACCGAGCCTCGGTTGCCGTCAAAAATGTGGGTTTGGCCCAAAAAGCTCAGAGACAGGAGTGAGAGTTCAAATATAAGTTTTAATATGCTTTAAATATCCTGGAGAACTGCTTAGTCTCTTAATTAACAGAGGGCAAACCGCAACAGTCTCCAGAACTATCACCTGCTAAGCCTTTATCTGCAGAGGACAACATTAAGCAGTGAAATAAATAAACAGAGCCTGCTAAGCCTCTAAAAGCGTAGAGGACAACAATCAGCAGTAAACAATGGTCAACAGCAAAACACATACCTGACATGACAAGACTAACTGAACTAGACAGAACAATGAACATGTACAGTATACCTGGCGGTCAGCACCATTTCCACACCCAGTGGTAGACACAAAAACCAAACAATACAACAATGATAAAACAGACCCTGAGACACGAATTGTTACAATCCTCAATCAAATAAATAACTATGACATAAATAAATTATGTGTCCAAGGTTTGTTAAAATCCACCTTATCCAAATGGTGTGGCCCAGACCACTTTTGGTGTCCCCCCTGCCAGTCTGGGCAATTAGTAGTTTAACTGAGGTAGGATCCAATTTTAATCAGTGGTATGAGTGTTTGTGTGTGCGTGTGTGTGCAAACCATGTCTGTTAGGTGCTCTAGTGGTGGCAAACGTGGGACAGAAGTGTGTTGATCATGTGCGGTCGCACCACGACCGTCACAACCTTGAATGCAGAGTTCTGCACAAACATTTTAGAAGTACACAAACGTGCCATACACAATGTATGCAATGAATTAGGCCCATATCTATTGATTATAAAAATACAGAAAAAGGCAATCAAATCTGAAAACTCTTATAAAGCAGTGACCCCCTCTCCTATCATTCCAAAGCCCTGCGATACCAAGATGTCCCCTCACTCAGCTGGTCCTGAGCCTGAGTTCTCCAAATCCCTCCACACACACTAACACCCCACTAACACCTCAGGACCAGAACAGAAAGGCACCTGAAATTACGATGAACCAAATTGCAAAATTACATAACCCATTGGAAAACTCAAACAAAAATACAAAGTAAAATACAAGAGAAGCCCTGAACAGAAATAATACTTTAGCACCCTATTTGACCCTGATCACAGACATAAATCTGAGAACCACGTTGACAAAGTACAGACTCAGTGAACACAGCCTGGCCATAGAGGTGGTAAGGCAGAGACAGACCTGGCTGTGTGTGTGTGTGTGTGTGTGTGTGTGTGTGTGTGTGTGTGTGTGTGTGTGTGGCCATAGAGGTGGATAGGCACAGACAAACCTGGCTGTGTGTGTGTGTGTGTGTGTGTGTGTGTGTGTGTGTGTGTGTGTGTGTGTGTGTGTGTGTGTGTGTGTGTGTGTGTGTGGCCATAGAGGTGGATAGGCACAGACAAACCTGGCTGTGTGTGTGTGTGTGTGTGTCTGTGTGTGTGTGTCTGTGTGTGTGTGTGTGTGTGTGGCCATAGAGGTAGATAGGCACAGACAAACCTGGCTGTGTGTGTGTGTGTGTGTGTGTGTGTGTGTGTGTGTGTGTGTGTGTGTGTGTGTGTGTGTGTGTGTGTGTGTGTGTGTGTGTGGCCATAGAGGTGGATAGGCACAGACAAACCTGGCTGCCCAAGAAGAACAGACTATGCCCCCACTGCGATCAAGGAACAGTGGAGACAGAGCTGCACTTCCTGACACAGTGCACAAAATACAAGGACATTAGACAAAACTATTTTGAAATGATTGGTGAAGTCTTCCCGGAGAAACTGAGGAACGCCTCATCCTTGCTGCACAATATGTGACTTCCTGCCGTAAACAGAGGGACAGCCCTTATTTTCACGTCATTTACACATGTTCATGTGCATGTTTGTTGCTGTTACAGTTTTTCTTGATTGCTTGCACAAATTTAACGAGTCATGGGTCAACTTCTTCGAATGCTCAAACCTTCTTTGCACGGCAAGAGTCTTTTCTGGCGAATGGGTTAACTATTTCTCATTGCTTTCACAAATTTATTTGAGTTTTAACTAGGGCTGGGCAAGTTAACGCGTTAATCTTGCGTTAATTCATCAATTAATTAACGCAGACAATTATTTTAACGCGCGTTAACGCAAGTTTTATTATTTATTTTATTATTGTAAGTCTGTTGCCAATAGGCTTTTATTTTGACTGCTGCGCAACCGGAAAAGAAAAGAATGGCCGGAAAAACA
>NC_137916.1:1627500-1632500 GCF_963457725.1 Sprattus sprattus | reverse complement strand
GCGCTCTACAATTCATGGAAATAAACACAATAATTAACAGAATTAACAAAGAAAAGGCGACAAAGAGCAAATACGATTTTGTTCCAAGTTTGTCCACATGAGCGTATTTCAATTGTGTCACCAAAATAGGCCTCATGCGTATAATTACATGTTGTAGTTCAACTGTGCTCCCGGTTGTGGATTGAGGAAGGGTGTCAAAAGCCATGTCTTGCATGGATAGCCACTGTCACCCAACAAGTGGCATCCAGCAGGTACATGGTGCCGCTCAAAAAGCTGGCGCAGACCGCTCTCCATTAAAATGCGCGAATCGTGAGTAGATCCAGGCCACTTCGCAACAATATCCATGATTGTGAAATTTGGATCAAACACTATCTGTGTATTAATTGAATGTACCTTTTTGCGGTTTACAAAGACGTCCTAATGTCTGGATGGAGCAATTATTTGAATGTGTGTTCTGGCACCCACGACACCGGGCATTCCTGCAATCGCCATGAAATTGACCTTGATCCTTTGAAGTAGGCGATTGTCCAAAGGGAACCGGATAAACTGTTGTACAATGTGTGGTCTGCAGAGTGCGGTGATTGTTTGATGAATGAATCGGCTTACTGATGATTGCGACATTCTGAAGTCGTCTGCGTTGCAAAGTTGCATTTTCCCCGTAGCCAAAAATCTTAATGTTATCAAACATTTAACTTCCGAACTGATTGGGTTGTTTCGGTTAGTTGGAGACGTGATTGCATCCCGCACTAATTCTAGTAAAATGTTGATTCCTTCACGGTTTAAGCGATATCTTCTCAACAATTCAGAGTCGGTCAAGTGTCTCCAACACGTTGCGTCTGGCTTCAGCCATTTTAAGACTTTTTGTGAATAGGTCTTAGTGACTTAGGAGTCCTCATGAGGAGTTTTAAGCTGTCCTAGATTTCGGTGCTACTTTTAGGGATAAAATATTTTGTGAATTGCTCTTAGTAAAAAAAATTAGGAGTCCTACATTTAAGACTGACACGCCCATTATTTTTAGGAGTTTCTCCTAAATTCGCCACTTATGAGCTTCTTTTAGCCCTAAGATTCTTTGTGAATACGGCCCCAGGTTAAGATGTGTATTTGTGTTTGTGTGTAAGTGTGTATACATACATGTGTGTTGGAGATCAGGTTAAGATGTGTATTTGTGTTTGTGTGTAAGTGTGTATGTTAGGGTGTAGCTCGTTCCACCATCAGTGAACTGAAATGAGAAGAGTCTGGACTGAGATTGCCTTGTTTGTAGAGTGGTGTGCATGTGTGTGTGTGTAGAGGCGTGTGTGTGTGTGTTTGTAGGAGCCGCATTTAGGTTTTTGTATTTTTTAATGATTGATGGATTTTTTTCTTTTATGGAATTTCGAGTGTGCGCCCTCTATAGGTGGTGACGGTGCCACCCTATAAATGGCTGCCAGACGGGCATGACGAGGAGAAGGCGGGACGCAAAATACCGTCATTGACTGTGAAGCTGAGGCCTAACCACGCTGTCCCCATTTGGACCCGTGCAGTTATATGGACTATAAATCTTTGATACTGCTATTGCATCCTTCATTTTTTGTAACGTTTTTCTGCAATAAAACCGGCAACATTATGTTAAACTCCCTTTTGCGTTGGGTTATTTGGACAGAGCTACGAGTCTTGACCACGCTTCCCCTGCTTTCTCCATGGTGGCAAATCAAGGATATAGGACATAGGAATATGATTGGATTGGGCTTCTTAAAGGAAGAAACTCAAAAGCTGTTTTTTGCCACTACAGTGTCTGAGGGTGAGGGTAGAGGTGTGTGTGTGTATCTGTGTATCTGTGTGTAGAGGCGAGCGTGCGCGTGCTGGTGCGTGTGTGTGTCATTCGAGAAGGCGCCTAAGCCTGTATGATGGAGTGAAAGAAAACACACACAAGACGAGCTGTTGTGATGACTTATCCCGTCCTATTGTCCTGTGTCTAATCAGAGCTGCACTCTGAGTGATGGAATGCCAGCTATAGGTCAGACTCCTCTGCTGCCTAGAAACCTGTCAAACACCCTACTGTTTCAGGAGCGTGTGTGGAAATGCACGTCCTGAAGCCTGAATGTGTGTGTGTGTGTGTGTGTGTGTGTGTAAATGCACGTCCTGAAGCCTGAATGTGTGTGTTTGTTCATATCAGAATCAGCTTTTATTGGCCAAGTTAGTTTGCACAAACAAGGAATTTGTCTTGGTGCAGTGGCTCTCAGTGTGCTTACACATATTTATACATATATACATCACAACACAAAACAATACAACAGAGCAAATCAGTGCAACAGTGCAAAACAATACAACAGTGCAAAACAATACAATACAACGCAACAGTGCAATGGATAAACAATAGTGCAAAGTGGAGAGTCCAGGAAGAGCAGGCATAAATAAATACTATATGGTATTGGGTTATACAGGAAGGGTGAAATAAATAGATATGGTTACGGGGTAATTTTACATTGGTTATTTGTACAGTGCCACAGAGGGTTAGCTGTTCAGGAGAGAGACAGCAAGAGGGAAGAAACTGTTCTTGTTTCTGGAGGTCTTGGCGAACAGAGATCTGTAGCGCCTACCAGAGGGGAGGAGTTGAAACATGTTGTGTCCAGGGTGGGAGGGGTCTGCAGTTATTTTTCTTGCCCGCTTCTTGACTCTGGATGTGAACAGGTCTTGGATGGTGGGCAGGTTGGCACCAATGATCCTTTCTGCAGTTCTGACAGTCCGTTGAAGTCTGTTCTTGTCCAGTTTGGTTGCAGATCCAAACCAGACAGTGATGGAAGTGCAAAGAACAGACTCAACGACTGCTGTGTAGAATAGGATCAGCAGCTCCTGAGGCAGGTTGTACTTCCTAAGCTGGCGCAGGAAGTACATCCTCTGCTGGGCCTTCTTAATGATGGTGTTTATGTTGATTTCCCACTTCAGGTCTCGGGAGATTGTGGATCCCAGGAACTTGAAGGAGTCAACAGCCAACACAGTACTGTTGAGTATGGTGAGGGGGGGCAGTGCTGGGGGGCTCCTCCTGAAGTCCACTGTCATCTCCACAGTCTTAAGCGTGTTAAGCTCCAGATTGTTGCGACCGCACCACAGGGCCAGCTGTTCAACCTCCTGTCTATATGCAGACTCAGCATCATCACGGATGAGGCCAATAGCTGATGTGTCGTCTGCAAATTTAAGGAGTTTAACAGACGGGTCACCTGAGGTGCAGTCGTTGGTGTAGAGTGAGAAGAGCAGTGGGGAGAGCACGCATCCCTGAGGTGCACCAGTGCTGACTGACCGGGTGCTTGTTTCACCCAGCTTCACTTGCTGCTTCCTGTCTATCAGGAAGTTTGTCATCCACTGACAGGTGGAGGCGGGCACAGTGAGCTGGGTGAGTTTGGTGAGGAGGACTTCTGGCATGATGGTGTTGAACGCTGAGCTGAAGTCCACAAACAGCATTCTTGCGTAGGTCCCTGGGGAGTCGAGGTGTTGAAGGATGTAGTGCAGCCCCATGTTGATTGCATCATCCACTGATCTGTTTGCGCGGTAGGCAAACTGCAGAGGGTCCAGCAGGGGGCCTGTGATGCCCTTCAGATGGTTTAACACAAGTCTTTCAAAGGACTTCATGAACACAGATGTCAGGGCGACGGGCCTGTAGTCATTCAGACCAGTGATGCGTTGCTTCTTAGGGACTGGGATGATGGTGGAGCGTTTGAAGCAGGAGGGTACTTCACACAGCTCTAGAGATCTGTTGAAGATCTGTGTGAAGATGGGGGCCAGCTGATCAGCGCAGGCTTTCAGACAGGAGGGTGTCACACCGTCTGGGCCTGCGGCCTTTCGTGTCTTCTGCTTCTGAAAGAGCTGGCACACCTCCTCTTCACAGACCGTCAGTGCAGGGGGGGAGGTGATAACAGGGGGTGCCGATGATTGTGTAAAGTCTGGGTTGGAGCTGGTGAGAGGTGTGAATGGAGGGTGATCAAATCTGCAGTAGAACACATTCAGATTGTCAGCCAGTTGAGGATTCTCCATGGAGCGGGGGGAGGTTTTCCTATAGTTGGTAATGTCCTGCAGGCCTCTCCACACTGAACCACGGTCGTTAGCTGAAAACCTGTTTTTCAGCTTTTCAGAGTAGCATATCATTGCTACTCTGATCTCCTTAGTCAGTGTGTTACTGGCCTGGTTGTACAGGATCCTGTCCCCACTCCTGAAGGCCTCCTCTTTAGCTTGAAGAAGCTGCTTGAGCTTTGCTGTGAACCATGGTTTATTGTTATTAAAGATGCGGTACGTTTTGGTGGGTACACACATGCCTTCGCAAAAACTGATGTATGACGTCACCGTGTCTGTGAGTTCGTCTAGTGATGTGGATGCGGCCTCAAAAACACCCCAAACAGTACAGTCAAAGCAGGCCTGTAGTTCCATCTTTGACTCGTTGGTCCATTTCCTCACAGTTTTCACCACAGGCTTTACAGGTTTTAGATTCTGCCTGTAGTTTGGGAGGAGATGAACCAGGCAGTGATCGGAGAGTCCCAAGGCTGCACGGGAAACATAGCGGTATGCGTTTTTAAGTGTTGTGTAGCAATGGTCCAGGGTGTTTTTGTCCCTGGTGGGACAGTTTATGTGCTGCCTGTATTTTGGCAGTTCGCGGCTGAGTTTGGCTTTGTTGAAATCTCCAAGGATAATCAGAATAGAGTCCGGGTGTTTTCGCTCCGTGCTGGTTATCTGGTCAGCCAGGTGCCGTAGTGCGTCGCTAACGCAGGCTTGAGGTGGTATGTATACACCGACCAGAATAAAGGAGGAAAACTCCCGCGGTGAATAAAAAGGCTTGCAGTTAATGAAAAGAGATTCCAGGTGAGGAGTGCATATTTTACATAGCACTGTGTTATCTGTGCACCAACTTTCATTAATATAAAAACAGATTCCTCCTCCCCTCGTTTTCCCCGTTAATTCCGTAACGCGGTCCGCGCGGTGGAGTTGGAAGCCCGGCAGATGGAGGATGTTATCAGGGATGGACTTACCGAGCCAGG
>NC_137916.1:1527500-1625000 GCF_963457725.1 Sprattus sprattus | reverse complement strand
TGTGTGTGTGTGTGTGTGTGTGTGTGTGAGTGTGTGTGTGCAGGCTGTGTGTGTGTGTGTGTGTGTGTGTGTGTGTGTGTGTGTGTGTGAGTGTGTGTGTGTGTGTGTGTGAGTGTGTGTGTGCAGGCTGTGTTCGTTCTCTCTCCTTCCAGGTGGCAGTGATCAACCACCTGGGGGGGCGTGTCCCTGACCTATAAAGAAACCGGCAATTCCTGGATTCGGGAGAGATCGGGAGCATGAGAGAAAGAGAGCAAAATAGCAACCTGTTGACTGCATGTACTGCGAGAGCAGACTTTGATGGCATGTATTGGATCTTTGTGAAAACTAGTACATTGTATTGGAAATTGGGACTAAGTGTGAATTGGACCGGTGTGGTAATTTGAACTTTGATGATTAAACCTTTGTGTTTTTGATAAATTGTGTATTTTCGGTTTCTTGTGACAAGCCTAAGTTGTCACACACACACACACACACACACACACATACCCGTTTCACACACACACACACACACACACACACACACACACACACACACACACACACACACACACACACACACACACACACACACAACTCCCAATCTGTTGTTAGAAGGGCAAACCTCATCCTGGTCCACCTGGTATTTTCTCTTCCTAGAATTAATATCAGCCTAGCACTGAAATGTATTACATGATCTCTGTCTCTTTCTCTGACTCTCTCTCTCTCTCCGTCTCTCTTGTGTATGTGTGTGTTTGCCACATAATAATAATAATAATAATAATAATAATAATAATAATAATAATAACAATAATATTTTGTTTCTGGGTATTTGGGGGAAGTTTAAGGACTGGATCCAATTTCCCTGTGTGTGTGTGTGTGTGTGTGTGTGTGTGTGTGTGTGTGTTAGATAGAGAAAGAGATAGAAAGACAGAGAGAGATACAGATAGAGAGACAGAAAAAGAGAGGGAAAGACAGACCCGAGGAAACGCTTGCTGGAGTGTTAACTCGGTACGCTGGGGCCCCCTTGTGGCCAAAGGCAGACTGACATGTTGGCACAGAGATGATTATTTTTCAACAAAGACGTCTGCTTCTGTACCTTAACCGTTCACAGGATCCCACCCTGTCACACCCCTGCCATTTTGTTTGCGGGATTATGTGTGTGTGTGTGTGTGTGTGTGTGTGTGTGTGTGTGTGTGTGTTAATATAAGTGTCCCAAAACTTCAAGCCCATATATTGACCTCAAGGATTTATGTCATACACGCCCCTTATCGATTGCTTTTACTGAATACATTTCAAGACTCACGGTCCGAGTTTACCAGATGGAGTGTACTCACACACACACACACACACACACACACACACACACACACACACACAGACGTCACTGAGACAGGGTGCTGTGGTCAGACAAAACTAAAATTGTTGCCAAGAAGTTCAAACTCATCAAAATCCACTCTGAATGGTTAAATAAACTCAAAATCAAACTTTTGCCTGACCTACATCCAAGTGACATTCTGTGCTTTGAGCTCAAGAGGGAAGATTTTGCATTGAGGAAACCCATTCCGCGCTGTTCTCAGTTCTCACTAGAGAACCCGCCCTGTTCTGTTATGTTGGGGGGTGTATCAGCTTTTTCACCATATTAAATAAATAATAATAATAATACATCACAGGGTGCCAGTCATTCTAGAGGCCCCATGATGTAAATATAATTAAAGAAAATGCATAGTTATAAGAGATATAAATAACAGAGATATAAATAATTAAAAGATAAGTAGTAGGGCTATACTTAAATTAAGAGTTGTGTGAAGGTCATTTTAACCTGGATTTTAAAACGGCTACATTTGGGGCCCATCTAATTACAGATAAATGTTGCTTCACCGTCTTTGGTTTGTACTCTGATTTGGAAACATGATTTAAGATGCCGAAAGACTATTTCACTGTAGAATGTACAACCACCATAAATAACATAATCGGACATGCGAATTATGATCGACTAATAACGTTTATTTTGGAACCCTCTACGGTAATTTGACATGCTTTTAGCACTTTTCAACAGTCGGTCGCCATTGCCAAAACACGGATGTCTTATGTAGCTGACGTAACACTGCTTCATTCTAGCACGAGTTTGTTATGGAACCCTCGATGTTTGCGGAAGAATGACTGGTCACAGGCCCCGCCCCGCTTGTTTTCATTGGCCCGCTGGTTGCTGGGGGCTTGTGCCACTGGCCATTACGAGTCCGTCCTGCTCTTGAGGAAAGACCATTGGCAGAGAAAGTAGGTTAGTGGCACGGCAGGCATTCCAGTGCAGAAGTAGGTCATGTGGAAGTCGAGTTGTCTGCTGCCATCCACACTGAGCGAAGCTGCATGTGCTGTTCCTGCCCGTCTTCGTAAGTATCCATATGGTGCTTCAATTCGCTCTCTCCGCTCACGTATTTTACTGGGCTTCTTATTTGGACAGTGCGCGGAATTCAGTTTGTTATGGTTACCTCCGCGAGAAGGCTTTCACATGACTGCTGTCGTTCAACCACATAACTTTTAAGGACACAGGCGGAGACGCCATCCCTGTAAATGCCTCCGTCTGTTTAAGTCGGCTTGAGTTTGTGTGTATGTGTGTTGTTTCTTTTTATTACGAAGTCCTATTAGGGTATTTAACGGAACAGTTTGTCAGGGCAGTCACAGTTTCATTTCGTCAGCTGTCACATCGCCTCTTGTTTGTCCTGCGGTATTACTGGTCAGCGCCTCGCTTCCGGTCCCCATGTTTACATTCTGGGGCTCCGTGTGTCTCCGCTGCTCTGGCGTTGGCGCGGTTTTGGGGGCATCGCGTGGTTTCGGTATTCTTCGCTCGGTGTGCTATTTGTTGACTTGCGGTTCTGCGGATGTAGCCGCGGTTTGTTGTGGTTGTTGTTTTAGCGAGTTAAAGTCAGTGCTGGGCGCGTGGTTTGGTCTTTGGTGCGCCTTGCACACAACGCGACCCCTCCGCGGGCCCCCTGAAAGAGCCCGTTATTCCACTCGTCATCATGCGCGACACGTTCCAGTGCAGGGAGCGAGCGGCTAGAGAGCCTCGAGATCAAAGCGGCTGGTCTCTGCAGTGTTATTCTGTGAGTGAGCCGAACCGAACTGAACAGAGAGTAGGCCTCTGACGGGCAGTATGAGTGCACAGATGGGTATTTCTACACCCTCTGGTGGGCTTACAGTGTGTGTGTGTGTGTGTGTGTGTGTGTGTGTGTGTGTGTGTGTGTGTGTGTGAGAGAGAGAGTGTGAGTGTGTGAGAGAGAGAGAGAGTGTGAGTGTGTGTGTGTGTGTGAGTGAGAGTGAGAGTGAGTGTTATTGCGCGTATGGTCTCTGTTGTTTCGTATGAGACTCAAGCATTGGTGAATGAGAGTAACTTAACTTTGCTACATTTGTGACCGGCCCCTATTATCTCAGGTGAAGGGAATCTTAACTGACACAAAAGTGGCAAAAAAAAGTAATTCAACTTCTTGAAACTATGCAAATATGAATGTAGTTGAAGAACCAGTGAGCTGCTGCTAAATGTAGTTAAACGACTAGTCCCTGCCCCCCACACTGGCAGGAGTATTAATTATGGGCAACGAAGTTTGTTGATAAAGGTGTGTTGTTTGTTACATTCTTCAAGTTCACGTTGATGGTAGGCTATATGGTCATGAAGATCAGATACACACACGCACACACACACGTGTTGTCCCCACCCAGGCTATGCACTCTAAATCTGTGGCCTGGGTGTTGGTGCTGTTGGGGTTTGAAATATTTCTGTGTGCCTTCTAGCTGGTTAGTTTGCTAGTTTTACATCAAAGGTCATTACTGCTGCTTTAAACCTGGCTGTAGCTTTGGTGTGGTTAGTCTCTAACTGTAGTCATGACGACTCGAGGAGAATGTGTGATGTAGCAGAACCTCTCAATTAACCTGAGACACACGCCAGCTCAGAGATGACCTGAGATGAAGTGGCTGTTGTCATAGTAACTGTCCACGAGTGATGAAAGTGAGGTAATCTGATGGCCTCATTTCTCTGCCTGACCTTTAGAAGCTTCGCACAACTCCCTTCCTTGTGTGTGTGTGTGTGTGTGTGTGTGTGTGTGCGTGTGTGCGCATGTGTGCATGTTTGTGTGTGTGTGCGCACAGTTGTGGGTCATATTTTCTCTCTCTCATACACACACACACAAACACGTTCATGACTCATACTTTTCTTGGAACCATAGCATGAATTATGAATGGCAATTGTGTGTGTGTGTGTGGGATAAAGGTTTGGTTTGTTGAAAGTGTGTTCGCGTGTGCACGTGAGTGTGAGGAACACCTTTAACCCACACTCAGAGGTCGTTTACATGGACCCTATTTTGTCAATCTGATACAGATAGCTAATACAGATAGCCCTATCATTTAGACGAGCACTCTCTATCCGCAACAATCCAAGTCGGGGGTAGAAAGTGAGTAGATTTGAATCTGTACGGGGGCTGGTGTTCGTCTGCACAGATTCACGCAACATGATGACGTCATTGCCCCACGTGATCGCTTTGCGATCTCCAACCACTATATATCACCTGTTCTCCCTCAAAATCTCACTCGTGGTGGGTCTCGAATTCACTTTCGTTAACCCAGCCTACTGATTTTTGATTAGCCTCCTATCTTGACCTAATCAGGGTTTTTCCTGGGTCAAAATGGCTCTTCGGTGCACCCCCAAAAAAATTGCGCGCTGTGCGCGCACAGTCTGTCTTATCTATCACCGTATTAGCAGACATCAAAGTCTTTTTTTTCCCCCTTTTCTTACATTTCATAAATAATGGAGGATATGCTTGAGGTTATCATTTTGCTTCCACTTTAAATCAAAATCGACAATAGGCTAATACATTGACAATAGTCCAAGCCCCATGATGCTATCATGTATGGTTCAAAGATTATCAAGGTTTACCTCATATATATATGCAAACTACTGAAATCTATATCAATAGAATCTAGGACTAACCAGTGGTCAGAAATGGAGCGCCATAAATATTGAAACCGCCGACTGATGAAGTCAGGTTGCATACGCAGGTTGAGTAATTAAGTGATTGGCAGCTGGCCGCTCTGTCCATTCGCGCACCTCACAGTTGCGTATAGATCAGACTTATCAACTCGATTACTATTGATGAAAACAGAACGAGGGCTTGGCTGTAGCCTACTTGAAACATAGGCTACTATTCAGAACATATTCGCTGACATGCATTGCATACGTGATGATATGCTTACAAATCTGCTTAAAACAACTAGTGAAGGTGTTTTAGAATAATATTTATGCCATACAATAAGTGACGTTATGTTAACACCACTTATTAATGTTATAGTAAACACTATTAACACCCAAGCTATTAAAAAGGTGACAAACAGTTATAAACCTTGATAGATAGAAAAATCTTTAATCAATCAATTTTAAATATTTCAGTAGCGCTGGGTGTCTAGATTACGACAAGTAACTTGTTTGGATTTCAACTGAAACATGTTTTCGGTTTTATCCCGTTGTGTAGTAGACCAACACGCAAAATGAGCTGATACACGAGGTATTGTGTATCAAGATCCAATCGTGATTTAGGCCTACCTGTGGTACGTGTCAAGAGATTAGCCAAACATTACCGATATGACCAAGTATGATCTCTATCAAAATCCGTAGTCTCTCGTGAACATCTCCTCACTCGGTCGTCAACTGTCGTCCCTGTGATGAGCGGGTAAACCTCAAATTAAAGAGGAAGAGAGGTATCGGTGGCGGTTGAAAACTGTATGACCCTCACAAGTTCTCGTTGCGAAATCGAATTCGCTCAGTTCGTTCCATGACAGTTTGTACACACAGAAATAAATGGCTGTCTAGTACACTTAATAACGTTCTACAACTGTAATGTTTTGCACACATACAATTTAAATACCCCTTTTGGGCTGGAGCGTATATTGTTTAAAATCCGTTATCCTGATTGACACAGAAATCTATATTAAGTAACGTGTACCAGCGCGTAGGTGTTTATAGGTCGTGGGTGCTAATAGGACGTCTATGGTGCTAATAGGTCGGACAACATTTTTAACTAACATCTTCTCTAAACTGGCAACTTGCAGAAGCCTCTGTTCAATGATTGGCTGAGGGGGTGGGAGGCGGGATCTGCTGCTGCTGTCTTGAATTCAACGTGAGGGCTCAAAACACAGTTAAACTGAATTGGATGACAGTTTTTTTTTTTAAATCGCAGACTTTTTTTTTTTTTTTAGGCGCTCTGGATTTTTCATAGGCGCACGGGAAAACGGCTTAGGCGCGCACCGAAATTTTCTCTATGCAGGAAAAACCCTGCTAATTCTTTTTATTCAGACGTAACATAACTTTCATGACCACAATTAAATTGGCCAGCGATTTAATTTGCTTTTTTATTCATAAATGTATGTAAAATGGTCGAAGCAAAGCCTCATGGGAAATGGGATGACAGACATGTCATGTTGTACTGTTCCAAACTCTTTATTATCAGTAGAAAATAGAATTCATTTTTGCATAACCTTTAGTCTGACCACTGTTTTTATTAACCACCATAATGTAATGTTGCTAATTGGAGCTTGAATGTCTTGTGTAATGTGTGCTGGAGGCTGTTAAGTCTCTTCTTCTAGGTTTTTCACGTTTTTTCAGTTGTGTAAATAAAGCGCTAAAGCGCCACCCACAGGCGTGGGGTATGTACTACAGCCCGTTCAACACAATCTGGTGGCTCCCTTTTTACGCAAATCTCTCGTTACCAGGCTCTGTCTTTACGAAATTAAAAGATTCGATAGGTGTGAAAAATGAACCAGATTCAGTGAAACTAGGCTCCGTATAAATTCAGCCTCACACTGTGTGTTCTGTCTTGGAGTTGACTTTGGTCTGTGGTTAGTATGTCAGTAGGACTCTGTAAGCTACATCAACCCAACACACACACACACACACACACACACACACACACACACGATCACATTTACACTTCAAAGCAACACACCTCAACACCCACTGAGATCATCACCATCTGTGTGTGTGTCCTCTCTTCCATCAGATGAATGGCCACAACTTCAACTCAACACACTGAGAATAGGGCTGGTAATCTATCTATAAATCCAGAAATCTCTGTGTGTCTGTCAGTCTAGGGCGTATCTCCCTGATGGTAGTTACGTTAGTTATGATATTTGGCATGTAGCTTACGCATGTCATGAACCTGTGCATCCTTGATTTTGAAGATTTTTGAAATCATAGTTCGCGAGATATTTGTATTTTACCGTTTCCCGTAGGCACTAATGGGTTATCATTTCCCGTAGCACCGAAATGACGTCACAAATTACGTCACAAACAATATTAGCGGTATTAAAACTATCCTGCCTTCACTCAAAGTTCAGAATAGCGTTGGATACGATAAGGAGGTCCGCATTCAAATTCTTCTTGGTGAACAGATCCAGACTTTTGCTCAGGTAATCTTAAGACAGTGATTGATTTTATCTATTCGTTTATTTTTAAGCTTCTTTAAGGTTGCTCTTTTCTTTGCAGACATATTTTTCCACGCAAACTGATTACAATAACATAACAAAGCATAGGAGTTCAGGGGGCTTAGCATTTCTAGGTTGTATATCGATGTGCTTTATTGTTTTGTGTATATTTTGAAATTGTGCATAGTGTTACGGACAGTTAGTGTAGCAACTTCGTGACATGAGGAGTAGACGTTCAAGAAGAGACGTGTCAAACTGTATTAAACCCGATGCGACCAAGATACGATGTCAACAGGTTGACCACCAGGCTAAACTAACTCATCATTTAGCTACATTAGCTTGCAGCTATGTATTTTCCACTGTTGAAAAGTTCATCATACATACAGTACAGTACATACATTCATTAAAATTAACCTACATCTGAGTCCAACTGCATGACCATTCTTACCGTAAACTTACCCTTACAATAAAGAAGTGATCCTATTTCAACCATAATTTCATTTTAAATAATTTCTTTCTTTATGACATTTAGTTTATAGTTTAGACGGCAACTTTGACATCTATATTCAGCTGCACCCACTACATAATCTCAAACTTTATTTGTTGGTGTATCTCCAAAAAGGCTATACAACATTAAAACATTTCTAAATGAAAAGGAAACATGCATCACAATAATACTTCAGTGTAACCTGTACCTATGTGGAGTGCAAATATGTCTTGCTATTACACTACCCAACAGCTTCACCTATGTCTGCTAACACTACAGAATGCATAATTCCTACGGGCACTGCACTAGCTTCTTTATATTAAGTTTCAAAGTAATGTCTTGAGTTGTAGGCTACAGTCATCTAACAGACAGGGAATAGTAATCCATCAAAATATTCATATTGTTTATTAGTATTTTTTCAGTACATTTCTGCACTTATTTGACTTACAACGGGGCGGACCCGCGCGACGTGAATGATGTTATAGTCATAGAACAGTGGTGTGGTTAGCCTAGAGCCTAGACCACTGACCATGCGTTCATTCATCTACTGACGCAATGAGAGAGGTTTCCGATGTATTAGTGTCCGATGTATGTTGTAATTCGTGTGTATTTTGTTTTCTCATTATTGCAATATTATAAACCTCTAAAGTCTGCATTTTCCCTGGCTGGGAGAGGCTGTCATTCCGAAGATACTGTGTGTAATCGCCTTTGCTCTGTGTTCATTAAACCTGTCAGAGTGTATGAATAAACGGCTAGGTGCCAATCAAATCACAACGCAAGAGTGGAGTACTACACCGCTATTAATGGTAGCTTATATTGATAAGCCTCGGAGGCTTTCAGATTGTCCATTGCTTTCCCATCTGTTGCTATGGAGTCCACGAAAATACGCGCAAATCTCGCTGTAAATTATGTTGGGCCACGTCGTCATGTTATCCTCCAACTGTGTTACCATTGTAAGGACATTATTAGCTTACGATCTGTCTGAGATCGGGCTGTCAAAGCTAGCATCATCGAAATCATACAGTAGCCTACAGTACATACATTCAATAAAATGAACCTACATTTGAGTCCAGCTGCATGACCATTCTTACCCACACTTACCCTTACAATAAAGAAGTGATCCTATTTCAACCATAACCAGTGGTGGACAGTAACGAAGTAAATGTAATTCGTTCCTGTACTTAAGTAACATATCTATGTATCTGTACTTTACTCAAGTATTTCTATTTGCTGAGACTTTATACTTTCACTCCACTACATTTCAAAGTGAAAAATCGTACATTTTACTCCATTACATTTAGTAGGCTAAAGCTTTTCCCCAAAGCGAATCAAATAATGAAAGGTCAGAGTGAGTTCACAATCACACCAATCAGGGATTAGCGCTATTTGCTCTGAAGTCCTTTCGGTTTTGTCAGTTTGGTTCGTTCGTTGAGCGTAAGCGAAGTTGAATTCTGCTGCATTTTGAGGCTGTTTTATGCTCAAGCTTAGCCTACGTAACGCTAAATGATGGAAGAAACATACACAATCAACGGAGTTTCTGCTCAGGCTCACATTTAAAAATGCTTGCCTTTTATAAGGGCACAAGATGTCGCAAACTTTTATCATGCAGTTCTTGACAAACTCCCTCGGTAAAGGTATCACTACATACTTCTTTACAGTCTTCGGTGCAGACCGGTATGCTCTGTAATTTTGTGCAACTTCTGCAAAAACTAGTTCCTGTAATGACATTTCTTTTCTTCACGTTTGATCTGAGGTCAAGTGTTTTGTTTTTGTACCTAGGATTGTGTAGGGAGTATCACTGCTAACACTAGTCTTCAGCACAAACTACCATAACTAGGTCAAGTGTTGTTGTTTTTGTACCTAGGGTTGTGTAGGGAATATCACTGCTAACACTAGTCTCCATCATAAACTATTACAACACCACATTCTCTGATTTTGTGGAACTAGTTCCTGTTATGGTATGTATCATACCGGTACTTTGAAACATAAATATGGAATTATGAGTTTAAGGGTAACACAGACCGACAGATGTGATATAGTAAAGGAGCTTATGTTTAACTTCACATTTTTGTATAATTAAATGTGTAACTAAGTTACAAATAAATGTAAAATTAAATAATTGTTCTCTTGTATTTCATAACCACTTTGTCTTACCTAATGGCAATAGATAGCTTTCAATGTTTTGTGCTTATACACTTTTAAATAGACAGTAGTATTTTCATCTTATATCAGTTGATTGACCCCGATGTGAAAATGATAAAAGGCCATTAGAACCATAATTCATTAAGGTACTTTTACTTTTAATACTTAAGTATATTTGAAGGCAAATACTTTTATACTTCTACTTAAGTGGAAATTCAAAGTGCATACTTCTACTTTTACACCAGTAATATTTTACACCAGGTATCTATACTTTCACTTAAGTACATAGTTAGTGTACTTCGTCCACCACTGACCATAACTTCATTTTAAATAATTTCTTTCTTTATGACATTTAGTTTATAGTTTAGACAGCAACTTTGACATCTATATTCAACTGCATCCACTACATAATCTCAAACTTTATTTGTTGGTATATATCCAAAAAGGCTATACAACATTAAAACATTTATTATTGAAAAGGAAACATGCATCACAATAATACTTCAGTGTAACCTGTACCTATGTGGAGTGCAAATATTAAAAAAAAAAGCTATTACACTACCCAACAGCTACACCTACGTCTGCTAACACTACAGAATGCATAATTCCTACGGGCACTGCACTAGTATGGCTAAAAAAAACAGTCTCATCTCACATAATCGCACACACAGACTCCTGATTTGGGAGGCAAAGTTAAAAATGATTTAGAAAATGGTTTGGCAGAACAGCCCTGACCCTAACCCTGAAGGTCTGTTATGTCATGACCTCGTAACTGCTCCTTAATTACCTCTGGTGTTATATGACCTTATTACTCCTCCTTAATTACCTCTGGTGTTATATGACCTTATTACTCGTCCTTAATTACCTCTGGTGTTATATGACCTTATTACTCGTCCTTAATTACCTCTGGTGTTATATGACCTTATTACTCGTCCTTAATTACCTCTGGTGTTATATGACCTTGTAACTCGTCCTTAATTACCTCTGGTGTTATATGACCTTGTTACTCCTCCTTAATTACCTCTGGTGTTATTTAATATGACCTCGTTTGTCCTCCATAATTACCTCAGCGTTATAGGACCTTATTACTCGTCCTTAATTACTACTGTTGTTATATGACCTTGTTACTCCTCCTTAATTACCTCTGGTGTTATTTAATATGACCTCGTTTGTCCTCCATAATTACCTCTGCTGTTATATGACCTTATTACTCGTCCTTAATTACTACTGTTGTTATATGACCTTGTTACTCGTCCTTAATTACTACTGTTGTTATATGACCTTGTTACTCCTCCTTAATTACCTCTGGTGTTATTTAATATGACCTCGTTTGTCCTCCATAATTACCTCAGCGTTATATGACCTTATTACTCGTCCTTAATTACCTCTGCTGTTATATGACCTTATTACTCGTCCTTAATTACTACTGTTGTTATATGACCTTGTTACTCGTCCTTAATTACTACTGTTGTTATATGATCTTGTTACTCCTCCTTAATTACCTCTGCTGTTATATGCTACAGTCTCAATTGACACTTATCTATCCTTATGTTATGCAATCAGAACCTTTCCAACTGTTCTGCCTAGCAACCATGCACGTGAAAAGCAACTAAGGTTTAGACACATGAGTCAATCTACATCATCACAGGAAAAAATACTTTTTTTAATAAAGAATAACTTACTTTACTTTTACAGTATCACTGAATATCAACTATTCACCTTTGAGTACAAAACTGTCCTGACCCTGTGTATGTATGTGTGTGTGTGCGGGGAAAGATAACATTTGCTTCAGGTAAAAAAAGAAACATTTATTAACATATCATACTAATTTAATTTAATCTATTAGCATGCACAGGGAAGATGTTAAAATCCCGGTGCCGTAGGTAGGGGACTTATATAATGGCCAATCAACTAACAGCAAATTAAAGGCTAATAAACATGATTGCAGGCAACAAGAGTGACTCCTGATGTTTCGATGGAAATACTCCCATTATTAGTGTGCTTGCCCGAAACGTCCGGCCCGATCCGGTGCAAGCTGCTATATCTTTTCGTGGCGGTACTCCTTGCCACTCCTTTTTTATTCCTCTTTTTCATCACCTTTTTCTCTCATAGACTTACATGGTGGAATGTTGACCCATTGTGACGTCACCCACTCTAGCCAACTGAAATTAGATCAGTTCTCTTTTAAATGCCATAAAAATCATGTAAATCGAAAACCACCATCAAGCTTTATATAACAGGCATATTCAACAGAAATCTGTCTTTCAATCACAGGGATATTTAAGGATATTTAAGTATATTTTGAAGCCATAAAAATCATGTAAATCGTAAATCGTTTTGTACATTATTTCGTGAGCGGACAAGAGACTATATTTCTGTTACACGGAGGTGGCATTAAAATAAATAAATGACTCGCTGGGCTGAGAGTTTCAACCTCCTCTTCCACAGACAGTAAGAGACAGGGTTAACACAACACACACAGCCATGGAAATGTAAAAAGCAGTTGAAAGTTTACAAGACAGCTTGATCAACAACTCATTCGCGAACACCATTGCTACACGAAGCAACTAGCCTAGCCCCATAGCAAAACAGTTACAGGTAACAGTGTTAACCAGTATGTGAGTAACGTGCGTTTTATTAAAGCAGAGCGTGTGTAATGTGTAGCTATTTCATTCCGTTTGTTAACCTTTCCGGCTGTCTGTATTTACTCAGACGTAAAGGAAAGGGAACCCCGAAGTTAAAAACATGTTATCTATTTTGGCAGCGGAGCATTTTACTCCCCTGCCATCTCGGAATGAAATAGCTACACAATACACACGCTATGCTTTAATAAAACTCACGTTTTATGAGACACCAACAGAGGCACAACAGACAAGTCTTACCGTTGAAGATCTTTTTGCACGCCGATGTTCATTCTGAAACTACATCCAATAATCCAGGTTTATCCATGTTGTTGTGGAGAACGAGATCTGCATCAATCATATTTCATTAAAACTTCACACTTCTTACATTGGACATATCCACCAGCCTAATTAGAATCTGCATTATTTACTGAGCAGAAATATCTCCATACAGTAGATTTCCCTTCGTTGAGTATCATTTTAAACTTTCCAGATGACTGTATTGCCCCCGCTCGTCAAGTGAAACGTGTCGAGAAACAAGGCTCCTTTGTCTGGATAGCCAGAGCTAGCATAAATGCCATTCAAATCCAATGGTAATGCTACCTAGCTAGGTATGCTAACTGTCGGTATCCATCGTTAACTCGTTAATCGTTAACCATCATGTCACTGGCTTTAATTTAAGAATGGCATGTTAGTAGTACATTTAGTAGTACATTTAATATCAGTACACTTGATTCATTACTGCTGATGTGTTCCTTATATATGTTACTTATTAGCAGCTAGCTACCTAGCCACTTTGTGTTCCAATGTGTTTTCAGTTAGTGTTAGCGGCAAGCTAGCTGCTGTAATAGTTGAGTTGAGCTTCAGTTAAGACGCTGCGTACCGTACTTCATCATCTCACTCGATTATTTATTATAAACAAAAACAACTGCTTCACATGAGACACTCAACACTTGACATATATATCTCATTTGAGGGGGGGGGGGGGTGTTATGGCATATATGCTTAATAAGAATATATGAAATACAGAATAACACTAAAATTCTTGAGTCTTCAGTGACACCTGTAGGGGGGAGGGCTACAGATACCAGATGTCAGTGTGACATCTGTAGAGGAGGGCTAATCTCACTGAGATGCAAATGAGCACACATGTCTTCCCTTTGTCCAAGGTGAGGTGGCAATTTGGAAAAAAATAGAGGTCCCTTTTCTCAGCAAAAGCTTTTCTGAGGGTTATTCATTCAAATGATCACAACTTACATATACATATGTTATCAGATCTACATGAGTGAGACATCATTGGATAGCTTTAAACCTACACTTTCAGAATAACTCAAAATGTCTCTGGGGAGACTTGTGGCTGGTCACATATGTGGTTGATTTAACTCTAAGGCCAGCTAGGCATAGTAGTTGTATTGTGCCATCACATCATTTGAATTTTCAAAATCTAGACGTGATATTCTCATATATTTGAATGGCAATTCTGTTAATCAAGTATTGCCTTAAATTATTATTTACATTGATTTAATTGGAATTCAGCTATAGGTAGATCTGTATCTTGGAGACTAATTGCATCCACAATTTAAGTACTGCTAGCTAGACTACTATGCAGTTGACACAACACAGGAGGTCCCTGGGCCTGAGAAGGGAAGGGAAGGAGTTTAATGTGGCTATAATATGGAATTTTAAATGTGCCTAAAACTAGACTAAATTGTAATGAGTTTTCGAAAACTAGACTGAAATTAAGAAGGATAACTATGACTAAATGTGACTAAAACTAATATGCATTTTTGTCTTAAGACTGAATCTAAAAATAGCTGCCAAAATGAACACTGAGATAGGGGACCCCTTAATCTGCAATTCATGGTTGCTAGCTCTAATCAGATGTACTACCTAGGCTTATAAGAGAAGACTAACTTTTTATGCCAACGAACACCAATAACTAGAACAAATTTGACAGACTATAAACCAATGTGATACACGTGCTATCTAGTTATACAGTAAAAGTGTTGCTTACGTTAGATACTAGACCTACAGTCTAACTCTAACTGCATTAAGTCTAACAAGCTATATCTTACAATAAACTTTAAGTAAAGCTGGCTATGTAACCGCATTCATTCCAATATTGTTGCAGAGATGTTTCCTTTTACCAAGATAACAATTTCAACAATTCACTTAGCTCAGTAAGTCAGTATAACGAAACTCTGGAACTATTATGACCATGACACCTGAAATGTTTGTGCTTAGTAAATATGCAAGTTTCATAATACAGAGAGACAATACATATATTTACATTTGAAGCACAGACAAGATTTATTGCATCCGCAACCAATACAAAATCAAAACAAGCCCAAGTCTCCCTCAACAAATACCGCACAATTCAGGTGCACTCATTGATTAACACGACCTTTGGAGGAATAATTACACCCCATAAGAGATAATATCACTTGGAGCCTGTTTTAAGACTTCTCCAAGCTAAATGTAACACACTAGACCCTTTCACAATAAACAAGCAAACAAACAAACAAAAACAGAACAACAAAGATACCCTCATATGTCTAAACGTCAGTGGAGCCAAAATATAATGGTTGAGCTTGGTTGCTTGCTAAAATATATTGGTTGAAAACAAAAAGTTGTATTCAGTGTCACTGCAGATGGTTACACTGGAAGGCTGGCAGATTCATCCTACAACCTGCATTCAACGTTGTACTGAACACAGAAAATACAGTACTATACAGATTTTGTTCTCAGATATCAGTCTGTAAGGCCCCTCAACAACATATGCGCACTCGGCCACTGCAGTTGCTTGTGCTTGATGGCCGCAACAGAGCAAGCACACTCTTGCAGTTCGTTCACGAAACGCATTCTAGTTTTCTATATGTATCCGTCAAAAGAGAAAAATATAACAATTACGTCGTGTAAGCTGTGCCGTGGAAACAAGCGCCTTGACTGCACTTGACTCCAAAAGCTACCTCCACAAACATTTATTAAGCCAACACGAATAGGTGAAACTTGTAGCGAGAGAGCGTCATGCCTTGACCTCAACTGAAGGACAGACTGCCCCAACTCAGATAGAGAGAGAGAGCTTGCACATGGACTACTGGTTGTTTTCATATTTCATATCAACATTCTTTACACACACATAAGTAAGGTACTTACAGTTGGCAGTTGCTAAACTCGTGTTGACATGTGTGAATTTGAACTCATGAATTTGAACTTGTTCTACCTTTTCCCATTATACATGTATTAGTTAAGTTGAGAAGACTATAACATCAGCTAGATAACTAGCTATCATTTCATGCAAACGGAACTCTTCCATTTAAATCGTTTAAGGTTAAGGTAAAAGCTAGCTAGTTAGCTAGCATAGCAACAAGATAACCTTAGATATGGATCTGTATTGACAAAAGGTCAATAGCGCCCCCCTTGACCCATCTGAAACAATGTTAAAACTGTGGCCAAGCAGTGAACTGCAACCAGTCTTAGTTAAATATGACATTGAAACAGAGACCCTGTTAAAAATGGGTTAAAATGCTGTCTAATGAATGACGTTCTAACTATAAGTCTGACCGGAGCGCGGGCCAAAATAAATCCAGCGCGGATTTGGCCCGCGGGCCCCAAATTGGGCAGCCCTGTGTTAGACTAAAGCTCAGCCGTGTGTGTGTGTGTGTGTGTGTGTGTGCGTGTGCGTGTGCGTGTGCGTGTGGGTGTGCGTGTGCGTGTGTGTGCGCAGGAAGGGAAAATAGGTCAGCGGAGACTCTCTTACTGGAGCATTAGATCTGGTCTACATCTAACTGTGCCTGTGAGTGTGTGTGTGTATGTGTTTGTGAGTTTGACACAGACACACACACACACACACACACACACACAGGCCCGCCGACAGGGGGGGACGAACGGGTACGTTGTCCCGGGCCCTGGACTGGCCCTGGAATGGGGGGGCCCATAACTGGACCCCCATGAAGTTGGGATTAATTATTGTGGGCCGGTCCACATTTCGGCGTGCGAGGGCCGGCCATCCTTCAATCATACCAGCCCCATTATTTATTATACGACCGCCTTACTGACCTGACAATACGGATAACTCTAGAGCCCAAGAAAGACCCCAACGACAAATTCTTAAGAAGGTGAATCCAGTATATATACCGCTTCCTTGTCATGCACATCTATGTGACGGTTGGTATATGGTATAATTTTCTATTTCTTCAAACTGTAAAATCCTGTTTCTTCAAACTGTACAATCATTGCAACAAACTAAATCAAAAATAAAACTAAAATGCTTTCTTTAAACTAAACTACGATGTTCTTATATTTGGCGAATTTATGTTCGAGTATTTTGCAAAAATATGTTGCGGTGCATGATGGGATTATACAGCTAACGTGTGCAGTAGTTGGCTGTACAAACTCAAGAATACACCTGAACGAGTGGTTAGATAGAGAGTGCTTTGACCACAAACCAGCCTCCAAGAGACAACGTTCATGTTTTTTCGCAAGCCTGATGCCGACTCGGAATCACGGGCCTGGCATGTAACCAACTCTCATTTTACCCTAGGGATTCTCTCTATTTTACCCTACAACGGATTCTAATGTGAATTAGCAATGCAAACATAATCCATTGCTTGCTAGCAGGGCTGTCCGGGTATGTTAAACCGTGTGGATTAATGTGGAATAATTGCAATTTGCAAGAAGCCCGCGATCAAGACAGCGTCAAGGTAGGCCGTTTGGTTTTTCATTGTGCCCAAAATGCCAGGGCCGAAAATCATTCGAAACATTCTCTGGAAGTTCAGCGGACGTACACGCGGGTCTGGCGATAAATAAAAGTACCCTTGACATGATTCCCCTTTGTCAAGTGAAAAATGGTCGATGAAATGTGCAGTTAATGAGCACTAAGTGAATACAATAGCGTGAGTTTTATTGTGGTATGATTCTGAAAGCCATAACTTCACTCAGTCCATATCCATAGCCTATCCAATTAAAGTTGTAAATAATCCTTTTGGTTTATCCGTAATAAATGGGCTTGTCATCCCGACGTCATGTGTTTGGGAGCTGCACAAGGGAATTCTGTGGTTGTGTTTTTTTTTTTTTGGGGGGGGGGGGGGGGCCATTGAGAGAATTTTGTCCCGGGCCCAGCCAAACCTGTCAGCGGCCCTGCACACACACACACACACACTCACTCAAGGCCACAGCACAGATGTACAGCACAGTGATTCTCATCTTACACTATATTTTCAAAATACTTAGAGAGCTGTGAGCTTTTTTCTGCTTGATTCAACACACACACACACACACACCAATCAGTTTGGTGTGTTGTGAGGGGAAGGTGCAGGTGTGTTGAACAGATGTAAGACACACACTCCTCCTTTTCCACACACATACACACACGTCTCTTCTCCCCCTCTGTCAGAGAGAAGCCCTGCTGCAGACATCAGAGGGACAATGAGGAGCTACTGACCTGCTAGAGATCTAAAGAGAGCCCAGAGAACCCAGCCCAGAGAACCCCACACAACCTGCTAGAGATCTAGAGAGCAGGCGTGGGCAAAGAGATCCAAGAAAACCACGAAAGAACCCCAGAAGACTGAAATGCACTCATGAATATCTGTGGTGAGTTTATTAACAACAACACCGTGTGTGTGTGTGTGTGTGTGTTTGTGAAGGCTACTGAAGTCATTCTTCATTTACTCATCTTATGTATTGTGTAAATGGCTACTTTACAGGGCATTACCTGATGTGTGTGTTTGTGTGTATGTGTGAAGGCTACTGTACAGGGCATTACCTGATGTGTGTGTGTGTGTGTGTGTGTGTGTGTATATGAGTGAAGGCTTCTGTACAGGGCGTTACCTGATGTGTGTGTGTGTGTGTGTGTGTGTGTGTGTGTGTGTGTGTGTGTGTCTAATGGCTACTGTACAGGGCGTTACCTGATTCTTCTCTGTTTCTTTCTCTCTCCCCCCAGACGACCTGATGGCTGACCAGAGAATGGACATCTCCTCCACCATGAGTGACTTCATGTCTCCAGGCAACCCTGACCTCATCAGCAGTTCCATAGGAGCCGCCGGCCTTGATTACACCCGCAAGAGGAAAGGGAGCACCACAGACTACCAGTGAGACACACACACACACACACACACACACACACACTGTACACCCGCAAGAGGAAGGACAGCACCACGGGGGGTGGTCCTACACAGACACACACACAACTGCTAGAGAAAATTTTGACCATCTTTATTGTGGTGTGTGTATTGTCTGTTTTACTGTGTGTGTGTGTGTGGGTGGGTGTAGATTGTTGTGATTTGGTGTGTGTGTGTGGAGTTGGTGTGATTTGGTATATGTGTGTGTGTGTGGGGAGTTGTTGTGATTTGGTGTGTGTGTGTGTGTGTGTGTGTGTGTGTGTGTGTGTGGAGTTGAAGGTGTGTGTGGAGTTGTTGTGATTTTGTGTGTTTGTGGTGTTACAACCCCCTGTTTAACATGTTACGTTTAACATTAAAACAAATCTTCAATAAGAAGCGGCAGGTTATAAAGAGAACTGTATGCTAACCATTGCTGACGTGTGCCTTAGGTTATTCGGGGAAAGCTGTTTAACTAGGTTGTTTACAGTTAGTTTAAGTTTCCTAGATGAGGTTCTCTGCTTAAGGCAGATAATTAATAGTAAAATAGATTACCCTTGATATTACGGAGGTTCACGCTGCTGGTAGCGTTGATTAGTAGACTGGACCATTGTGGTAAGCAGGTACGGCTTTAAATGTGCGGCTAGGCCATTGTGGCAAGCCAGTTTTTCTTTAATTTGGTTATGGCAATACTGGGGACGCCTATTTTTTCTGACTAGCCTTTTACATCCGCTACGGGGACCTAGAGAACTCTCTTATCTGAAGGGTGAGTTCTCTTTTTCTTTACTAAAGCTTTTATTTGTGACTAGAGCCTGTTTTTTGTGTGGAAATAACCGGCAACATTAAGGTGTAAAGTGGTTTGCATCAGTGAGGTGTTGATGGCTAGAGGCCCATGGGGAATTTCTCTATGGTCTGTTTTGAGGGATTGCCAGAGTACACTGTAGTGCACTGGTTCTTTCTGTGATGCTCTGTTTGTTTCTGTTCAGTTCTGTCTTTCATCATTGAAGGGTTTGTTGCTCAGCCCTCTGGGGAGGGATTGGAAATATCTACAAAAGCAGCAGCTAGTACAAGTAGCAGAGCACTAATACCTCGTTTCCACCGGGGCCGCCCCGGTGCCGGAGCCAGAGCCAGAGCCGGTGCCGGAGCCAGAGCTGGTTCCTTTCAGCAACGGCCTGCGTTTCCACCGCCGGAGCCGGTTCCAGCACCAACATTAAACGTCATGGAATGTTATGACATGCTCTTATGGTTACAGTTGTGAGTTATTCACGAGTGGTCTTCTTCCAGCGAGAAGGCAAATTCATTTTGATAAAAACTTTAATTATATTTAACTTTTTAATACCATGTAGTACCATACGACCTAAAGTTAAAGTTCTGTTTACTTGGCCACGGGTTTATTTTCTCACGTAGATCAGACGAGTGGCAATGCAGTTCATGACCGGAGTTGACTAGCTACTACACTGATATACTAACCAGTTGCCATAACAACCTTAGCAGTACCTTACATTAGCTAGTGCTAGATAGCTAGCTACTAAACGAACTTGCTTAGTCAAGAGCTATTTTTTTAATTTGTTTTCAAGTGGCACGTCTTCTACAGTACACACAATACAAAACCAGCACTACATCACGGTCTCAGTTAATGATGCAATTACGGGGTTTCTACGAGCAGGCAATGCAGCTCATGATGGGAGTTAGTTGATTAGCATAACAACTGTAGTACCCCACGACAGCTAGCAGCGAGTGCTAGTTAGCTAGCTGCTACAAGAACTTGCTTAGTCAACTACTAATTTCAAGTGTAATATCACACAAAAACAACAGACCAGATTGAAAGACTTAATGTATACAAGACAGACAAACCAACACATTTTGATGGATCAAAGCTTTCTTTATTAGTTATAATGCGTTTGTTATTAGGTCTGTTGTCCTTTTGAACCCTGCTATCTCAGACTCTCCTCGTATTACCTCATATATTTTAGCTTTCCTTACAGACTTTTCAATTTTGTCTTGCATTTCTGTTGATGGATAAATTGCTATCGACGTATTTATTTAATCCATGGTCCACTACTGGATCGATTTTCCATGTATGTTTTCATCATTTTCACTCATCCTCTTGGTTGATGGGTAAAAAAAAATGGCGGCGGAAATTTCTGTTTCTGGTGGGTTAACTCCGCCCACCTCTGTGACGTAGTTGGTGCCCGATCTGGCCCCAGCTCCTCCAGGGAGCCGGGCCGGTGCCCGATTTTCAGCTCCGGCACCAGCCCGGCCCCGGTGGAAACACAAGAACTGGTGCCAGATTGGGCACCGGCCCGGCTCCGGCACCGGGCCGGCCCCGGTGGAAACGAGGTATAAGAGCTATGAGATGGATCTTACAGGTCAAACTAAAAAGTAGGGCTGGGCAACGATTAAAAATTTTAATCGCGATTAATCGCATTATTTCCCTGATTAATCACGATTAATCACATTTTTATACGCAAATTCCAAAAATGAATTAAAAAGTAGCGTAGAGCGATATATTAAATGCACTGCCATATGAACTGAAGTGCCATTACATTGGTTGTGCAAAAAAACACTTAACATCAGCATTTGTATATAGTAGCAGTTAAATAAAATAAATAATTGGTGTTAATTTCAACTTAAACAATGGTATCAAACACAAATCTAAAGCTTATTGCCACTGAATTAATGTTAGAGTGTGGTGAAGCACCAAAAATGTGATTACATTTAAGACACTGCCTTGTGCTAGATTCGCAGTAGAGATTGTGATACAATTTCATGAAAGATCAAGGTTTACGTCGTTCTTTATTTTGCAGAAAATCGCATGGAATTGCATTTCAACAGTTGCCGAAACTTTAACATCTGACATCAGGTCTGAGAACTTTATTAGATATATGATATAATTCGATTTATTAGAAAGGTGAACTTAGGTCTTCTTTTAACTCTGATTAGCTAACATTGCATGTAGAGCAGCGTTGAATGACTGAAAGTGAGCCCTGCATTTGCGACATTGGCGTGTGTGTGCTTCCCAGAATGCCCTGCGTGTGTGAATGTTATGTGTAAAATGTGTAGTTGGCAACATGGATGTTAGTTAGTCTACTAGTGAGCGTGTGATAATGGATGTATTCGTTACTGTGGTGTCTCTATTAGTAGCCTAACTCTAATGTGTTTACCCGCTTTGTTTAAGTGAGATTACCATTGTGGTGTGTTGCACCCGCATTAGTAGTACCATGTAAAATCTCCGTACACGTCCACACGTTTCAGGTCTTTAACCGCGAATTATTTCCTTTTCCGGTTCCACAGCAGCCACTAGCAAACTTTGAAAGCAACAGACTTTTAGAATAATAAAATAAATAATAAAACCTGCGTTAACGTGCGTTAAAATAATTGTCGGCGTTAAATGACAGATGGATTAACGCGAGATTAACGCGTTAATTTGCCCAGCCCTACTAAAAAGTCAAAGCTACATGTGACACTATGTCTGACAGGGAAGTCAGGCTAAGATAAATTAACAGTGAATTAGCCTTAAAAAAGGTTGCAGTTCGAAAACGATGACTGGAAGAGACAGTTCGAACTTGTGTGTTAGAATTGGAACTTGCTGCTCAGAGATTTCAGATTCCAACCACTTCTGGTGAACAGTCACCACTTCATACCACACTTTTGGACATCAGCAGATATATCAGGATGGTACCACTCTTCTCTGAGAGGGACGTAGATATATACTTTCCCCATTTTGAGAGGGTGGCTACCTCCCTGAAATGGCCCAAATAGACCTGGACCTTGCTACTCAAGTGCGTGTTGGTCGGCATGGCTCAAGACATTTATGCCTCCATGTCTGTTGAACAGTCCATGAATTATGATGCGGTAAAGGCTGCGATTCTGCGGTCTTACAAGGCGGTTCCCAAGCATATCAGCACACCTTTATTGATTTTCCTCGCGAAAAGGAGCACTTATTTGATTGGTGGTGTACCTCTCAGCAAAAAGACTCTCTGGAGTTACTCAGGGAGCTGATCCTCCTGGAGGAGTTCAGGAACTGCCTGAACTGCCTCTCTCAGCCAGGACTGCCACATGAAGCCATGCACTGGTTAAAGGCATTGAAATGGGTTTTGGAAGGTTACCTTTACATTGTGTCCAGTTCTCCTCTGGCTTAGTCAGCGTTCATGAAGTGGTTGGGGTGTGTACACCTCTTCCTGTTCCTGAGGTACAGTCCATCAGCTCTTCCTGTTCCTGAGGTACAGTCCATCAGCTCTTCCTGTTCCTGAGGTCCAGTCCATCCTGAGCAGTGACCTAGCTTGGGAGAGTGTCTGTGAACCCACTAAGGTTATGGTAAGCGTTCCACTGGTGCTGACACGTCTTACCCTCCTGTTTTTTCCCACTTCAGCTGTTCCTAGAGCTAAACAGCTACGGGAAGCTGAGGCACAGGAGTGTGTAAGGTGTCCTTCTAAGGTGGTCGGTCAGACTGTTGAAGATAAGATGGTTGCTTTTCCAGTCGACAGCCAGACTGACACAAGAAGAAAATATGATTGTGTTAAGGGCAGTTCAGTTGTGGTGACTAAATCTGGCCCAGTGGAATGGATCCACACCGGAGCTGGGAATGGTCATAGTGTTGCTGACTACTGGGAGTCAGACACTGAGTGGAGCACTAAGCAGGGTTAGCTTAGTGCTAATGTTAGCATTAGCCTCCTGCTAATGTGCTGGGCTATGACTACTGGGAGTCAGACACTGAGTGGAGCACTAAGCAGGGTTAGCTTAGTGCTAATGTTAGCATTAGCCTCCTGCTAATGTTCTGGGCTATGCCCATGGCTCTAGGCACCGACCGCCTCTATCAAACCCGTTCTACTGCAAAGAAAGTGCTAACGAGATCAAAGTGTAAGACGCAGTGCCCTTTCAATCGCAACGCTGCGGCACAGTGTTTTGAGGAAGGGGGTCAGGTCATAGCCTTGCTGCCCATCATTAACAATCTGTTTCAAGCCAGTTTTGCTGATCCCTACACTATTGGGAGTGTTCGGATCACCGCTGTTTAATTAGCAGGCCAAAGTGTGAAGATGAGACGGGCTCACCAAGGGTCTTTTTTTTTAAGGTTTCCTGGGAGGAACCTTCTTGTGATGGGAGGTGTAACGACCCCCTGTGCCCCTGCACACCCTGCCTGCAGTCCCTGTACTGGCCACATGGAGGCAGCAGGCTGTTGGCCAGCAGCGGAAAGTGATTAGTGGTGATTATGCACACCTGGCGCCAGGTGTGGGTATAAAAGCACTGAAACGTCTTATTAGCGGCCCTGTTTCACCTTCCACTCCTCTCTCACATACTTTTTGGCAATCACTCCTACTCACCAACACAATCACTTCACGCATCCACTCTCTAGACTTTTTCGTTGGATCTACCCTCTTGTGTATATAAATACATTTTACTCCACACATACACATACATTGAGCGTGTTGTCTGTTTTCAACTTTTTATGTTGTGACCCCAAGAGCCGGTCGTATCAGTGAAGTTGAAGTGTGTGTGTGGAGTTGAACTGTGTGTGTTTGTGTGTTGTTGGTGTAATTTGGTGTGTGTGTCTGTGGAGTTGAAGTGTGTTTGTTGGTGTGATTTGGTGTGTTTGTGTGTTATTGGTGTAATTTGGTGTGTGTGTTTGTTGTTGGTGTTATTTGGTGTGTGTGTGTTGGTGTGATTTGGTGTGTTTGTGTGTTATTGGTGTAATTTGGTGTGTGTGTTTGTTGTTGGTGTTATTTGGTGTGTGTGTGTTGGTGTGATTTGGTGTGTGTGTTGTTGGTGTAATTTGGTGTGTGTGTGTGTGTGTGTGTGGAGTTTAAGTGTGTTGGTGTGATTTGGTGTGTGTGTTGTGGACGTGATTTGGTGTGTGTGTGTGTGTGTGTGTTGTTGGTGTAATTGTGTGTGTGTGTGTGTGTTTGTTGTTGGTGTGATTTGATGTGTGTGTTGTTGGTGTGATTTGGTGTGTGTGTTTGTGGTGTGTGTGTGTTGTTGGTGTAATTTGGTGAGTGTGTTTGTTGTTGGTGTGATTTGATGTGTGTGTGTGTGTATGTGTGGAGTTGAAGTGTGTTTGTGTGATTTGGTGTTTGTGTGTATGTGGAGTTGAAGTGTGTTTGTGTTTGTGTGATTTGGTGTTTGTGTGTGTGTAGGGGTGTAACCCTGACTAATGTATAATACTTGTATGTCCTTCCTTCCTCAGATTTGATGGCTTTTCTTTTGAGTAAGTATCAAAACAGTCATTCAAGTCATTCATATGTGTGTATCTTTGTGTTTGAGTGTGTGGGTTTGTGTGTGTTTATCTTTGTGTTTGAGTGTGTGGGTCACGGTTGATTTCTGGAGTTCATGCCCTCTTCATGATCCTTTTTCACAGTGACAGTATGGAGACAGACAATGACAAACAGCTGTGCAGGTAAATCGTGTGTGTGTGAGTGTGTGTGTGTGTGGATGTGAACTCTGCTTGCATGGTTTGATTGTAGATAAAGATTAGGACTGCATACTTGCGTGTGTGTGTGTACGTGTGTGTGTACGTGTGTGTGTACGCGTGTGTGTACGCGTGTGTGTACGTGTGTGTGTATATGTGTGTGTCTGTGTGTATACTTGTGTGTGTGTGTGTGTGTGTGTGTGTAAACGTGTGTGTGTGTAAACGTGTGTGTGTGTGTGTAAACGTGTGTGTGTGTGTGTGTTAACTGATCCCATGCCCTTTTCTCTTTCTGCAGTACTGATCAACAAGGTCGCATCAAGAATGCAAGGTACCTATCTCCTTTCACCACACACACATACACACACCAGAAGCCAGTAGATTTATTACAGTGCATGAAATGTTGTTATGTTGTTATTGTTATTCCTAGGCTTCTTCTTCTTCTTCTTCTTCTTCTTATTCTTGTTACCTTTTTCTGCGATTAATTCAGCCCGAACCGCTTAACGTAGAAACTTCATTCAAACTTTGTCGCGTAGGTCTTGTAAAGGACACTTATGCTATGTATTTTTCACTTTTCTAAACTTTATACTTTTTAAGATATTAAATAAAAACGAATCAAAATGTTCCCATTGACTTACATTAAGACACCTTCCATTCTCTACTTTTTTTCTCTCCATCTCTCCATCTTTCTCTCTATCCCTCTCAGTCTACTTTCTCTCACACTCAATCTCTCTTCTTCACTCCATTTTTATCTCCTTTTTTCAATATTTTCACTCTCTTTTTCTCTTTCACTCTTCTTTCCTTCTTCCACTCATCTTTCCTTCTTCCACTCTTCTTTCCTTCTTTCACTTTTCTTTCCTTTCTTCACTCTCCTTTCTTCTTTCCTTCTTTCACTTTTCTTTCCTTTTCTTCTTTCCTTCTTCAACTATTATTTCCTTCTTTCACTCTTCTTTCCTTTCTTCACTCTTCTTTCTTTTCTTCTTCCACTCTTCTTTCCTTTCTTCACTCTTCTTTCTTTTCTTCTTTCCTTCTTTCACTCTTTCTTTTTCTTCTTCCTTTCCTAACTTTTGCATTTCATGCACTGGTATTTCCTTCAGGAAATGCATTTTCTAGTTATTCTTGTTACCTTTTTCTGCGATTAATTCAGCCCGAACCGCTTAACGTAGAAACGTCATTCAAACTTTGTCGCGTAGGTCTTGTAAAAGACACTTATGCTATGTATTTTTCACGTTTCTAAACGTTATACTTTTTAAGATATTAAATAAAAACGAATCTAAATTTTCTAATCCATCTTTCTCTCTATCCCTCTCAGTCTACTTTCTCTCACACTCAATCTCTCTTCTTCACTCCTTTTTTCAATATTTTCACTCTCTTTTTCTCTTTATCCAGAGCCACTCTTGTTCACTCTTCTTTCCTTCTTCCACTCTTCTTTCCTTTCTTCTTCCACTCTTCTTTCCTTATTTCACTTTTCTTTCCTTTCTTCACTCTCCTTTCTTCTTTCCTTCTTTCACTCTTCTTTCCTTTCTTCTTTCCTTCTTTCACGCTTCTTTCCTTTCTTCTTTCCTTCTTTAACTATTCTTTCCTTCTTTCACTCTTCTTTCCTTTCTTCACTCTTCTTCCCTTTCTTCACTCTTCTTTCTTTTCTTCTTTCCTTCTTCCACTCTTCTTTCCATCTTCCACTCTTCTTTTCTTCTTCCACTCTTCTTTCTTTTCTTCTTTCCTTCTTTCACTCTTCTTTCCTTCATCCTCTCTTCTCTCCTTTCTTCACTCTTCTTTCCTTTCTTCTTTCCTTCTTCCACTCTTCTTTCCTTTCTTCTTTCCTTCTTTCACTCTTCTTTCTTTTTCTTCTTCCTTTCCTAACTTTTGCATTTCATGCACTGGTATTTCCTTCAGGAAATGCATTTTCTAGTTGTATGTGTGACCCCTTGTATTAAGTTGTATCTAACTGTTTGTGTGTGTGTGTGTGTGTTTATGTGTGTGTGTGTCTCCTCACAGGGAGGCCCATAGTCAGATTGAGAAGCGGCGCCGTGATAAGATGAACTGCTTCATAGATGAGCTGGCAGCTCTGGTGCCCACCTGCAATGCCATGAGCCGCAAGCTGGACAAACTCACAGTGCTCCGCATGGCTGTCCAGCACATGAAGACGTTACGAGGTCAGTGCGGGTGTGTGTGGTGGATGTGGCTGTGTGGGTGTGTTTGTGATAGGTGAAAATTCACCCTAGTTACCTCAGGACTCCGGAGCTGCATGAAAGTTTATTTATTAGACAAACAAACAACAACAATTGCAATCGGGCTCCCCAGCCAGCACAAGGCTGAAAGTGAAGCAATGATAAACCCATCGCACAAGGTTTATATAGACAGAAGTTTAGCTTTCAGCAGGGACGATCACGTGGTGGATTTCTCACGTCCGAGGCTCCCTGTCTTGCAAGGATGGCAGTTTTGCACAAGGTCGGAAGAAGCACAGTTCCCTTCTTATCTCCTCTGGTCTAAACATGCTCTTGTTCATATGCAGACTTAGTGGCACCTAATATTCTAGTTACACACACACAGAGAAAAGCCATGCTCCTGCTTTCATAAGCACATGATTCATACAAGGAATATATTAATATAAGGCACTTGATTTTGATATTCTTAAGTCATTAACAGTGTTTGGAAATAATCTCTATCAGTTTGTGTGGTGTGTTTGTGTGGGTGTGTGAGGTTGGGTGTGGGGGTGTGTGTGTGTGTGGTGCGTGTGTGTGTATGTGTGTGTCTGTGGGGGGGGGGGGGGGGGGGGGTGGAGGGGTTGTGTCTTTGTTTGCTTTGGTACACTGTTGCATGTTGACCTTGTGTGTGTGTGTTTGTGTGTGTGTGTGTGTGTGTTAGGTGCTGCTAACCCTTACACTGAGGCCAACTACAAACCTGCGTTCCTGTCTGATGATGAGTTGAAGCAACTCATACTGAGGGTAGGAAACACACACACACACACACACACACACACACAAACACACACTCACACTCTTTGACTCTTTGACTCTCTCTCTCTCTCTTAGGCAACGGATGGCTTCCTCTTCGTTGTGGGCTGTGATCGGGGGAAGATTCTATTCGTCTCAGAATCTGTTCATAAAATCCTCAACTACAGCCAGGTGTGTGACCTCACACACACACACAAATCAATGCAGCTGTACCTGTGTGTCAATGAGGAAGGACATTTAAGTCTGCTTCTTATCATTTATGACCCCATGAGCATTTAAGTCTTCTTCCTATCATATATGACATCATAAGCAGAGAGATCCCTCAAGAGCTGCCTGTGAGGTTAGAAAGATATTGATGAAGTCTGATTGGGTGGTGGGTGTCTGATTGATTTGCTTCTCTCCAATTAAAAAGATTGATTGCTTGAATGAGCGGCCTCTCTATCCCTGCAGAATGATCTGATTGGCCAGAGCCTGTTTGATTACCTGCACCCTAAATACATTGCCTCTCTATCCCTGCAGAATGATCTGATTGGCCAGAGCCTGTTTGATTACCTGCACCCTAAAGACATCTCTATCCCTGCAGAATGATCTGATTGGCCAGAGCCTGTTTGATTACCTGCACCCTAAAGACATCTCTATCCCTGCAGAATGATCTGATTGGCCAGAGCCTGTTTGATTACCTGCACCCTAAAGACATCTCTATCCCTGCAGAATGATCTGATTGGCCAGAGCCTGTTTGATTACCTGCACCCTAAAGACATCTCTATCCCTGCAGAATGATCTGATTGGCCAGAGCCTGTTTGATTACCTGCACCCTAAAGACATCTCTATCCCTGCAGAATGATCTGATTGGCCAGAGCCTGTTTGATTACCTGCACCCTAAAGACATCTCTATCCCTGCAGAATGATCTGATTGGCCAGAGCCTGTTTGATTACCTGCACCCTAAAGACATTGCCTCTCTATCCCTGCAGAATGATCTGATTGGCCAGAGCCTGTTTGATTACCTGCACCCTAAAGACATCGCCAAAGTGAAGGAGCAGCTCTCGTCCTCCGACACCGCCCCTCGGGAGAGACTCATTGATGCCAAGAGTATGTAGTGAGCGTGAGTGTGTGTGTGTGTGTGTGTGTGTGTGTGTGTGTGTGTGTGTGTGTGTGTGTGTGTGTGTGTGTGTGTGTGTGTGTGTGTGTGTGTGTGTGTGTGCGTGTGTGCGTGTGTGTGTGTGATTAACCTGTGTGTGTGAGACTTACCAGACTATGTGTGATTTATGAAGTGTAACCTGAGTGTGTGTGACTAATGTGTGTGTGTGTGTGTGTGTGTGTGTGTGTGTGTGTGAGAGTGATTAACCTGAGTGTGTGTGTGTGTGTGTGTGTGTGTGTGTGTGAGAGTGATTAACCTGAGTGTGTGTGTGTGTGTGTGTGTGTGTATGAGAGTGATTAACCTGAGTGTGTGTGTGTGTGTGTCCCACAGCTGGTCTCCCTGTGAGGGCCGATGTGTCTCCGGGTCCGTCCCGGCTGTGTGCCGGCTCCCGGCGTTCCTTCTTCTGCAGGATGAAGTCCAACAGACCCCTCGCCCTCGTCAAGATGGAGGACAAGGACTACAGCTCCACCTGCTCCAAGAAGAAAGGTTATTACTAACACACACACACACACACACACACACACACACACACACACACACACACACACTAGGGGTGGGCGATATATATCGTCTGCGATAATATCGTCATTGTTGTTCAAACGATGTGCAAAATTACATTATCGAGTATTTAAATGACTTCGCCAAAAACAATGACACGCACGGGGAAACTGTTCACATCATGTTCTTAATATAGCCTACGGCGCAGCAGCGCTCCCCACAGCACGGCAATCACATGACTAGTGGGCCTACGTGATCACGTGACATGGCTTCTCGCATCCACTATGCAACAGGTTAGCAGCGCATGGTGATGTCTGTTGTGCCTCCGTTGGTGTAGCATAAAACGTGAGTTTTATTAAAACATAGCGTGTGTAATCTGTAGCTATTTCATTCCGTTTGTTAACATTTCCTGCTGTCTGTCTCTGAACGTAGTTGAATATTGCAGGGGAGTCAAATGCTCCACGGCCGAAGTAGATTGCATGTTTTTAACTTCAGGGTTAATTCCCTTTCCTTTACGTCTGCTGCTGGTTAGTAAATACAGACAGCAGGAAATGTTAGCAAACGGAATGAAATATCTACACATTACACACGCTATGCTTTAATAAAACTCACGTTACTCACATACTTTCACAGCACATAAATGTTTGTTGCTACATCCACACTATGCGTCACCGTTGTCCCTCCCTGTACGTGCTCCTTAAAGGAGCCGCACCATTTTACTAAACGTTCTTGCAATGTGAATCATTTAATTTAAATATACTTATTGGCCTTATTGTGTACGCTGTGAGTTTAACAACGCTTGTTTGTGAGTGAGAGCATTTAACTGTTGATGCCCTAGTTTAATAAAGACAGGCTATTCATAAAAAAACGTACGTCAATGTGGCATTAGTACTATGAACAGTTGAGCAATTGATTCAGTTGGGCTGTAGGACTCGGTCCGGGCTCGGTTACTATTCTGTCGGACTGGGCCGGGCTCGTACAGAAAAATTCGCCCCGATCCATGCTCTAATGCTCATGTATTTGTATTTTTGTACAATCCTGGACAGAATTTTAAGTTTAATAAGGCCATAAGAACTGCTGTTGATGTGCAATAATTATCATGGATGCATGCACTTTATTACAAGAGTTCAATATTTCTGCATTGCAGTTCAATTAAGTTATTTTTGTTTAAAGACAATAAAGCAGTGTTTTCCTTAAACATTGTGCCCATTATTGTAATCTCCAAGAAGGTATAACTCTGAGAATTCCAATCACATTTTTAAAAAAATATCGTCTAATTATCGTTATCGTCAAAATGAAAAAAAATATCGAGATATTATTTTTTGCCCGTATCGCCCACCCCTAACACACACACACACACACACACACACACACACACACACACACACTGTCTCACACACACACTGTCTCACACACACACTGTCTCACACACACACGGTCTCACACACACACGGTCTCACACACACACTGTCTCACACACACACTGTCTTACACACACATTGACTAATGGTAGTCACCATTAACACATGCAAGCATAAAATATGTAAAAGCCAGCGATGTTAATACGTGTGTGTGTGTGTGTTTGTTTCTTTGTATTTGTGTGTGTGTGTGTGTTTGTTTCTTTGTATTTGTCTGTGTGTGTGTGTGTGTGTGTGTGTGTGTGTGTGTGTGTGTGTGTGTGTGTGTGCGCGCCTGCAGCGGACCGTAAGAGCTTCTGCACCATACACAGCACAGGCTACCTGAAGAGCTGGCAGCCCACTAAGATGGACGCTGAGGAGGAGGAGCCAGACAGCGAGGGCTGCAACCTGAGCTGCCTGGTGGCCATCGGACGCCTGCACCCGCACACCCTGCTCCCGCCCGCACACACACACATCCGCGTCAAGCCCACCGAGTACGTCTCCCGCCATGCCATCGACGGCAAGTTCGTCTTCGTAGACCAGAGGTGGGTGACATCATAAGAATAATAATTAACTATACCACCTTGTATACAAAACAATGCAGCTCAAAGTGCTTAACAGTTCGTCTTCGTAGACCAGAGGTGGGTGACATAATCATAATAATAATAATTAACTATACCACCTTGTATACAAAACAATGCAGCTCAAAGTGCTTAACAGTTCGTCTTCGTAGACCAGAGGTGGGTGACATAATCATAATAATAATAATTAACTATACCACCTTGTATACAAAACAATGCAGCTCAAAGTGCTTAACAGTTCGTCTTCGTAGACCAGAGGTGGGTGACATAATCATAATAATAATAATTAACTATACCACCTTGTATACAAAACAATGCAGCTCAAAGTGCTTAACAGTTCGTCTTCGTAGACCAGAGGTGGGTGACATAATAATAATAATAATTAACTATACCACCTTGTATACAAAACAATGCAGCTCAAAGTGCTTAACAGTTCGTCTTCGTAGACCAGAGGTGGGTGACATCATAATAATAATAATAATTAACTATACCACCTTGTATACAAAACAATGCAGCTCAAAGTGCTTAACAGCAAAGAAATTACTATGAGAGAAATGAAATGCACAGTGATCCACATAAAAATAGACATAACATTAACATAAAACATCAACATACAAACTGGGATAAAGTGCATAAACATAAATAAATAGATAAATGCAGTTATCATAAAAAGATAGAAATAAAGATAAAGACAGGGATGGAGTGCAAAGAGAGAATACATAAATTGCATAACATAAGACAGAAAATTAATAAAGCTGCTTAATATCTCCTTAATATCACATTATATTGATGTAGCTAGTAAAAGGCGAAGATTAAGGTGAAGCGATACGTTTTTAGCTTTCTTTTAAAAGTGTTTAGCGAGCTAGCTTCCCTGATATCTAAAGGCAGTGTGTTCCATAGCTTTGAGGTGTCATTGAGAATTCTTCTGGCTGTTGCTGGGAACCTCCAATAAACCAGCATTAGATGATCACAGTGTTCTTGAAGGCAACTATTTGACAAGGGAGTTTGCAATGTGATTTGGTCCAAGCCCATTGAGGGCTTCGTATATAAGGAGGGGGACCTTATAAGCAATTATAAAAGTTACTGGAAACCAGTGCAGAGCAGCTAAAACGGGACAAATGTGCTCTCTCCACTTTGTTCTGGTTAATAGCCGAGCTGCAGAATTTTGAATGAGCTGAAGTCACCCAGTTGTTTATTTTGTGTTTTTAATGTGGAAAAAATATGTTTTGTGACTTGTGGCTTAGATCTGAATCAAGGATAACACACAGACTTAGGATTTTATCCAGGTAGTTCATTTCCCCAGACTATTAAACAGCATTTTTCTTTTGGTTTTAGGGCCGACTAGTAGGATCATGGTTTTGTCCTTGTTTAACTGTAAGAAATTATTGCTCATCCACTTATTTTTCACCAAAAGACAGGTAGTAATGGAGTTTGTAGCTGCAGCATCATTTGGTTCAGCAGAGATGTACAGTTGGGTGTCATCTGCATAACTCGGAAAACATTCATAGTGTTCTCTAATGATATCCCTAAGTGGCAGCATATATAGTGAGAATAATAATGGACCAAGGCAGCTCCCTTGTGTAACCCCAAAGCAGATGTCATGTTTCTTAGACACATGGGGCCCTATTTTAACGATCAGAAACGCAAGTAGGACAGCGCCAAACGCAAGTAGCTGTGTGGGCGGCTCTATGGCGCATTTGCTATTATAACGGCGGAAAAAACACACTTGCGCCCAGCGCAAGTGTCAAATGGGTTGGTCCAAAGGAGGTTACTCAGCCATAGGTGTGGTTTGGGCGTAATATGCAATAAACCAATCAGAGCGCCATCTCACATTCCCTTTAAGAGCGAGGAGCGCATATTTCATAGCGGCTTGTTATTATAATGGCGGAATTACCTGGAGGAAGACCGTGAGGCCACCAGAACGTGTGTTACCAGAAACAATCACGGCAATATTTTTTCATGCTTGTTTGGAGAAATGTTTCTACTTTTCATTTCTCGTTTGTATTTTTTCAGTTACTAGCATTCGTTTTTTGGTGGCAACATATTTGAAATAAAAGTCACAAAAACATACTTTCCGATGTTTTGGTTTCACCCTCACTGAATCACTAGGTTATGTATGCATGGTAATAATATTGCACCCATCGGGCACATGCAGTTCAACCTCACGTCTTCTAAAGTCCTCTAATCTATCCTCATTTATGTCATTGACACATCCATGATTCATGGCAATGTTGTGTAAAACACTGGGGAGGCACGTATGTGAATATGGGTGCAGTCTATAGCGCCAAGGACGCCAGGGAACCCATACTTCTCCCAGAACGCCTGCTTAGCCCGCTCTTGGCTGTCGGGTGTTACGGGAAATTTTATGAATTCCCCAGCATGTCGGACTAGACCTGACGTAACTGCATGTATAGCCGAACTTATTGCAGACTGTGATGGGGACAGTGTGCGTCTGTCCCCAGCTCATCTGCCAGAGAGAGAGCGAGTGAGTGTGTGTGTGTGTGCGCGCGCGCGCGGCCAGCCAGCCACTGATCAGGCTCTCCTCTCTTCCGATCTCTCCCTCTCCCTCCCTTTTCTCCTTATCTCGCCGCAGACTGTGATAGGGACAGTGTGCGTCTGTCCCCAGCTCATCTGCCAGGAGATGGCAGACATCAGAACCGCCATTACAATTAACCTGAATCATTTGAGTCAATGTGTACGCTAGATGTACCTATTTTTAAAATATCTTGGATATGGATATCACAATGATTTCCTCATGTGGTAAATACTTTATTAGGGCCTGAGCTGCTGTAGGCAGCGAAGACCTATTGCTTTCCTATGGTTTATTCTTATTCTTTTTATTCTGTAAGATAGGGCCCCTGATCTCCAAGCCTGATGTAAAACATTCTCCCTTTGATGTCATGTTCTAAACCAGTTTAACACAGAGTCAGAAAGTCCAACTAACTTTTCAGGACGATTGATCAGGATGTCATGTTCAATCATATCAAACGCTGCGCTTAGGTCTAAAAGGACAAGGATTAAGACCTTATTTGCATCCAAATTTGTCTGAGGTAGCCGATTACTTTAGTAAGAAGTGCTGCAGTTCCACTGGATCCCCACCCTTAAGATGTCTCTCTTTGGTGTGTGTGTGTGTGTGTGTGTGTGTGTGTCAGGGCCACTGCCATCCTGGCGTACCTGCCTCAGGAGCTGCTGGGCACCTCCTTCTACGAGTATTTCCACCAGGACGACATCGGACACCTGGCAGAGTGCCACAGGCAAGGTAGGCCGCAGAACATGCTAGAACACGCCTGAGAACACAGGCCTGATAGAACACCCTAGAACATGCCTGATAGAACACACTAGAACACACCTGATAGAACACACTAGAACATGCCTGATAGAACACACTAGAACACACCTGATAGAACACACTAGAACACGCCTGATAGAACACACTAGAACACGCCTGATAGAACACACTAGAACACAGCTGATAGAACACACTAGAACACGCCTGATAGAACACACTAGAACACGCCTGATAGAACACACTAGAACACGCCTGATAGAACACACTAGAACACGCCTGATAGAACACACTAGAACACGCCTGATAAAACACACTAGAACACGCCTGATAGAACACACTAGAACACGCCTGATAGAACACACTAGAACACAGCTGATAGAACACACTAGAACACGCCTGATAGAACACACCAGAACACGCCTGATAGAACATCCTAGAACACGCCTGATAGAACACACTAGAACACGCCTGATAGAACACACTAGAACACGCCTGATAGAACACACTAGAACACACCTGATAGAACACACTAGAACACGCCTGATAGAATACACAAGAACACAGCTAATAGAACACACTAGAACACGCCTGATAGAACACACTAGAACATGCCTGATAGAACACACTAGAACACGCCTGATAGAACACACTAGAACACGCCTGATAGAACACACTAGAACACGCCTGATAGAACACACTAGAACACACCTGATAGAACACACTAGAACATGCCTGATAGAATACGCAAGAACACAGCTAATACAACACACTAGAACATGCCTGATAGAACACACTAGAACACGCCTGATAGAATACGCAAGAACACAGATAATAGAACACACTAGAACACGCCTGATAGAACACACTAGAACATGCCAGATAGAACACACTAGAACACGCCTGATAGAACACACTAGAACACGCCTGATTGAACACACTAGAACACGCCTGATAGAACACACTAGAACACACCTGATAGAACACACTAGAACATGCCTGATAGAATACGCAAGAACACAGCTAATATAACACACTAGAACATGCCTGATAGAACACGCAAGAACACAGCTGATAGAACACACTAGAACACGCCTGATAGAACACACTAGAACATGCCTGATAGAATACGCAAGAACACAGCTAATAGAACATGCCTGATAGAACACACTAGAACACGCCTGATAGAACACACTAGAACACGCCTGATAGAACACACTAAAACATGCCTGATAGAACACACTAGAACACGCCTGATAGAACACACTAGAACACACCTGATAGAACACACTAGAACACGCTAGAACACAGCTGATAGAACACACTAGAACATGCCTGATAGAACACACTAGAACATGCCTGATATAACACACTAGAACATGCCTGATAGAACACACTAGAACACGCCTGATAGAACACCCTAGAACACGCCTGATAGAACATGATAGAACACAGCTGATAGAACACACTAGAACACGCCTGATAGAACACACTAGAACATGCCTGATAGAACACACTAGAACACGCCTGATAGAACACACTAGAACATGCCTGATAGAACACACTAGAACACGCCTGATAGAACACACTAGAACACGCCTGATAGAACATGATAGAACACGCCTGATAGAACATGATAGAACACGCCTGTTAGAACACACTAGAACACGCCTGATAGAACACACTAGAACACGCCTGATAGAACATGATAGAACACGCCTGATAGAACACACTAGAACATGCCTGATAGAACACACTAGAACACACCTGATAGAACACACTAGAACACGCCTGATAGAACACACTAGAACACGCCTGATAGAACACACTAGAACACGCCTGATAGAACACACTAGAACACACCTGATAGAACACACTAGAACACGCCTGATAGAACACACTAGAACATGCCTGATAGAACACATTAGAACATGCCTGATAGAACACACTAGAACACGCCTGATAGAACACACTAGAACACGCCTGATAGAACACGCTAGAACACAGCTGATAGAACACACTAGAACACGCCTAATAGAACACGCCTGATAGTGTGTGTGTGTGCAGTGCTACAGATGCGTGAGAAGATCACCACCAACTGCTACAAGTTGAAGATCAAAGATGGCTCCTTCATCACGCTGCGCAGTCGCTGGTTCAGCTTCATGAACCCCTGGACCAAAGAGGTGGAGTACATCGTTTCTACCAACACTGTTGTCTCGTAAGTCTCTCTCTCTCTCACACACACACACACACACACACACACACACACACACACACCCTTCAACACACTTATATTGCACCTAAACCTCTGCCCTGTGATGTAGCAGTTTGTGCAGAATTCTACCTGTGTGTGGTTGTAGATTTATAAGTGTGTGTGTGTGTGTGTTGTCAGGGTTACTGTGGCAGAGGGAGGGGACCCAAGCTACCCCCAGCTATCAGCCTCGCCCCAGGGCATGGACAGCATGCTGACACCAGGAGACGGTGAGAGAGTCTACACACACACACACACACACACACACACACACACACACACACACACACACACACAAACTGCATACACATGCACTGCACACTCTCACACACACACACATACCACCATACACACACACACATGCACACACACTGCACGGACACACACACACTCAGCCTATACACACATGCACTGCACACACACAATCACTACACATGCATTGCACACACACACACACTGCTATACACATCATCATGGTCAGCATGTTACCTACAGCACACAATAATTGTTAAAATGTGTGTGTGTGTGTGTGTGTGTGTGTGTGTGTGTGTGTGTGTGTGTGTGTGTGTGTGTGTGTGTGTGTGTGTGTGTGTGTGTGTGTGTGTGTGTGTGTGTGTGTGTGTGTGTGTGTGTGTGTGTGTGTGTGTGTGTGTGTGTGTGTGTGAAAGCAGGGAGGCGGGCGCTGCAGACGGTACCCGGTATCCCCGGTGGCACGCGGGCGGGAGCTGGGAAGATTGGCCGCATGATCGCAGAGGAAGTCATGGAGATCCAGAGGTGAGAATGTTGCCATGGTGATGAGGCCAGCCCATAGTCTAAGTCAGTGGTTCTCAACCTTTTTTCAGTGATGTACCCCCTGTGAAATATTTTTTCAGCCAAGAACCCCCTAACCAGCGCAAAGCATTTTTGATTGAAAAGAATATGTAATTCACAGCGCTATGCCATCATTGTCTGATTTATTAAACTGTCAACACTGAATATTGAACATTGAACATTGTCGCGTTGAACTGAGTGCATTTGCAATTACATTTTAGTAAGAACCTTGTGCTTGTGCTTCACTGAAAGTCTTTGTCAGTCTTGGTGGCAGGAAGGCAACTGCTGTGATCAAGCTCTTCTCCAGGCACAGTCTGTTTCTCTGCTTTGTTGTGATCACAGTCATTGCAGAGAATGAGGCCTCACATAAATATAAGGAGTAAAAGGGTAGTAGCTGCTCCAAAGCTTTCTCTCCCAGGTCAGGGTGCTCCTGCTTCACACACATCCAAAACTGTGTGAGTGTGGATTTGGCAAACTTCATCTGGAGGCCAGTCAGATTACACTTCCAGGAGTCTTTCCTGATTAGTGACAGGTAGCTTGCTTCCATATGCTTTGGACAAGAGAAATGGGTTTCTCACCCAATCCAGCTGTGTATATTTCTCCTTCATGTCAGGAAAGTAAGACATTCGAAAATTTAAATTTCGAATCAAATTGGTCAAATGTCCCACGATGACTAACTTGACAGGAGCTCTGTCCACATCCTCACTAGAGAGAAAATCATCCACCTGAGGAAAGCAGGTGAAATTCCCCTGTTAAATCCCCCTGGCTCTTCAACACAGCTCTGCTTTCTTCAGGAAACCTCCAACCTTGTCATACAGGTTTAAAATGCTGGTGTCCTTTCCCTGCAGACATATTCAGTTCGTTCAATTTGCTAAATATATCTGCCAGATAGCACATATTTGCAAGCCAGTCTGTGTGGCATGCTTGGGGAGATCTGTGCTCAATCAGAAAGTTGTGTACTCAGATCGTAATTCCAACAGCCGGTAAAGTATTCTCCCTCGAGAGAGCCATCGCATATCTGTGTGCAGCAGCAGTTGTGTGTGTGTTCAGCTTCCATGTTTTCGCGAATCGCGCTTATTATAGGCTACAGTTACTTGCCAAAACAATAGAAGACATTCCTCCGTGATTTCCCTAAGAAAAAAATAGTTCTTCACGCAAATGCGTAGCAACCCGCATTCTCATACTTGCGGACTGATATGAAAGATGTGAATTAGAAGCACAAAAGCCGTTGCCAATGACAGCGGATATAAACTTTTCGCAGCAGTGAAAATCAAGGAGCTACAAACCTGCGAACGCAGACATTTAACCCACATAGCTATGGCCCATACAAATCAACTGAACATTCTGAATAGCCGTATAATAACTATTTTTAAAGGATTTTTGAATGGAGGCTAATTTGGAATATATCTTTTAAAAATCTCACGTACCCCCTGGACTACCTTCACGTACCCCCAGGGGTATGCATACCCCCGGTTGAGAACCACTGGTCTACGATGTCATGAGTGATGGATTGGGTCAGTAATGATGTCATGAGTGATGGAGTGGGGCAGTGATGATGTCATGAGTGATTGGGCACAACAGTGATGATGTCATGTGTGTGTCATCTTCAGGATACGAGGCTCCTCCCCCTCCAGCTGTGGGTCCAGCCCCCTGAACATGACCAACAGCACACCACCCCCCGACACACACTCACCTGGGGGAAAGAAGGTACACACACACACACACACACACACACACACACACACACACTCACCTGGAGGAAAGAAGGTACACACACACACACACACACACACACACACTCACTCACCTGGGGGAAAGAAGGTACACACACACACACTCACCTGGGGGAAAGAAGGTACACACACACACACACACTCACCTGGGGGAAAGAAGGTACCCATACACACACACACACACACACACACACACAGACACACACTCACCTGGAGGAAAGAAGGTACACACACACACACACACACACACACTCACTCACCTGGGGGAAAGAAGGTACACACACACACACACCTGGGGGAAAGAAGGTACACACACACACACACACTCACCTGGGGGAAAGAAGGTACACACACACAAACACACACACACACAAAGACACACACACACACAGACACACACACACACACACACACACACACACACACACACACCAGGGCCGTGCAGACCTTTGGAGGGGCAGGTGTAGCAACCCATATTCATAAAGAATGTAGCATGGAATCACAACATACCATATCGTTGTACATACTCCTTTATTTGTTAGAGGTCAGTGCAAAGCAAAATTAGTCTGTTTTACCTCATGGGTACATAGAACAGCTTCTGTTGAGGGGGTTGGTGAGGAGGCTGCTGCTGCTGATATTGCTGGAGGTGGGCTGTACTGATGTGATAGTTTAGATACTAAAAAGAGCACAGGAGAGATAGTGGCCGATTAAACAAGTGTTATGTGATCATGACAAGATGCAAAGATAACTAACATCGAAAGTGGCTCACTGACTGACCCGCCATACTGCTGACAGTTTGGAGGAGACTACTTGCTGGGAGAGGCTGCAGCCAAGGCTGACTGCTTGAAAACAAGTTGCTCATTCAAAGCCATAATTCAAGCTGTGCATTAATTTAGGACATATGAAGATAATGTATTAGATAAAATTTAGATCACCATTAGACACTGGACTGTTTAACTCTGACTACTCTTACTGGAGTCCATGCTTTTCAGTTTTAATCAAATTAGAGGACAAAAATGAATACATAATGACATCTCTTTATTTTCATTTCACAGTTTGATTTTTGTTTTCTAATCTCAGTAAAACCAAATGCAACCAAGTGTGTTTACACAAACATGACTTCAACATTAAATGTTTCATCCTGTATTTATTAACAGACATGTATTCATACTGTATAACTGTAACTGAAAGGGGAACATTATTAATTGGAGAAAGAGAATAGAGAAGGGCTGGGTGTGTCTGTCTGTCTGTCTGTCTGTCTGTCTGTCTGTCTGTGTCTCTGTCAGTCACTATACCTGTCTGTCTGTGTTTGTCTGTCTGTCTGTTTCTGTATCTGTCTGTCATTGTCTTACACATCACAGTGGCATTTTTCTTTGTTGCAGTTATAACAGCAACTTCCTGTTGCCCATGCTCTTAAAAATGTCAATGACTTCACTGAGGTTGATTGGAATATCCTTTTCAATTGCCAGTAAAAGAAGCTCTGACAACCTTTCCTCTGTGCAAAGGGTGCAAAGTTTTGTCTTCACCAACTTTGGAGAACGACCGTTCAACCGTTGCAGTAGACACCGGAAGGGTGCCATATGTCTTCAGCAGCTCAGTCAAATTAGGGAAAACCAGATGTGCATTGTTTTCTTTGACCACTGACAGAATAGATGTCACACTGATGGGTGAGGGGCATGAATATGAAGAATGGAAGACCTTTAGTTCTGTCTGCAATTTGTCTTCTTCTTCAATATTGTAGAACTGGCAGAGTTTCTTCACAGCTTGCAGTGCCTCCAGTCCTGTTTTCCAGGTCTCTTGGACTGTCAGGCAGTGGAGGGCATTCAGGATTTCCCATGTGGAATTATCTTCTGCTTTAAAGCGTCTCTGAAGCTCTTGTGTCATTGTGTCCAGGAAAGTGTAATACACTTTAACACGGTAGTATTCTTGCAAAGTAGGGAATGTGTGGTCAGCTGTAGCTGTTGTGGCAATGACCTTGAACTTTGCTGGCATTTTCCTCCGCCTAGATTGACCAGGAATCTCAGTTGGGGGTCCAGGCCCACTGATGCAGCCTTCTCTGTAGCCTGTTTAAACATGCTCTCAAACTCCTCCTCTGTTCTGCTGTGGGCCAGCCTCTGAAAAACTCCATCGATAACTTTGTATGCTGCAGCCAGGTCTATGTCTTTCTGCTGCAAAGCATCAGAGGCCATTGCAGTCACCTGGAAGATTGGACAGGTGATCTCCAGACACAGGAAGAATTCAAAGTTGATGCTCTTGAGAAGAATCATTGCATCACCTGCTGAAGGGTCTGGTGGGTCTTGTTGTGTCATTTCCTCCAGAAACTGCATGACAGCTGGGAGGACCTTCCTCAGAGTGCGAAGGGCAGTTTCTCTGCAGGCCCACCGTGTGTCTGACAGCTTCTGCAGCTCCAGTGGACGCTGATCAGAGCACATCGTCTTCTGCATTTCAATAAATGCAGCGTGTCGTTTGGATGAGTTGGCCACAAAAGTGTACATTTTTTCAACTAAGTTGAAAAAGCTGACAAAACAGATGTTAGACTTTGCACTTTCAACTAACACCAGATTAAGGCAATGTGCCTGACAGTGTACGTACAAAGCCATTGGATTTCTTTTTAGAATTCGTGACTGAAGTCCCTTAAAGCGTCCGCTCATGTTTGCAGCACCATCATACCCTTGACCCCGGATGTTTTCCAACTTCAGATCATTTTCTTCCAGTAGAGCTATCACTACCTTTTCAAGAGCATCTCCACTTGTGGAATGAACGTTACACACCTGAAGGAAGCGCTCCTTGATTTGCATGTTATGCACATACCTGATAACAAAAGAAACCTGTTCAGTACGTGCAGCATCTGTGGTTTCATCCATGAGAATTGAAAAGGTTTTGCTCTCTTGGATTTCTTTTTGGATTACTCGTTTGACTGATATGGCCAAAGCTTTAATCATATCATTCTGGCTTCTGTTGGAGAGGAGTGAGACGAGAGGTCTTTTACCAGGTCCCTGCTTCTCTGTTATGGCTTCCAGGTGTGATTTAATTACACTATCATATTTGCTAAACAGCTCCACCAACTCTAGGAAATTACCTTGATTTTGGCTTAACAGGGTCTCATCATCTCCCCTAAAAGGCATGCCCTGTCTTGCCAGGTAAAGAGTGGTGGCTAGTAAGCGGGACAAGATTTCTCTGTTTTTTTCTCTTTCCCTGTCTTTAGCAGCTTGTGATGCACGGTCACCCATTTCGAAAGCTGCCTCCAGTGATCTCTTTGTTGAGTAGTTCCACCTCACCATACCACACATGTGATTCTGAGGCACTGTGCTCTTTAATTCTCTCCAGAGCCTTTTTCCACCGATTAACTCCTTCTGATTTCCATGTTTTGCGGCCTGTGTATTTGTCCTCACTCAAAAAAAGACGGCAGCTGAAACAAAACATGGCGTCAAGACTTGGGGAGTACTCTAGCCATGTGTTGTCCTCATACCATTTCTTTTGAAATGATCGCCCTTCTTCATTTTTTGGAAAGGATGAGAGCACTGGTTGACAGGGTCCAGTACTGTTGCAAAACTGAATGAAGGCCTCATCACATTTGATGTTTAATTGTAGGACATGGGCAGGATCATTTGGGTGGGTAAGTCCAAGTAGGTGTGAGAATGTTTGCCTCCCTTTGGTTTTAGTCTCCTCCTGGCTTGATGCTCCCGCTCCCTCAGGCTCTCCATCTCTCACTCCAACCTCTGTCTCCTGGCTAGCTGCTCCATCTACCTCAACATTCTGTGTGGGCTCCTCAATAACCTCCGACACCTTTCCTCCAGCCTCTGTCTCCTCCTGGCTTTCTGTTCCCAGCAAACACTCATTTCTCTGAGTCACAGTGTCTTCCTCTTTCTCTCCCTCCATCTCCTCCTCTTTCTCTCCCTCTATATCCTCCTCTTTCTCTCCCTCCATCTACTCCTCTTTATCTCCCTCCATCTCCTCCTCTTTCTCTCCCTCTATCTCCTCCTCTTTATCTCCCTCCATCTCCTCCTCTTTCTCTCCCTCCATCTCCTCCTCTTTCTCTCCTTCCATCTCCTCCTCTTTATCTCCCTCCATCTACTCCTCTTTCTCTCCCTCCATCTCCTCCTCTTTCTCTCCCTCCATCTCCTCCTCTTTCTCTCCCTCTATCTCCTCCTCTTTCTCTCCCTCCATCTCCTCCTCTTTCTCTCCCTCCATCTCCTCCTCTTTCTCTCCCTCTATATCCTCCTCTTTCTCTCCCTCTATCTCCTCCTCTTTCTCTCCTTCCATCTCCTCCTCTTTCTCTCCCTCCATCTCCTCCTCTTTCTCTCCTTCCATCTCCTCCTCTTTCTCTCCCTCCATCTACTCCTCTTTCTCTCCCTCCATCTCCTCCTCTTTCTCTCCTTCCATCTACTCCTCTTTCTCTCCCTCCATCTCCTCCTCTTTCTCTCCTTCCATCTCCTCCTCTTTCTCTCCCTCCATCTCCTCCTCTTTATCTCCCTCCATCTCCTCCTCTTTCTCTCCCTCTATATCCTCCTCTTTCTCTCCCTCTATCTCCTCCTCTTTCTCTCCTTCCATCTCCTCCTCTTTCTCTCCCTCTATATCCTCCTCTTTCTCTCCCTCCATCTCCTCCTCTTTCTCTCCCTCTATCTCCTCCTCTTTCTCTCCTTCCATCTCCTCCTCTTTCTCTCCCTCTATATCCTCCTCTTTCTCTCCCTCCATCTCCTCCTCTTTCTCTCCCTCCATCTCCTCCTCTTTCTTTCCTTCCATCTCCTCATCTGACCTATCATCACTCACTCCCTGTCCATCTGGAAACTAGGCACAATTTTCTCTTGGGTTAATCTAATTAACACCTCTTACATTTAATCATTAATTAATAATAATACATCAATCAATCAATAATTAACCTACCATACATAATAATAGATTATGTAACTGAACAACAACATTGAAATTGTGTTTGCTACTGTTGTTTTCTCTGAATACATCTGCAATGTAAATAACTGGTGCATGTGTTATTCTTACCTTTTGTGCTCTTTGTCATCCAGCTGGTGAGTAATCCACTGCCTTTCGCAGCCTCATGCAGCTCCTTTTGTTTTTGCTGTAACCGTCTCTCCTCAGGCATCTCTGCAGAATGAAATATGATCGTTAAACTACAATCTGATGCACATAAGACACACACAAACACACAGAGTGACATTTCATACCTTTTCAAAAGTTTCACTGTATAGCCGCACATTTAATCCATTAATAATCTGCCCCTTATTATTCCTAGTGCTACTAATAAAGTAAAACCTAATTGAATGATATAGAAATCACATATTCAAATATTTTTGTGCTTTTATTCAGTTTGTCTATCGACTTTGCTCAAGACAGCAAGGTTCTAAAAGTGATGTCATTTGTATGCATATTATATTTAATTTGCGTGTAAATAGGCTAAATGAGAGGTTGAGAAAATAAAAAATCTAATTCTTCTATTATTGTTATATATGTATTAGTAATAGTCCAAAATTATGTGAATATGCATATTGCAAAACTTTTAGGGAAATAACACAGTCTTTGCCTCATTGCCTGTAGAAACATAGGGAAAAAACAGCTTGACAGTAAAATAACACATGATATCTCTATAATGCACTTTGCCCATGACAAGAGAAACATACAAAAGCAACAACAACAACAATAACCTGACGTACTTTTTCCCCACAGCAGCTGTGTGTGGTTAAAGCATCCTATGCAGCATTTAGCTAAACGCCAATGAGATGCTATTAGCTAAACCTGTTGAAATTAGCTTACTTTGACAATATGGCGAACTAGTTAGTCAACAACTTTCCTAACACATCAAACATCAAGCAAGTGCAACAAAAGACAAAGCAAGACGGCAAATAAGTTACTTGCTAGTCAGGCAGAGAGTAGTTACCTGGTGGCTCTCAGACCCCAGTAGCAACAAGCTAATTTTCCACCCACTGTAAATGTCAATAGCGGCACATTTTTTAAAAGCTGTTTTTCTAAGGTAAAATCGCTAACCCTAACCCTATTCCTAAGGGCAAAAGAGTTACATAGTATTCAGTCATCTTGCAAGATACACCGTGCACAAACGAATACCGCTGCAGAACCTACTCACCGGCCCAGTTGATTACTCCCTCGGAGTCGGGTCTTCTTCGGTTTCACAGCCCTGTAGCTAGTGGCCTTCTCCAGCAGCTTAGCGATTAGCAGCAGGGCACGTCAGGGCAGAGTGAGGGCACGTTGTGGATCATGTGACCGACCAAGGTAGATCTAAATTATTATCATTTCGTTACACTTATTATTATTTTGGGCCGCACAGACGGACTTTTCACACACAAATAAAAAAAATAATAATACAAATAATAATAATAAAAAAACACTCTGACAAAAGGGCACTTTGGGCATCAAGGGCAAAAGGGGCAGGTGCTCAAGCCCCCTTAGCCCAGGGGCGGACTGGGGGGAAAAAGTGGCCCGGGAGCTACTGTCAGACCGGGCCTCTCAATACACTGCACGCGGCCCACTAAGTACACGCCGTGCTGCCCACTCAGTACACGCCGCATTGCCCACTCAATGGATCGCACGTATCGACCAGTCAGTGGCCTACTGGGAAAAATACCCATACACTTAACATTATTTTGGATGATTACAAATAAATTACATCATATATACTTGTTTTTTAATAACATTTGGATCCACCAATTTGCCTGGATGGACACATGGAATAAAATGATACTGGCTATTGTAACACTCCAAGGTAGGTATAGGTTGCTAGATGAATAGATCAGACCAGATGGTTATCAGACATTGCCAAACAGGGCGGTACAAAATAAAATTCTGAAGTGCACATCTCAGGTCAACAAGGACTCAGCCTATAGTGCAGTCAAACCATGGCTTTACCATTTCTTTTTTTTCAAGTTTGCTGTGAACATAGCAGTCAGGCCTCTTATTTGAAAAAAAACAAAAACAAACAATGAATCGTAAGAGTTAGGTTACCAATAAAAGGTAAGCCTACTACTTTTTTGGCTTTCAGCCAGCTACTCAAACAGACAAGCCTGCAGAATCATCAATCTAGATAACATGACATTGTTTATAATGTAAGTGTTGTGAAACGCAAGCTTTACTTGGCCAAGTCAACACCTCTATATAACATATTACCAATCTAGATAACATATGAACATTGTTTATAATGTAAGTGTTGTGTGTAACAGATTTTAGCATAACAAACTAGCTGGTAAACTTATTTGACACCAGTTAATAGAAATGATCAGATTGGCCTATTTACAACTACCACCATGGATAGCTTGCTCATCGATTGTAAGCAAGTGACTACGGCTAACATGTTAAATGTTGACAACAGCATCAGCTTGCTTATTTTACCAGATCATAACGGTCTCAATTTAGGTAGGCTAGCTGTAGGGAACGTTACCTCAGCTGAGAATAGCAGGCTAACATTTGGCAAGGTCAACAACGCCACATCTTACCTTATCACTATCACCAGTCGGTGGTTTTCCAAATAAAATGTAGGCTAGAGTAATTGACATTTAATTACACCTACAACAAAATTAGACTGACGGAAGAGATAGACAGAGGCAGCTGTGGGCTGTGCCTCATCCGTGTTAGAAGGGCTAGCTAGGGCTGACTGCACACGTCACTACGGCTGCGTGCCCTGGGCTGGCGGGGCGTGTTGCGTGTATGTATGCAAATCCAATTTTAAGTATCCTATACCTCAATCGGCACAGCTGAGAACACTTCGGCTGTGTAAGAACCAATTTTCAGGTGTTCATTTAATAAGGTGGAGATATTTTCTTACGTTGAACTTCCGAAGTCAGTAAAACACATTCAAGAAGAGACTTAAAAAAAAAACGAAAAATAGTCACCATAAGCGTAAAGACCGATCGCGAGTAGGAGTATAAAAGTCAGTCAGGGCTTTTCATGGTTGTAGTTCTTAGAGAAAACGAGACTTATGTTGTCGTCAATGGCCTGAATTTTTTTTTTACCAATATGCGCTGGCAGTGGGCCGGATGGCGCTGGGCCGGTTGATGGTGACGGTGGGCCGGTGTTTTAGGCCATCGGCCCACCGGGGATTTCCCCGGTACCCCCGATGGCCAGACCGCCCCTGCCTAAGCCCCACCCCTCTGCACGTGCCTGACACACACACACACACACACACTCACTCACTCACTCACTCACTCACTCACTCACCTGGGGGAAAGAAGGTACACACACACTCACAGAAACTTTAATGAAAGAGTGAGAGAGAGAACCTTTAATGACTCTTCCTTCATATTTGTTTGTTTTTCTTCTTTCTCCACAGATCCAAAATGGAGGCACTCCTGACACTCCACCTGCAGGTCTCGCTTCAGGGCCAGACTCCATAGGATACCCCTACTCTAACAACTCCCTCCTGAGTACGACACACACACACACACACACACACACACACACCATAGGTTACCCCTACTTCAACAACTCCCTCCTAAGTACTGCCCACACAGATACAGACACTCACACACATGATGATGATGATGATGATTGGCAACAGTGATGTTGTTTTCAGGTGACAGCTCTCACGTGGGTATTGACATCATGGTGATGGTGATGATGATGATGTTAGGGTGATGGTGAGGACGATGATGATGATGAGTGGTAACATCGATGTTGTTTTCAGGTGACAGCTCTCACGTGGGTATTGACATCATGGTGATGGTGATGATGATGATGTTAGGGTGATGGTGAGGACGATGATGATGATGAGTGGTAACATCGATGTTGTTTTCAGGTGACAGCTCTCACGTGGGTATTGACATCATGGTGATGGTGATGATGATGATGTTAGGGTGATGGTGAGGACGATGATGATGATGAGTGGTAACATCGATGTTGTTTTCAGGTGACAGCTCTCACGTGGGTATTGACATCATGGTGATGGTGATGATGATGATGTTAGGGTGATGGTGAGGACGATGATGATGATGAGTGGTAACATCGATGTTGTTTTCAGGTGACAGCTCTCATGTGGGTATTGACATCATGGTGATGGTGATGATGATGATGTTAGGGTGATGGTGATGATGTTAGGGTGATGATGATGATGATGATGTTAGGGTGATGATGATGATGTTAGGGTGATGGTGATGTTAGGGTGATGGTGATGATGTTAGGGTGATGGTGATGATGTTTAGGGTGATGGTGATGATGTTAGGGTGATGATGATGATGTTAGGGTGATGATGATGATGTTAGGGTGATGATGGTGATGTTAGGGTGATGATGATGTTAGGGTGATGATGATGATGTTAGGGTGATGGTGATGTTAGGGTGATGATGATGATGTTAGGGTGATGGTGATGTTAGGGTGATGATGATGATGTTAGGGTGATGGTGATGTTAGGGTGATGATGATGATGTTAGGGTGATGGTGATGTTAGGGTGATGATGATGATGTTAGGGTGATGGTGATGTTAGGGTGATGATGATGATGTTAGGGTGATGATGATGTTAGGGTGATGATGATGATGTTAGGGTGATGATGATGATGTTAGGGTGATGGTGATGATGATGTTAGGGTGATAATGATGATGATGATGTTCGGGTGAGGACGATGATGATGATGATTGGTAACAGTGATGTTGTTTTCAGGTGACAGCTCTCACGTAGGTATTGACATCATTGTGATGGTGATGATGATGATGTTAGGGTGATGATGATGATGATGATGATGATGATTGGTAACAGTGATGTTGTTTTCAGGTGACAGCTCTCAGGTAGGTATTGACATCATGGACGAGCCCGGCTCCAGTAGCCCCAGTAACGACGAGGCAGCAATGGCCGTCATCATGAGCCTACTGGAGGCTGACGCAGGCCTCGGAGGACCCGTGGACTTCAGCGACCTGCCTTGGCCTCTCTGAACACACACACACACACACACACACACACACTACAAAATACATAAACACACTCACACATTAAAATATACATATACACATAAACATACACACACACACTCAGACACACACACAGCAACTTCTCCATCTCACACACCTCAGCAAAATAGGAAGAACTTTTTGTACTTTTTTGTACTGTACTCTAAAGGTTATGTAGCTGAAGGAGATGTGAGTGTGTGTGTGCGCTACAGGTGTGTACTATACTCTAAATGTTATGTAGCTAGAGGAAGTGTGTGTGTGTGTGTGTGAGTGTGCTAGAGGAGGGGTGTATTCTGAGACGCTTGGCATTGTAAATCTGCTTATCCCATGATGTCTCCTTTTCTGACTATATGTGAGAAGTGTATGGAAGACTAGATGGCGGTAGCTTATTTTTAAAATAAAAAAAATGAATCTTTCTCTTGGGACTGGCCTTTTGCTGAGGTAAAGAGAGTAGACACAGACACGCACACACAGTGTCAAGGAGGGTGGTTGAAACCCCAGCAGCAGTCCTAACCCAATGAAACTACTCACAGCTCAGAAGAGTTTCTGATCCTGCAACCTTAGAGAGCAGTACACACACCGACATGGTAACCACATCTCTTATCACTTCACCACAGAGGCTGCTGGGAGAAACAGCACTCAGCTACCTCTTCAGCGCAGAGTAGATTTCACCTGAATATGAATGTGCAAAAAAGGGGCCTAGCCCAGTGGCAACAGCACAGATTCCCATGGGAGAGGATTGGGGTTCAAATCCTGCCAACAGCACTGTCCAGCCCTGGGAATGGGACCAGAATGACATCCACCTGGTCCAGGTGTGGTTGGATATGGCACCTGAGCAGCTTGGTCCACAGCAGGACAGGGACCTGGGAGACTCCAGGCCCAGGCACTTACAGGAAAAGTGTTTAATTCACTTTATTTTTTAAACCAAATGTAAAGTTAAGTGCCATGGGCCACATTTAGCTAACTCTTGACCACAGGTGCTTAGGGTACTAACCCTAACCCTAACTCTTGACCACAGGTGCTTAGGGTACTAACCCTAACCCTAACTCTTGACCACAGGTGCTTAGGGTACTAACCCTAACCCTAACTCTTGACCACAGGTGCTTAGGGTACTAACCCTAACCCTAACTCTTGACCACAGGTGCTTAGGGTACTAACCCTAACCCTAACTCTTGACCACAGGTGCTTAGGGTCCTTACAGCTGAGAGGAGTTTTGATTCTGCAACCTCATGTAGCAGTACACACACCACATGTTAACCCTAACCCTAACCCACATGCTAACCACTTCTCCTACCTCAGCAGTAGCAGTACACACACCACATGCTAACCACTTCTCCTACCACTACACCACTCAGGACTCCTGCTAAAACTTGAACTAGTAGATTCTTGACATGACACGTGTTCCCCTAATATAGTAAAAGTCTTGACATGACACATGTGTTCCCCTAATATAGTAAAAGGCTCAGCGTTGTTCATCTACAGGGCACTCACCTGGTGGTCCAGAGGCAGGAGCGCTGTCTCCCATGAGAGAGACTGCAGGTACACATCCCAGTGATGACTACAGACTTAAAGGGAAAAGTGGAAAAGTCCAGTCGAAAGCTGGGGATATTTCTAAAGTTTTTTTATTTGTACAATTTTTAAAACAAGTTAAACCGCTTCCAGACATATATCCTGACTTATCAGGTCATAATAAAGTGTCAGTTTACATAGCCACATATACTTGGTGTGCACACGTCAGCAGACTGCTTCAGACACTGCATTCTTTCTGAGGGGACTTGATCCGTCAACCTCAAAAATCAGGATCCATGTCCACAAGATAACCACCAGGCCGCCCGCAACAGAGTATTTGATAAAATGGATAGTAAAGATGGCACCAACTCTGAGTGGCATATCTCAGATCACATGTGTTAAGGGAGCAACAAACCTGTGCTTTTGACCAGGACTGTGTTCCCTAAAAGCATTAAGCAATCACCACGGTAACTAAAAGAGAGAGAGTTCCAAATGAAACACATCCCTGCAAAAGAGGCAACAGATACCAGCTAACCTTGGGCCAAATCATCCTGGCCAGCCCCTACCAGCATGTCTCTTTGGGCCTCATTTTAAAAACGTACTTACGCACAGAATTGATCTAAGACTGTGCGTGCGATCAAATCCACGTCTAAGTACAGATTTATAGAAATTGTCTTAAAGCAGCTTGCACACTGCCCCGACTTTCGCCAACATTCTCCAAATAAATTGTGTTTTCAGTTCCTGCCTGGTAACTAAATCGTAGACGAATTCTAGAATTTTGATTGGTTGTCAACCGATCGTTTTAGGAGTCAATCGATCGTCTACCCACAGGTACCAGTCTTTAGAATGTCCAGTAAACCAACTGCCAGCTCCACACTGCCCAGACTTTTTCCAACTAGCTACTTATTTTTTCAATTGTGTAGTGTCATTGTAATATGAATCAGGTTGATACAATAGTAAATGTAGCTAGGGTCATGTGGGTCTACCTGGCCTACAAAGTTTCAAGGAGGATACAGGAGAGACAACAATCCAGAAGGAGGAGGAGACTTTGGTGTAAACCATGGATACTGCGTCGTGCAGACCAGGGAGCCTATCCCAATTTATGTAGGGAGTTTAGGTATGAATACACCCCGGCTTTTGCTAACTTCGCCCGCTTCGCACCTCTGGCTTTTGAGCAATATCTCACTATGGTGACTCCAATAATTAGGCGACAAAACACTAATTTCAGGGACTGCATTTCTCCTGGTGAGCGTCTGATGCTAACATTAAGATTTCTGGCAACAGGTAAGCTGCTAAAACTCCTATAAATTCCCTCACAATACAAATATTTCAGTACACAGTGTATAGATCATTGTGTAACAAGGTTAATGCCAATCTGTGTTGTTTAACAGGTGAAACCTTCCAGAGCCTTGCTTATCAATATCGTATTGGTTGCTCAACCATCCGGGAAATTATTCCCGAAAAATGTGAAGCTATTCATCAGGTGCTTTGTGAAAAATACCTCAAGGTAAGCATCATTTATCATTAGGCCTACCTCACTGTAAGAGTTGTTTCTGTTCTTTTTGTGATATAATTGAATGAAAGTGTAGTCACAATAGTATTATTATACTGGTATACATTACAAAGATACCAAAACACACAAATGATCAAATAATCGGACATGTTTAATAGAATAAATAATGAATAAATAGCCAGAGAGAAAGAGGGAGAGCAAGAATGAGACAGAAAAGAGTGGGGCAGAGAAGAGAATAGAGAGGGAGGGAGAGAGAGCTGAATGCCATCCTTCACAATTAGCCCTCGGAAGGTCCATATGGATGGTTGGGTGAACAAGGGTTATAAATTAGTCGACTTATTTCACCTTGCATATACCTAAAATAGCTGGGATCAAGTTGATCCATTGCTCTAAACTCGTGTTCTAATTAATGACAGTAAGATGTTATGTGGTCTTGCTTCACAGCTGACCTCTCAGTGAGAGTAGTCTCAAGCATTTGTATGTCTCTATCCTGAGCCTGAGTGTCAGCCGGCTTCCTCTTATGTCGAGGTGTAGAGATTTGGGGGGTGAAATCAGATGAACCAGCTGAATCTTCCTCTCCCCCATCAACTGGTGTTACGTCCTCAGAGCTGATGTGGTAGCATTTGTAGAGCTGTCTTCTCCCTCAATCCCCTCCAAAAGATCATCATCCAATTCCGTTGATATATCCTGCTGACAAAAAATATTGACATTACAAATGTGTTTTTGTTTATCTCCTTTCAGTGCCCCAAAACAACAACGGAGTGGTCAAAAACTGCCGATGGGTTTCAGAAGAACTGGCAGTTTCCCCATTGTCTGGGTGCTTTGGATGGGACGCATGTGGCCTCACCTAGGACACCTCACCTAGAGACAGGGTCACATGAGACTCTTATTGAAGATCTTAGCCTACTATATACGTGGTTGAGACTCTTATTAAAGATCTTACTCATTCTTACAAAGACAAAACAAATAGCTACACGTAGCCTATAAACGTTGTTGAGACTCTTATTAAAGATCTTACTAATTTTCGTGGATGAAAGTCGGTAACAAAACAGAGACAAAAGCTACACAGTCAAGCAATGTCATTTAATGTCATGATGGCCCATCAACCTAGACAAAAGGCCAGGAGCTGCCTTGATGGTTCTAACCTGGTGCTGTGTAAACTACCTTGGGGGGGTTGAATTGGTATTTTGTCTGGTAGGTAAATGCTAATACAACTTATATACATTATCTGTAAGGTTGTGAGTCTGCAGTGATAATGTATGTTGGATTCGTAAAACGTATTTGACCGTGTAGCTATTTGTCTCTGTTTTGTTACCGAATTTCAACCACGAGAATAAGTAAGATCTTTAATAAGAGTCTCAACAACGTTTAGGCTAAGATCTTTAAAAAGAGTCTCATCGGCGCGGACATTGGGTCCATCAACTCACAGGTCAATGAGCAGGCAAACTCCGGCCTCATCAGGATACAGCCGCAGCTTGCGTACATGTCTCCGTCCAACTTCATGTTCCATGCACCTTTGTTCCTGGCGGTGAAGAACATGGATCTGCAGGAGAGCCAGATCGTGGAGGATGACTCCGATGGAGAGGATCTGTGACTTTCAAATTAATAATTTTTGCACTCCATTGGTACTTTATTCTTTGACTTTTGACTTTGTTAATAGTTTTTTTTTCTTTCATATTGACCATTGTTACCATTGTTAATTTTTTTGTTCAGCCACTTAACATTTTATAGTATATTCATATCTATATCTACTTATTTAAAAATGTTGTCCCTATTCATTGTATTTATATCATATCATGCCTCCTACCTCATATTCATTGTATATATCATGCCTCTTACCTCATATTCATTGTACTTATATCATATCATGACTCTAACCTCATATTCATTGTACTTATTATATTATCATGATATTATCTTATGTCTCTTACCTCATTCATAACTTCTATTGCTACCTTCACCTGTACCTGTATCATATCTGCACTAATGACCAACAATTGCTGCCAATGTTACTACTGCTCATGTGGAGTGTGGATTCGTAAAACGTATTAAATGACATTGCTTGACCGTGTAGCTATTTGTCTCTGTTTTGTTACCGACGTGGAAGTTGTATTGTTAAACGCTGAGTACTTTGGTAGATTAAAGTGTAAACTTTGAATACAAATGCTAGTAAAGGCGCGGAGTGCCAGACCCGCGTACTAGGTGAGGCGCGCATCATTCTCAAAGTGGCGAGTCTCGCCCACTAGCGGAGTGCCAGATCGTGTCCATGGCCTTACCTGCGAGTACAACAGGTTTGTATTAATATTTCCGGAGCAATCATTACACCCATATTAACAGTTAAGAGTTGTAAACTATCAGTTATATGATCGCTTGGATACTGTCACAACTTAAAAATAAAAGGTGATTTAAAGGGATTAGTCTTCAAAGTTGAATTAAGTAACAGCAGGCATTCCCAGCAGTACAATTTGCAGTGCCTCTCTGAAGACAACATTTGAACTCAACAACCCTTTTGACTAGTGTTTTGTTCTGTTCAATAAATGAACTGTATTTTATATTATTTTTAATTTCAATTACGGGAATCACATTACAACCATGTTTGTTCAATCCACATGTTGTTCTAACTCTTACCTATAGCAGTAGCTATTCTAATCCATATATGTAACGCCACTGACACCTAGTGGTCTGAGGTAAAATCACCACAACTAGGTTTTCTACTGACATTGTTTCGCTCACACCTTATTTTCGCTGGTTTTGCAAAAATCCATTCATTTTTCCAGAGGGACTTTACTTCAAAAGCTAGCAATAAACACTACAAACGACCAATCGTCTTCCATACTCATTGTTCATTCACAAAGTGGACGAGTCTCGAATCCCTCAAGTCGTTTTTATTTTTTTTCCATCACACTGAACAATTATATTGGTCTGTCGTTGAACGGGTCCTTCTTAAGACATGTTAGAACCTGTTTTAATGCTGTTAATTGGCTACTGCTGATCAGTCGTGCCGGTACAATAGCAATGTCGGAATATTTAATCGCTAGTGACCAAAGACACGCTAGAATAAAGATTTCTCATTACAAACACGCATTATCCTAGGGTTTTTACCCACGTTGACAAAAATGCTATGTCAACTGTTGTAAAGCTTTATACTGTAGGCTACTTATGTCGTCTTGTTACACTCCTGTCATTTGACTGGTTTGTTTTGAGTTTCTGTTCTGAGTTTTTTCAAGCAAAATCAACACTGACACCATCTTAATGACGGTTCACCACAGAGATACGTTTCCATGGCCTATTTATCGTAGTCAGACAGAGGGGCACTGCCACCCACTGGCTATTGTTGGTATTACTGGTTGAAAAAATCTGTATGCGTAGCCCACTCACTTGACTTACAAGAAACACTTCAATAACTATTTTTACTATTAGTATTAATATGATTTAAACATTCCAAAACATTTGGACATCCTTTTAGGGATTTACCTGTCAGTTATCCAGCAGTAAGTAGAGGCTCCTCTCAGTGGTGAGGTGCTCCATCCTAAGCCTCCTCTTACCCGGCTCAACATCAAGGAAAACAAAAACATTAATATAATAATCAAAAAAAATACAAATAATAATTTGCAGAGTATTCCTCAGTAGAGGACATTTCAGATTGAAGAAATTCATTTAAGAACATCAATATAATTTTAGATAAAACCGAATTGTGGACCGCTTGTGGACCTGGGACTAAACACCTCCCTCTGCAAATGGATCTACAGCTTCCTGACGGGGAGGCCACAGGTGGTGAGACTCGGTGACCGCACATCAGCCACAATGATCACAAACACTGGCGCCCCCCAGGGCTGTGTGCTTAGCCCTCTCCTGTTCTCCTTGTTCACCCACGACTGTGCGGCAATGCAGAGCTCCAACCTCATTGTGAAGTTTGCTGATGACACAACCATCGTAGGCCTCATCACTAACAATCAGTGGTGGACAGTAACGAAGTACATGTAATTCGTTACTGTACTTAAGTATCATTTCCATGTATCTGTACTTTACTCAAGTACATTTATTTGGTAAGACTTTATACTTTTACTTCACTACATTTAAAGCGAAAATTATTACTTTTCACTTTACATTTACAAAAACACTCGTTCCTTTTTTATTTTTAATAAAATACCAAAAGGTCAAAGTGTATCGCGACTATAACCAATCAGCGGCAGCGCCCAGCGCGCGATTATCTGCTGAAGTTAACAACAGGTGTCGTCCTGATTGAAGAATTGCAAAGTCACGCTGGAGCTGGAAGCACAAGGTGGTGTACGTGCTTGTGGTCATTGAGAGTTCTTACTAGAGATTATTAATATTATTTGTCAGGTAAATGGCTGAGGAGCTGACTGCAGCATCATCGTGTAACAGGTACAAATATGTGCTGCGCCTTTAAGCCGCGAGAGTTCGCGTGCACGAGCGAAGGAGCCGTTAGAGAAAGAGTAGAGGGAAAGAAGAGAGAAGTTGAGTTGGAAGACGGAGTTGTTCAGAGTCACGATTATAGTTAAGCCATATGTATTAGTTAAATCAAATGCTTAGTGTTTAGACCCGGTGACGTTGCTAGGACCGGGACGGGTTTACTTTGACGGTGCCAGTGCCAAAGTTGGGCAGCACTTAGGTTAAGTAAGTTACGTTTTGCCGTGAGCGACAACACCCGATAGACTAGCGCAGGAGGCTAGCCATCAACACTCGACGCTTCGCCTGCTAGCTACTTCCCCGAGGAGATTCCGCTGTGAAAGCCATTACTGAGTTCAGCCTGCCATCCATCGGCATCCCAGAAGTGATCTCTGTGACCGGTATCTTTACACCACACCATCACATACACTGACTCCTCACACACAGGTTGAACAGTCCGAACGAACTAACGCTGCACTTGTGCTCACTCACACACACACACACACACACACACACACACACACAGAGACAAACGTTCGCATCTCACTGGAAGGGACATCAGACTGCGTGCATTCCGTGACACACACACACACACACACACACACACACACACACACACACACACCCACGCACACACGCGGACTCAATACGGATATCATATTGTGGAGTGCTATTTTAATTGTATGTTGTATATATATATGATGTATGCCGGTCTTAGAGTAGTTATTATTGTCAATCTAGTTTGTTAGCTTTTGTTTTTTAACTATCAGAGTGAAGTTTGTGGTATATCAATTATTAATTCAGTGTTGTAGTTTACTACACACTAAGAGTGTTTGTTTTTAACTGTAAGAGTGAAGGTTGTGTATCAATTATTAATTCCGTGTTGCTGATGAGTGTTTGTTTTTAACTGTAAGAGAGAAATTTGTGTAACAATTATTAATTCCTTGTTGTAGGTTACTACACACCGAGGGTTTGTTTTTAATTATTAATTCTGTGTTGCTGATTACTACACACTGAGAGGGTTTGTTTTTAATTATTAATTCTGTGTTACTGATTACTACACCCTAAGAATGGTTGTTTTAACTATTAATTATCAATTCTGTGTTGCTGCTTACTACATACTAAAAGATTATTTGTGTTTTTAAACTGTCAATTTCTAATTCAGTGTTGTGGGTTACTTACCTGGGGGTAGGGGCGCCTCATCTGTTCAGCTGGCTTTAGGTAGAGTGGGGTTTGTGTCAGGTCAGTGTAGTGCCTTACTTCAAGCTCTGCATATTGCATACACGGTAAGTGGGGAGGGGCACTAGACATCTCCCTGCAGCCTGAAGTTAAACCCTATCTCAAGGGCCGGTGCCTAGCCTGGGCTGCTAAACAGACAACAACCTGTTTGTTCACACAGACAACGAGGTCATAGGCATTGGGTGTGGAGGACCTAGATCCTGTCCCACTCAGTTCCCCTCAGCTAAGTGTCAGAATATTACCCCTACAAGGCAGCGGCAATTCTCCCGACCGCTACAATTGGCGTCACGAACAGGATAGAATACACAGTTATTTTATTATTTTACGTTGTTTAACAGGAGCCATGACGGCGCAACTTAAAGAACAGTTAGAGCAGCTAGGGGAGCGATTTGAGCAGATGCAAGTGAGATTCAATGACCAAACAGCGTTGCTTGAACAAGCTAGGAGAGAGCAGAGAGACTCCCTGGCACTAGCTAAGGCTGTCATAGATCAGCAGAGAGAAAATCCCCCTGCATCTACCGTTTACATCCCCAGAGACCGTAAGTGCTCAGACTTCAGTGGGAAGCCAGGTGACGTGGATATTGAAGAATGGATTTCATCAATAAAGTCTGCCCTTCAAGTCATGAAGGTCCCTGTAGAAGATCAAGCAGAGTTTGTAAAGCAGCACCTTAAAGATGAAGCCAAGCTCACAGTCAAGTACATGATGGAAGACAGAGCTAAAGATGCGGCTGGCATATTTGAAGCACTGCGGAAGACTTATGGTGACAAAGTCGCTTTAGGCACACGCCTCAAAGAATTCTATGATCGCAAGCAGATGTCTGGAGAGACCATACGTTCATATGCCTACAACCTCCAAGAGAAGCTGATGCGGATTCGGCACCGAGACAAAAAGCGTGTCCCTGATGCAGATGAGATGTTAAAAGAGCAGCTTGCTCTTGGGCTCCGAGATGACATCCTGTGAAGAGAAATCAAGAGAAGACTAAAAGAAAACGAGAATCTAACTTTTGTTGCGCTAATGCAAGATGCCATCTCATGGTCTGAGGAGGAAGAGGTTCAGGCTTCTAATGACGCCCGAAGCAGTTCCAGGGCCAAAGGCGTGGTTAATGCTGCCAGGGCGACGGATGAATCTACACCAGAGTTGACAATGGAGGTGCTGCACGAAGCTATACAGAAGATAGCCCTCCGTCAAGATGAACTGTTCCAGGTGGTGAATCGCAGCAGCAGTAGCGTGACCCAGCAGCAGGATGTGAAAGCGGGTAGCCCACCTCTGAAGAATGCTGAGGGGCTGTATATCTGCTACACATGTAATGAGCCTGGGCACACAAGTAGACACTGTCCTCTGAACAGAGGAGCCATGGGCCCAGCACGCCCTCCACTCCGAGGTGGGGAGCCCTCAGGAGCTGTGGGAAGCAACCCGGTAAGGGGGGTGCAACCGTATCCATGCACCCCTGCGATTAGAATTCACCTGGCGAAGCAGTCCACTAGCACTTCCGGAGCTCTGAGTGGAAGTGCCTTTGGGAACTGCTTGACGGTGGAGGTGAAGATAGCAGGCGTGAAGACAGAGTGCCTTTTGGACACCGGATCAGAGGTGACCACAATCCGGGAATCTCACTTCAAGGAACATTTTGGAGGGTCCACACTGTCCTCAGCCAACTGGGTCCAGCTCTCCGCCGCAAACGGCCTTGACATTCCCCTCCTTGGATACCTGGAGGCAGACGTAGAGTGCATGGGGAAGACCGCTGGCAGAAAGTGCATTTTTGTCCTCAAAGATGAGAGCCCAGAGGATGACGAGATGAAAGGCCTCCCCGGCATCTTGGGGATGAACGTGCTAAGTGAGCTGAAGGATATCTTTGTAATCACGGATGGTGTGAAGAAGATGAATAAGTACCGGGTAACTGAGGCCAAAGTCCACCGGGTGCTAGCGAACATCAGAAAGGAGGCGGCGATCCTTGGACAGAGTGACCAAATAGGCTACGTGAAAGTTGCAGGAAGAGAGGCAATCCCCATCCCACCACTCAGCGAATGTATTCTTTCGAACGCAGAACGTCATAAAGGGAACCGGGAGTGGCTCACCTGGCCTGGAATAGGGCAAGAGCAAAAATGGGATCCCACTGTCCGGCCTGTCCACTCAGCTGTGTGGGATCACGGAAAGCCCACAGTGGCAGAACTGAGAGGCATGGACCCAAAGCTGAAGCAGCTCGCAAAACAGTTTGAGCGGCTGAGCCATCAAAATGGAGTCCTGTTTCGGTCTGTCAGTAACCCGAGAGATGGGAAAGAAATTCGGCAGTTAGTTGTCCCAGAGAGTTTACAGCGGCGAGTGTTCGAAACTCAGCATGAACATTGTGGTCATTTTGCAGAACAGAGCACTCTTGAGCTTTTGAGGCGGAGCTATTACTGGCCAACAATGACCAAAGATGTGCAGGACTGGATTAATGGATGCAAGCGATGTACCCTGGCAAAAGATGTGTTTCCCAAAATCAAGGCCCATCATGAGAAGTCCAAAACGGTAGTGGTAACGGCAAACTCTGTTGCGCAGGCCTCGACCAGGAGAAGGAAAAGAGTCTATGACCGCAGAGCTGCAGCGGCCCTCATGAGAGCCGGGGACCGTGTGCTCTTGCGCAATCACTCTTGTCGGGGCAGGAACAAGATAGGAGACAAGTGGGAACCTTTTCCTTACATAGTGGTCCCACAGAACCACAGTGACATCCCAGTGTACACTATCCGCCCTGAGAAAGGCGGCCCTTCCAAAGTTGACCAACTAAAACTCTGTACTTTCCCGTCATCACCACCACGTCCCCTAGGCAGGCACCGGCCCAGGAAGGACACTGGCCCGGACATTGACACAGACTTCCCTGACATCGTTTGCATTCCTGCCACTACACACACGCCCCTCACTTACACTGACAGGGGAAATAGAGATGTAGCAGAAAAACCCTCAGATGGGGAGGATGAGGCTATGGGTGAAGTTGTTAGCCCCTTACCTGAAGAGCTGGGGTCTACCGGTGGGTCAGACGCAGGGAGTGAAAGTGAAAGTGTGGGTGAACCCAGACGGTCTCAGAGACAGACCAGAGGTACAATTCCTTGTAGATTTAGGAGAGATTAAGTTTTGGAGTGATGTGTTTAATTTTATGTGTTTTAAACCTTTTCCTTGTTTTGTACTTGAGTATTGAGTGAATTGAGTTATGATGTTTCTGTTACTGACAAGTGTTCTAAGGCATCTTCATTTACATCAAGTGTTGAGAACGTACCTGTGGTTACTTTTTTTATGAATTGACATGCTGTACTTTCTTTTGCTCTTTTTCAGAGATCACGCTGTCATCTGGATGATTGATGGTATGGCAGGGTTTCGCAGGGGGGAATGTAACGGGTACAAATATGTGCTGCGCCTTTAAGCCGCGAGAGTTCGCGTGCACGAGCGAAGGAGCCGTTAGAGAAAGAGTAGAGGGAAAGAAGAGAGAAGTTGAGTTGGAAGACGGAGTTGTTCAGAGTCACGATTATAGTTAAGCCATATGTATTAGTTAAATCAAATGCTTAGTGTTTAGACCCGTTGACGTTGCTAGGACCGGGACGGGTTTACTTTGACGGTGCCAGTGCCAAAGTTGGGCAGCACTTAGGTTAAGTAAGTTACGTTTTGCCGTGAGCGACAACACCCGATAGACTAGCGCAGGAGGCTAGCCATCAACACTCGACGCTTCGCCTGCTAGCTACTTCCCCAAGGAGATTCCGCTGTGAAAGCCATTACTGAGTTCAGCCTGCCATCCATCGGCATCCCAGACGTGATCTCTGTGACCGGTATCTTTACACCACACCATCACATACACTGACTCCTCACACACAGGTTGAACAGTCCGAACGAACTAACGCTGCACTTGTGCTCACTCACACACACACACACACACACACAGAGAGACAAACGTTCGCATCTCACTGGAAGGGACATCAGACTGCGTGCATTCTGTGACACACGTCACACACACACACCCACGCGGACTCAATACGGATATCATATTGTGGAGTGCTATTTTAATTGTATGTTGTATATATATATGATGTATGCCGGTCTTAGAGTAGTTATTATTGTCAATCTAGTTTGTTAGCTTTTGTTTTTTAACTATCAGAGTGAAGTTTGTGGTATATCAATTATTAATTCAGTGTTGCTGATGAGTGTTTGTTTTTAACTGTAAGAGAGAAATTTGTGTAACAATTATGAATTCATTGTTGTAGGTTACTACACACTGAGAGGGTTTGTTTTTAATTATTAATTCTGTGTTGCTGATTACTACACCCTAAGAGTGGTTGTTTTAACTATTAATTATCAATTCTGTGTTGCTGCTTACTACATACTAAAAGATTATTTGTTTTTAAACTGTCAATTTCTAATTCAGTGTTGTGGGTTACTTACCTGGGGGTAGGGGCGCCTCATCTGTTCAGCTGGCTTTAGGTAGAGTGGGGTTTGTGTCAGGTCAGTGTTAGAGATGCACCGATTGCAAAATTCTTGGCCGATACCGATTTCCGGTTTTTAAGAAGGTCTGACCTGCCAAAACCGGTTTTTCCGATACCGATTTTCTAAGAAATAATTATAATCATATAATAGACACCATATTTGTTTGGCGTGAGTACCCTTCTCCCAGACAACATTTTGCTTATATAACTGCAATTAAAACCACAACTAGTGGTAGGCTATATGCTATCATAACTCCCCTTTTCAAGAACACTGACATTCAGTCCAGTTTACAGGTCAATAACTAGGATAAAACTAAAATAAATACAAACAAAAGATAGAGTGCACTATTATGTACTGAAAATAAACTGGTTCTCAAAGTAAATTGCACATTTCAGGCCTTTGACCTCTCTAAATAAAAAAGTGCATCATAATATGGGATAAAAAAAAAACATCAATACAAACAGGTAGCTTTAGGTTGTGATGAAAGTACTCCATCCCACTCCCAATGCAATCACTTAACCATCAATGGCAGGTTCTTCTTCACAAACAGAAACATCTCTGCCTTCTCACCAGAAAGCCTGTTTCTTTTCTCATCTATGACATTACTAGCCAAGCTAAAAAAGCGCTCGCTGTCGACGCTTGTACATGGAGCAGAGAGGTAGGCTTGGGCAAGTGCAGGGTAGTGTGTTTTGTTTTCATGCCAGCGTTTTTTACATCCTAACGTTAACGTTACTCGACTACTCTCAGTTGAGTGACAGACGACAGACGAATGACAGACGTTAATTTGTGAAAATAGCGATCTTTTTCTAACAAACATATTCTACTCAACTGTAAGGAATATTATTCTGCATAATGATCGGCTAAATATCCCGATGTGTTTCACATTTTTTAATAGTTATTTGCGAAGATATCCATATATTTGTAAACGTCTTTTTCTGCACTGGCAGCCACATGTGTAGCATTCCATAATGGGACTAGTGGCAACGGGATTTCTGTTAGGGGAGTTGCCATGGTAATGGGTTGACTTGTTGTGGTTATTCTGAGCACGAGTGAAATACGCTTTTATTAAACGGAGAGCTACTTATCCAAAGAGATATTTTCTCAGTGTGAGTTCTTGAGAGAGCCCTAACACGGACACTACACATGTCTTATTTTTGACTTGCAAGCATTACAAACAGCGTGTTTTGGGTCGTCCTGGCACACAGTCAAATAAGTCCAAATCAGCTACATGTTTTCTTCCCGAGTCTTGCTAGTTTTTAGCTGTTTTGCTCTGGGCGCCTTGAGCTGCTACGCACCGCGCATGCGGGTCAGTTTGATCGGCCGAAAACCGGAAATTACGACAGTGACCGGCCGGTCACCGATTGTGGCCGGTTGGATATAAAACCGGCTTTTTTAATCGGCGGCCGATTGATCGGTGCATCTCTAGTCAGTGTAGTGCCTTACTTCAAGCTCTGCATATTGCATACACGGTAAGTGGGGAGGGGCACTAGACATCTCCCTGCAGCCTGAAGTTAAACCCTATCTCAAGGGCCGGTGCCTAGCCTGGGCTGCTAAACAGACAACAACCTGTTTGTTCACACAGACAACGAGGTCACAGGCATTGGGTGTGGAGGACCTAGATCCTGTCCCACTCAGTTCCCCTCCGCTAAGTGTCAGAATATTACCCCTACAAGGCGGCGGCAATTCTCCCGACCGCTACAATCGGATGAAACAGAAGTTAGTGCCCAACACCCCTGGCCTTATTTAGCCGAATTGTTTGAATTCATCGAAAAGAAAAAAAGAGTCGTATTACTTCAAGTGTCGCCTCTGCATTAAGAACACTACGCTGTCGGCATTCTGGAACTCGCCATCAAATTTAAAAAAGCACATCGAGGTAAATTCGCCATTACATGACTACTACTAACAGAGTGGTTATAAATATGCCCCGGTTGATTATATTACATTGAAATACATTACATTAACAGGTGCTTTTATCCAAATATGCTAGCACCCAAATTATCTGTGGAGAGGTTAAGTGGCAGATTAATACAGCCTCCCTCACCAAACGTTAACGCCGGGGACACAGTCGAATTCATGGCAAGCGAAGTGAACTTCGCAATTCATTCCTATGAGGGAGAAGGCAAGCACATATGAGCGAAGCAACATTATTCGGCTAAGTTAAATATTAGTTTAAAGAAAGTTTAATATTATGAGTTCAGTTTGTTGGTTTGGCTGCTAGTTCTCGAGCTAAACAGTTGTGAATGTGATTGGTAGGCCTATTTGTTATTTGTAAAAACTTCCATTTTACTTTTGAATCTCTGATTTTAAGGTCATGAATGAATGCTATTGACTACTCTGTTTATGACAAGTGAAATTAATGGAAAATAAAATAATGAAACTTGAAGGAATGCTTTTTGTGTTGTTGCTTCAAAACCACTTGGTCTTCCTTAAAGATAATATAGTTTTGAGTATTTTGGGTTAGATTAGGCAAATGTAAAGCATTGTTCACCTGTTCAAGTAGGGGTTTTGATGTGACAGTTAAAAAAAAAAAACTTTTACTTTTAATACTTATGTATTTTTGAAGGCAGATACTTTTGTACTTCTTGTACTTAAGGCCATCAGACTCCTAAATGAACAATAATGCACTCTCATCACTTTACTCTACACAGGCTCACTTTCACTGCTGTTTGCACTACATTTGCAATATTGCACCACCCACACACTTGAAGTGTCTTTGTCTCTGTGTTCAGGTTATTATGTGTATAATATGTTCAGTATAGCTAAAAATATCATGTAGGTATGTTTATCTGTTCAGTATCTGTTTAGTATGTGTATTTATGTTTAGTATCTATATTGTATATTTATTGTTTATCTAGTAGGTCTACTACTCTGTCTTTTCATATTTGTATCTAATGTTCAGTATTTATTGTTAAGTTATGTTATGTTATATCATGTTGGAGTACTTATATGTTTATATGTTATGTCTTGTTATGTTATGGTAGTGTGGTATGGTGTCCTGTCCTAAGAATTTCAGTGCCCAGTCCAACTCTGTTGTTCTGTGTATCTGACAATAAAAACTTGACTTGACTTGATCTAATTTTTTACAAATTACTTCACAATGTTTACAAACTCTGAGAGGATGACAACCTTGCTAGTGATGTTATCCTGATTGTAGCCCTGTTTACTGCGGAACGGTAGCCTGGATACCAGCCTGAACTCCGCCCACAACATTTTTGGTCCGGGAGATTCAGTCTGGAGTCGAGCTAGTTGGGAGGGTTTAAACGGCCCCGAAAAGGGATCTGACCATTCAAATTGTAAGGGCGGGCTTTATACGTTGATGGACAGACATAGATAGAATACCGGTATACATCGAACAAAGATGGCGCCGTCTCGGGAGCTTAGTGGGACATATTTGATATGATTTAAGGTATCTACACGACTTTTTTTATGTCTACATTGACTCGGTTAGTTGTGTATACGCAACACCAATGTTGCCTAGGATTGTAGGTCTTAACTTATGCACTCTAGACCATTATTGAAAGGTTATGCTAACAGCGTAGACAAAAAAAACATTAGAACTAATGGTAGCTTCTAGCCTTGAGTGCTAATTAAGTAACTTGAGCAGGCTCAACAGATATTGACAGCGCATTCATTTTGAAAGAGGAACAGAGAAACGCGATCAAGGCATTTGTCGATTGAAAAGATGTTTTTGCCGTCCTTCCTACGGGATCAGGTAAAAGTTTAATCTATCAGATGGTAATAATACTACGTTGCTCTGATTGGTTCTAGGTATCCAATTCAGCGAAGAGGAATTTTCTTTCCTGGTTCGCTGAAACACGCCCCATAATCACAGCCCAGTGGTCCGGTCTCAGACTCATATTCTGACTAGAATTATGAGTATGACATCGTCAGGCTAGCGGAACGGTGTGTAGCTTTAATAAATTGAAAACTTTTTAATCATGCTTTGTCTTGAGTTCACCTGGAAAGAAAACAATTTAAATAGTGAATTGTCCATAACACTAAAAACTGGAGATTCCATTTCCATCACCCAGCCCTAGAATGCTGATATTCACAATGATCAACTCCGTTATTGATATTATTAAAGGCACTGATCAACTCCGTTAATAATATAATTAAAGGCACTGATCAACTCCGTTATTGATATAATTAAAGGCACTGATCAACTCCGTTATTGATATAATAAAAGGCACTGATCAACTCCGTTATTGATATAATTAAAGGTACAGTCAGAGTCAGTGACCTCCATACATCAATCCAACACACACACACACACACACACACACACAGAGCTCGATTCAGGATTCGCACAGAAGATTCCGTATGGACTGTGAAATACTGACCAACTTCTACTGCTGCACAATAGACAGCATCCTGACTGTCAGCATAACGACATGGTATGGGAACAAGTGATGAGCTGGACCGGAAGTTTAACCCCTAGCTGCATGTTGGGGTCAAAGACTCGTCTGAATTAGACCAGTAACTACCCAGTAGTGCCCCTAAGAAAACTTTGTCATTCATGTTGCAGTTTAGAAGCATCTGTAAATCTTCCAGATGGATTTCATAAAATGTGACTGACAAAGATGTTGGCTACTAACATCTCATAATGTCACTGCAGATGAAGTGTGTAACGGCTGTATCTGTGTGTGTCGTCTGCGTGTCTGTAAATGTAATCTGACCTGTGATGCGTGTCTGTAAATGTAATCTGACCTGTGATGCGTGTCTGTGACTGTAATCTGACCCGTGACGTACGTCTGTGACTGTAATCTGACCTGTGATGCGTGTCTGTACTTGCTCTGCTGCCCCCATGTGGCTGATGGCAGCACTGAAGGCTGGTGAGTTGGCAGGTGAAAGAGAGATGCTGTGTGTGTATACTCTGGAGTGTGTGTGTGTGTGTGTGTGTGTATAAGGGTGCGCGTGTGTGTCAGTTTGAGAGCTTGTGAGCGTGTGTGTGTGTGTGTGTGCGTGCGTGTGTGAGTGTGTGTGTTTGGTGCCACCAGGAGACAGACGGGGCAGTGTTTCATGTGTTTATTTCTGTAATGAGTTCATGCCCACGAGCACAGGGTCCAGGCCACACACGTTGTCATGTCCAGAGGGGACCTGTTGCCCCGGCGACAAGACAACAGCACTCGTCACCCACACAGGCACGCCCCCTACTAGGGGCAGGAGTCATTGCAGGTGAAAAAATAAACAAATCAACAAAACAAAGCAAACCCAACCAAACATAAGAATAGAAGACCCCAGCGGTACCGCCCCACCCGCTCCGTGAGGTTCCGAGTAAGAACAAAAGTTAGAAAAACAAGACTCAGTCAGCCCCTTCAGCTCTAGCCACTAACAAAAAATACATTTCCTTTGGTCATGTAAAAAACAGGAGGAGGACAGGAGGAAATAAATAGAGGGGAGGAGCCCTGCCAGCGACGCTCAGGGTCGCTATGGTAACGGCAGGGTGTATGAGGCTTCCCGTCAGCGTTCTTGGGGTGTGTTTGTGTGTGTGTTTGTGTGTGTGTGTGTGTGTGTGTGTACAGGAAGAGGAAAGTGCAGAAGTCAACCAAGGGCAAAAGGTCACGACCCCAAGTCCACGGCCCCGAGCATGCTGGGAGGGTTTGGGGCGAGGGAGGGGGCAGAGCTGCCAGGGCAGGGTCCTCAGACGACTGGCGAGGGGGCGTCCGGATCGGGCTCGTAGTTGTTGCTGTTGCCGTAGTGATGTGCGGCCCCAAGGGGGGCGGGGTGCGGGGGCAGGCTGTCCAGCTCGTCCACCTGAGGCCCAGGGTGCAGTGCCACCAGCTGGTCCTGTGGGATGTCTGCAGCGGCGGCCGCCAGGTTGGTGATGGACTTGCTCTTCACGCACTGGAAGTCCACGTGCCGGCTCTTGCCCTCCTCCTTCTCCCAGGACATGCGGATGAAGGGCCGCTGCACGTAGTTATAGATGACCTCCGGACGACCTCCGGGACGCTTCTTCACCTTCTCCTTATACGTGGGGTAACCTGTCACACAGACGCACACGCACACGCACACGCACACGCACACGCACACACACACACACACACACGCTGGTCGAAAGATTGCAGACGTAACAAAGTAACATAGTATTGATAATAATAATAAAGTATTGCAAATATATAAAATTATTTTTTCTCAAATTAACAAAATATTGATGGGGACAATTCTGTCTTTCCCAAACTTTGGTCATGACTAGTCCCTATGGACCCTATGCAAACCTACGCCCTTGGTGTGGGTGTGTGTGTGTGTGTGTGTGTGTGTGTGTGTCTTTGAGCTTAGTGTCATGACAGCCCATTCCTGTCCTGCATTTATCAAACTTCTCTAATGGTTACCTAACGTGTCCTAAGAGAGCGTGACAAGGCCACTTGCCTCCATAGATCAGACACACACACACACACACACACACACACACACACACACACACACACACACAGACACACACAGACACACACACCTCTTGGCATGAGTGGACTTGCTACACACTCACAGAGATAGCAGGGTACCCCCAAGATTTTCCATCTCAAATTTAAGACTTTTTAAGACCTTTTCAAGACCACTTTAAATGAAATTTAAGACCAACATCGCACCTTTCCTGATATGCATATGAATGGAAAAAAAAAAAAATAGGAACTCAATCAATCAAATAACTTTAATTAACAATATGCTCTGAGGTATACAGCCTTCAAAGATATTATCTCAACGAAACATCAAGCTGTTGCAATCGACACTATATTTAAATCATAAGACAGAACCATTTAAAACAATAACTGTGAGGGGTGTACGTGTGCAGGGGCGGAGTGGCCATCGGGAGCTGCGGGATTTTTCCCGGTGGGCCTGTCGGCCAATTATCTCTCGAGAACTAGCCTGCAGGCCGGCCTTCGCAGCCGTTGAGTCAAAGCCATGAGCGGCCCATCGAATTTGCATGTACGTCAAATCATGGTCCCGTGAAAATCTCTAAATTCTCCGAGAGTTACATGAATGATGCAGTCCAACCACTATTTATAGCACTATTTGTCTCTGTACATCACACCTATGGTGTATGTCAAACTCACTCCCATTAATCCAACCTTCTGATTTTTGTTTAGCCTCCTATATTGATGTAATTCTTTTTATTCAGACGCTCCATTACTTTCATGACCACAAATAGCCTATAAATTGGCCAGCGATTTAATTCGTTTTTTTGTTGAATGTAGAATGGTCGAGCAAAGCATCATGGGAAATGCGTATCGTTCTGCCTTTATCAAGTGAACCTAGGGAGATAAATTAGCGGCTATCAGGGAGAGAGAGCAGGTGAAGCTGACCTGATGGAGGGACATAAGAGAAAGGAGAAAGGAGGGGGCAAAAAGACCAGACTGAAAAAGAGGCGGATGCAGGAGGAAAGTGCATCAAAATGTACAAGAATTACGGATGTATTCAACCAGCCGTCAACTAGATGCGAGTGAGTTGACAGGACACATTGTTTCGAATTAGCATAACATTTGAGCCAATACGGGAGTCGATTTGTTCCGTATTTCCATAAATGTACATATACAAATACACTGTCACTGTCACTGTCATGTCTGTCACCCACACATCAACTCTAAATCTAACAATAATGATCAAAAGCCGCCCGTTTGTTTCTGTAGTTGATATATGGGAGGTGGAGGGGATGCGGGTTGGGCCAGTTTTGGGCACGTTGTGGGCCGGTGGTGGGCCGGTGCAGTCAGAATTGTCCCGGTGGATTTTTGTGTCCCACTCCGCCCCTGTACGTGTGTGTGTGTGGATTTGCGCATGCGTGTCTGAATGCGTGTGTGTGTGTGTGTGTGTGTGTGTGTGTGTGCATGCATGTCTGGATACGTCTGTGGGTGCACCTGTGTGCAGTTGTAATACAACAGACCCTACAGCCTTTTGGAGCTCTGCGCTTTCGGCAGCAATCTGTTCATCCAGTTTGATGAGTTCAGCCAACTTATTATAGCGGGAGCTTTTCCATAAAAGTTGCTGTGTTTTTTAGGTGTTTGTTGCAATTGAATTGCGGGAGCAAGTGGAAGTTGCGATAGAGTTGTGAATTTCCCTCTTTGTAATTATAATTGAGTTATTTGTTAAAAATAAGTTATTAATAAACATTCATTAAATAACAAAACCATTGAGAAATGGTCCTCTAAATAACATCGCCAACATTCCAAACAATTGATTGTTCTGAACTCTGCTTATTCAGGTCAGCAAATGTATATTACTTACGTATTTTTGTTATGGAAACGAACACCGTATAGTATTGGACTTTTACTTTGACATCATTCAAATGTTCGTCTCGTGGAAATGGCAACAGCTTCTACTTATCCACAACGAAGTGCACCTGTTGTTATTACAAAAGGACCACCAGTAAGACTGAATAAAGTGTTATGAATATCTCAGCCTTAATATATAATGGAAAAAAAAACATCCTGTGTTACTGTGATCTGACGTCCTGTCCTGCCTGCCTTTATCAATCGGTTTTGCTATCCTTGTTCATTTATTTTATCTGTATAGGTGTTTATGTTGTTCAATCTCATATATTAATTTAAAGTCATCCAATTTCAAGTAACCCATTCTTCAACACTATGCTACCTTATCTTCAAACAGAAAGTAACGTTAAATCTCAATTGCAACAGCTTTCGAGGGTTTGGGAAATAATCGCTGCTGATTTGCTTACTTCTTATTAACATGTTTGGTGGAGACAATCCTGAATTAGTGTTGATGAAATTATAATCAAGTCACCCAAACTGTCGTGAAAAAAGCAGGAGGCGTCAAAAAGAGCACTGTTTGCATCCCTGTCAGTGTCTTCTTGAATGTTAGACGTTTCAATTTATTTATACACCAAAAAGCCCTGCTCCACTGTTGCCTGTGATAGAAGCAGAAGCTTATTAACTAGCATTACCCTGTCCCTGACAGGGCAGGGTCCTATATAACTGTCTCGCTAGCTAGCTAGCGCAGCTAGTGAGTAGCTAACGTTAGCTAGTTTTAACCTTTATATATATCGTGTCAGCATCGCAGCCGGTTAGGTTGTCTGATTTTGTCCGGATGCGACGTTTGGGTTGTAACAACGAACAATAAACAAACGTGGCGTCGTATCAATTAAGGAAGGGGGTGAAAATAAGGACTTGATGAACGAAATTTAAGACCTGTTGACGAAATTAAAGACCTGTTGACAAAATGTAATACCTTTTCAAGGCCTTAAATTATGAATACTAAATTTAAGACTTTTTCAAGTTTTTAAGACCTCGCGGGTACCCTGGATAGCTCTTCACATGAGGTTGAATCTGAGTGTGTGTGTGTGTGTGTGTGTAAGAGCTCGTGGTCTGACCTTCTATTCCCAGGCGGATCTTCTTGAGGCCTCGCTCTTTTAGTACAGACTTGGCCACGTCTCGGTTCTCAATGTACTTGAAGAAACGGTAGAGTTTTGTACTGTAAATAACTGCAGGACACACACACACACACACACACACACACACACACACACACACACACACACACACACACACACACACACACACACACACACACACACACACACAGAGTTAAGAAAGCAGAGTCATATGGTACCCATGTTTTATGTCAAACTGTCTTTCTATGGAAGGTTCTTAAGGCAGGTATATACTTGTGTTTAGCGCTTGTGTGTGTGTGTGTGTGTGTGTGTGTGTGTGTGTGTGAGTGTGAGAGAGAGAGAGAGAGAGAGAGAGTCACTCACTCTGGGAGTACTCCTCTCCCATCTGAGGCGGGTACTCCTCGTCCCAGTCGACCACGTCGTCGTCGGTGAGCACCACGATGTGACACTCCCTCTCCCCGCTCTGGGCGCTGGCCACCATGAGAGGCAGCACCATCTCATCCAGGTACGCCTCAAACTGACGCCGCGCCCCGTCATTGGACAGCTCGTGCATCAGGGCACCTGACACACACACACACACACACACACACACACACACACACACACACACACACACACACACACACACACACACACACACAGGGGTCAATCATTATATCCAATACACACACCATCACAGTTCACAACAGAGAGAGAATAGAGAGACAGACTGAGAGAGAGACAGACTGACAGAGAGAGAGACAGACAGAGAGAGGGAGGGAGGGAGGGAGAGAGAGAGAGACAGAGTGTGTGTATCTCTACTCACTGAGGTCTCTGCACTTGATGGTGCTGTAGTCAAAGGAGATGCAGAGGTAGTCACACGCCTCTCTCAGCTCAGGGATGGAGATGCCATCAGGACAGCGGATCACACCGGACCTGTAGTAGTCCTGGAACACACACACAGGAGGGGTTAATATATACACACAGTCTCTCTCTCTATCTCTCTCTCTATCTCTCTCTCTCTCTCACCAGAATGGCTCTGAAGACTGTGGAGCTGATGCCCTCTGCAACGTCAAACTCTCCCTTCTCATTGGGCCGTGTGAAGTTGTGCTCCCGCCCCGAGCCAAACATCCTGAACAAACAAACCAACAAAACATACTACTTTAGAGACGATCACAACATCAACACAACACCAAAGTGTTCGCTTAAGCACTGAATATGGAGGTGTGTGTGTTAGAGATGTGCGGTTGGCGGTCGCAGCCGCGGACTCCGCGGTTAAACCGCAGATCGGGCAAACGACGTGACGAAAAATTATATTTTAATTCAATTCGGGCGGGTGGCGATTTACCCAACGAAATTCAAAATATCTACACAATGTTAAATGTCGTTACCTACATCCAAGCACAATTTGAAATAATCCAATTTTCATCGGGCAGTAAATTGGCCTAGTTCCGTGTATGCATACAAAGCAAGCAAAGGAAGCAAAAAAGTTTAAATTAAGTGACGATCCATCCCATGTCGCGTCTCCTTGCAGCGCCGCAAACCTGCTATGAGTCAGCTGTCAGTATTGGAAGAAGCCTTAACGTGTCGTTGATGAAACTGCCTGGGTTATTTTGTTTCGTTAGGCCCCAAGTGTTGGGGTTGTTACAGTAGGTAGCCTACAATGCGGTGAAATTTCGGAATAAATAGGCTCGTGTCGGCGTCTCCTTAATAGGATTTCTTTCATTTTGCAAAAAAAAAAACATGTTAAAATGGTGTACCAAATTGCGTTTTATTACAATGATAAACAATTGTAGGCCTACTAGCCTATGGTAAGGTCAGGTTTGCCGATGTGCTTGGCTATTTTTCTCCCTGTGCATCAATCGGAGACAGACGTCACTTCACTGATAATATTCTGGCGATAGCATGTTGTAGCCTATCATACTAGGGACTTTATTCTTTAAATATCTTTGCGGCATTGGATCAGTCTCCTTTCAAGAACAGGCAAGAACCTTCTAGCCTCGCGTCAGCAGCGCCTATACCTAAAAACAACAGGCGGATGGCGGACGGAGGCGGTTTTGAAAATTGGTCAAAAAAAATTGGTGCGGATGGATGGCGGACGGATCATGCGTTTTGTGATGCGGTTGCGGATGAAATAATAGCCCATCCGCACATCTCTAGTGTGTGTGTCTCACCTCCCCAGCATAGTGTTTGGTTGAGCGCTGTATATGGAGGTGTGAGTGAGTGGGTGGGTGAGTGAGTGAGTGAGTGAGTGTCTCACCTCCCCAGCATAGTGTTGGGTTGAGCGCTGTATATGGAGGTGTGAGTGAGTGAGTGAGTGAGTGAGTGAGTGAGTGAGTGAGTGAGTGAGTGAGTGAGTGAGTGAGTGAGTGAGTGTCTCACCTCCCCAGCATAGTGTTGGGTTGCGCGGTGAATATACAGGGGTCCACTACGAAGCGTGTGTTGTCCACGATGAGTGTGACCCTCTCGGAGGGCCTCTGGCGCGTGGCTCCTCCTTCCTTGGGGCTGTCGTACACAAACACCATCTCCCCGCCCAGAGCCTTGGGGGGCACGTCCACACACACACTCCTGATGGTGGGGGACACACGCTGGGGGCGGGGGCTGCCCGGCCGAGAACCACCCTCACGCTCTACACACACACACACACACACACACACACACACACAGGTGAGGTTATAGATCAGGTGACACACGCACACAAACACAGACACCCACAGAGACACAGACACACCGACACCGACACTCACACAGACACACACAGACACACACACAGACTCTTGCACAGACACAGACACACACTTATACTTACCGTTGTATTGCCGTGTGGGTGAGGTGATGTTTCTGATGCAGGGGGTGAGTTGTCCCTCTCCACGCTCGTGGGAGGAGTCTCGGGAACGGTCACTAGAGCGACGACGATCACGTGAGCGATCATAGGTCCCTCCCCCGCAGGCTCCACCTCCACCATACAGACTCATCTTCCCCAGGTCACACAGCACACCTCAGGACTGCTGCAACACACAGACACACTCAGACTCATCTTCCCCAGGTCACACAGCACACCTCAGGACTGCTGCAACACACAGACACACTCAGACTCATCTTCCCCAGGTCACACAGCACACCTCAGGACTACTGCAAAACACACACTCAGACTCATCTTCCCCAGGTCACACAGCACACCTCAGGACTGCTGCAACACACAGACACACTCAGACTCATCTTCCCCAGGTCACACAGCACACCTCAGGACTACTGCAAAACACACACTCAGACTCATCTTCCCCAGGTCACACAGCACACCTCAGGACTGCTGCAACACACACACACACTCAGACTCATCTTCCCCAGGTCACACAGCACACCTCAAGACTACTGCAAAACACACACTCAGACTCATCTTCCCCAGGTCACACAGCACACCTCAGGACTACTGCAAAACACACACTCAGACTCATCTTCCCCAGGTCACACAGCATACCTCAGGACTACTGCAAAACACACACTCAGACTCATCTCATCTTCTCCAGGTCACACAGCACACCTCAGGACTACTGCAAAACACACACACACTCAGACTCATCTTCCCCAGGTCACACAGCACACCTCAGGACTACTGCAAAACACACACACACTCAGACTCATCTTCCCCAGGTCACACAGCACACCTCAGGACTGCTGCAAAACACACACACACTCAGACTCATCTTCCCCAGGTCACACAGCACACCTCAGGACTGCTGCAAAACACACACACACTCAGACTCATCTTCCCCAGGTCACACAGCACACCTCAGGACTACTGCAAAACACACACTCAGACTCATCTTCCCCAGGTCACACAGCACACCTCAGGACTACTGCAAAACACACACACACTCAGACTCATCTTCCCCAGGTCACACAGCACACCTCAGGACTACTGCAAAACACACACACACTCAGACTCATCTTCCCCAGGTCACACAGCACACCTCAGGACTGCTGCAAAACACACACTCAGGCACATTGGACTGGAGTAACATTCGTGCCTGTGTGCTGTATTGGTGTAAGCGCTCTGTGTGTGTGTGTGGAGCCTGCCTCTGTGGTCTCTCTCAATTCAAAAGAAAACTTTATTGGCATGACCATAGTAAAGTAAAGTAAAGTAAAGTAAAGTATTGCCAAAGCATTTGGTGAAAATGATTACATAAACAATACATATATAAGTGATTACATAAACAATACATATATAAGTGATTACATAAACAATACCTATACATAGGGTACATCAGAAGGGGAAAGGGAGAAGTGGGAACGATAGTCTCTCGCTCTCGCTCTCTTGCTCTCTCTCTCTCTCTCATAATATCGTAATTGATAATAACTTGCCCTTCTCACTTAGTCATCAATATCAGTAACTAGAGATGGGGTTACTAGGGTTACCAGGGTGAATGGCTCTTCGGTGCTCCCAAAAGCATTTCATAAATAATGGAGGCTATCATTTTGCTTCCACTTTAAATTAAAATAGATAGGCTAATATATTGACAATAGTCCAAGCCCCATGGTTCAAAGATTCAAGATCAAGGTTTACCTCGTAGGCAACCTACTGAAATCTATATCAATAGAATCTAGAACTAGCCAGTGGTCAGAAATGGAACACACGAATTATGAAAGTCAAGTTTATCTATTATTACTATTCATGTTTATTATACAAACCTACATACCATTATTTTTACCAATGGAGGCTGCGTTGGAAATCAATAATCAAACTTTTGACAGTATTTTGAGTGGAAATTTAATGTGCATTTGTACATGTGTAGTCGTGCACGTCGGGCTGGCCCTCGCAGTGGAACGACAGTTTTCAACCGCACCGGTTTATCAATAATAATATTAATATTATTATATTCGAGATGCAACACAAACGAGTTGAGCTTTCAAAACCAATGCTGTTGTCTGCCTTCCCGAGGCCCCGCGTTCTACTGGTACTCGTTTAAACGCGTAGACAAATCAAGTAATATCCTACACCTGTGTAAGTTCTCAACATAGCAGATATTTTAATAAATTGAAAGCCATGAATATTGAAACCGCCGACTGATGAAGTCAGGATGCATCTGCAGGTTGAGTAATTAAGTGATTGGCTCTGTCCATTCGCGCACCTCACAGTTGCGTATAGATCAGACTTATCAACTCGATTACTATTGATCAAAACAGAACGAGAGTTCGGCTGTAGCCTACTTGAAACATACTATTCAGAACATATTCGCTGACGTGCATTGCATACGTGATGAATTGCTCACAAATCTGCTTAAAACAACTAGTGAAGGTGTTTTGGAATAATATTTATGCCATATACAATAACTGACTTTATGTAAACACCACTTATTAATGTTAGCTGCCTAATTATTTAGCGCAATGCTAGCATGACTACCGTAATTCGATTTTTAACCAAGGTAGCCTATTGTACCTATTGAGCCTGTTGATCGCAACCTGTTTACAAATCTGGTTAAAAAGATAAAGATGAGCTGTTATTTATAGATACTAAATATTTCCCAGGCATCTGATGGCTTACATCTAAACGTACAGAGTAAGGTAGGTTGACTGCTAAATGGGCAGCCACCAGTCTTTGGATAGCTCTCATAAATCAGTTATTGTATATGGCATTAATATTAGTCTTACCATCACACATAGGATATATAGGTTAACGCACACACTGCTTAAATAAAACGTAAAGCCTACTATCAAAGTATTGTTTTTTTAAGATAATGTAGGCAAGCAACTGCTTGCTAGCTGCTTTATACAAAAATCAAATTAAAGTGACTAACGTCTGGCAAACTTGGAGAAGCCTCTGTTCAATGATTGGCTGAGGGGGTAGGAGGCGGGATCTGCTGCTGCTGCTTGAATTCAACGTGAGCGCTTAAAACACCATTAAGCTGAATGAATACTAATTATCACTGGGAGGGTTTATACAAGAGATGGGCATTTCTAGCAAAAATACAAGTCCATTATCACAGTCTGGGACCCATTCGACTACTAACTAGCAAGAACGTTATAAACAAAAACAACAAAGACAAAAACTAAAAAACGCCACATTTGTTATGATTGAATGACTACTCCCTCTATTCAAAAACCTGTCCCTAGTTTCTACCTCTTCCTCCATTCATTTTACGAAAGAAAAATTGGTGAGGCTGTACCATAACTAGCTATCGCTTCATGCAAACAACTAATATACTGACATTTAGCGGCTTTGCAATATTGTGCCCATTCTCACAAAACACCAATACTGCATCAGAACAACACATTAATGGCTTTCAACACACACACACATACTGACTCTCCGGGAAGGAGGATATAAAACAAATCAAAACAGGAAATTCCAGCAACATGACTGTGACTGAGCCAGAAACGTGTGTGTGTGTGCGTGTGCGTGTGCGTGTGCGTGTGCGTGTGCGTGTGTGTGTGTGTGTGTGTGTGTGTGTGTGTGTGTGTGTGTGTCCTCCTCTCAGATGACTCTAATAGTTCTGTGTGACATCACTCTGTGCTGTTGGGCGACTCGGATGCTGTGTTGGGTGGAGCTGCATTTTGCTCACTTCCTCACACACACTCACTGACACTAGGAACCCCAGAGCACTAGTCTACTACTGACACTAGGAACCCCCGAGCTCTAGTCTACTACTGACACTAGGAACCACCGAGCTCTAGTCTAGTACTGACACTAGGAACCCCAGAGCACTAGTCTACTACTGACACTAGGAACCCCAGAGCACTAGTCTACTACTGACACTAGGAACCCCCGAGCTCTAGTCTACTACTGACACTAGGAACCACCGAGCTCTAGTCTAGTACTGACACTAGGAACCCCAGAGCTCTAGTCTAGTACTGACACTAGGAACCCCAGAGCACTAGTCTACTACTGACACTAGGAACCCCAGAGCACTAGTCTACTACTGACACTAGGAACCCCAGAGCACTAGTCTACTACTGACACTAGGAACCCCAGAGCACTAGTCTACTACTGACACTAGGAACCCCAGAGCACTAGTCTACTACTGACACTAGGAACCCCAGAGCACTAGTCTAGTACTGACACTAGGAACCCCAGAGCTCTAGTCTACTACTGACACTAGGAACCCCAGAGCTCTAGTCTACTACTGACACTAGGAACCCCAGAGCTCTAGTCTACTACTGACACTAGGAACCCCAGAGCTCTAGTCTAGTACTGACACTAGGAACCCCCGAGCTCTAGTCTAGTACTGACACTAGGAACCCCAGAGCTCTAGTCTAGTACTGACACTAGGAACCCCAGAGCACTAGTCTACTACTGACACTAGGAACCCCAGAGCTCTAGTCTACTACTGACACTAGGAACCCCAGAGCTCTAGTCTACTACTGACACTAGGAACCCCCGAGCTCTAGTCTAGTACTGACACTAGGAACCCCAGAGCTCTAGTCTAGTACTGACACTAGGAACCCCAGAGCTCTAGTCTAGTACTGACACTAGGAACCCCAGAGCACTAGTCTCAGGCATGAAAACGGGTCAGGGGTGAAAAAGGTGAGGAGGATATTACCCCTCTAGGGGGGGTCCGGGGGGGTCCGGGGGCGTGCCCCCCCCCCCCCCCCCCCCCCCCTGTAAGTAAAATTTAAATATTCCATATTTTGAAGCGTCAATCTGATGCAGTTTGAGATGCTTTTTTTCCAACCTGGGGAGAGCTGGAGAAACTTAGCTTCAGCCATGAGTCAAAAATGATTTTGGCCTCCTTACTTAGTATTATGCAAGCCATTTCATGCCAGCCTGTCACTGGGTCTATCATTTACAGTATATGAGGCACAATGTGGTAAGGGCACCACAAATGGTTTAATGCATAGCCCCCACGAGAGATGCCGTAACTTAACTTGTCTACTCTTCCATCATGATTGACAGCCAATACAATGTTATGTAATTCAGATTTCAATACATTTTATTGGCGAGGCCCGTCGCGTTAATATTTCCATGCACTCGCATCATCCAGTTATTCAACATAATAAATCAGCGGCGAAAAAAACAATACAATCATATATTCTTTAGAAGTACTAAATGATGCAAAATGTAAGGATCTCTTTTCATTTATGTAATTCTTGTCAAGAAAATATGTTTCTATTGTTTTTTTCGCCGCTGATTTATTATGTTGAATAACTGTATATATATATTTAAATATATGTTAAGCTCCTATTAAAGTATCCATCTATCTACTTCCAGTGGCACTTGCTCTTGACTGCTTTGCCTCATAGCTTGGCGACTTGGCCTTTTTGAGCAGAGCATCACTGAAGCCTTCCATGTGACAAGAGTCCCCTTTGCAGCCATGCTCACCTTTCTTGTCACCAAAGTGCTTATCATGTCAGTGCTCAGGGTTGCACTGTATTGGGTCTTGTTTATGGTAACGAGACTGAAAATGGTCATCTGACGTCATGATTTGTTTTATACCTGCAAGGCTTGTAGGTTGACTGGCTGCAATAGTAGGAATTATTTGCTACGTTAACAGTCTGTAGTCAAACACCTTTGCAATGGTAAATTTGCCCCAACAGAGCGATTCAAAGTTAGAACAGGGAGTCTCCGTGGCGTTTGAGTTAATGTAGCTAAATTATCTTACTCCATCAGTTATTCACACCGTAGCCGTCTCGTAACCAGGCTAATCACATCATTGCTAACTTTTTCATACTTGTATCTGAAGGTTATGCCCCTTGAAATGAATCATCCCGTTAAGTTACCGAACACATGTTTTAACGTTTTATATGCTAACATTACGGTCACACAAAAAAAATGCGTCCAGCAGGGATTCCAAAATTGTCCGGGATTTTGCCTCGTCGGATATTATTGTTTCTCTGGGTCTTTCACAAACGAGTTATTACGTCTTTACACGTTTTGGAAAGGGTATCACTTACGTTCCACCTTCTTGCGCGAGCTCTGTCATTGGTCAAACTTTCCCAGTGTTGACAGATATAATTCATTATCCTCCAAATACGATCATTTTGAGCCTTTGATATGATACGCAATTTACAATCTGGCAACACTGAGCACCTTGCCGCCGCCAGCACTAGTTCAGTACAAATGTACATGTCATCTGAATATGAAAAATATGTCCAACCCCCCCCCCCCCCCCACAAAAACAAAACTCATCGAATCTACACGATTCACGTAGGTCACCTATTTTGTTTTCAAAACGGCGAATTTCGCTGAAAGGTGAGTGATTCTCATGCCTGTAGTCTACTACTGACACTAGGAACCCCCGAGCTCTAGTCTAGTACTGACACTAGGAACCCCAGAGCTCTAGTCTAGTACTGACACTAGGAACCCCAGAGCTCTAGTCTAGTACTGACACTAGGAACCCCAGAGCTCTAGTCTACTACTGACACTAGGAACCCCAGAGCTCTAGTCTAGTACTGACACTAGGAACCCCCAAGCTCTAGTCTAGTACTGACACTAGGAACCCCAGAGCTCTAGTCTAGTACTGACACTAGGAACCCCAGAGCTCTAGTCTAGTACTGACACTAGGAACCCCAGAGCACTAGTCTACTACTGACACTAGGAACCCCAGAGCTTTAGTCTAGTACTGACACTAGGAACCCCAGAGCTTTAGTCTACTACCGACACTGTTTCATTGGCACGAGGATCCTACTGTTATGTTGCTCCACAGAACATCAGCTCTCGGCCGCTGGCCAAACTGGCAGAGATGACCCTTGTCAAATCCCCTCGCAGTGACCACACCGAAGTCCACGCGGGCCCCCCCCTCCCCCTCCCCAGAGGGTTAATGTCAGCCGTCACTCACCTCGAGCGTGTATTAAGTTCCCAGTTCGCAGTGCCGCTGAAATCACTCTCATATGACTGCGAGCCTACTGCCATCACACGCGCACACATAAATCCTCGCTGCGATCCTCCGCATTCATAATCTGTTGTCACAAGAAAGGAACGCAGTGAGAATGCTTTCAAACGCCCCTCCAAGCCAAGAACATAACTTACACAAGTGCATATGCCACGCCATCTAGCTTTTAATGAACTGTTACATGCGTTACTACAACTGATTTGCTAGATGACTTGCGTGGATGTTGTTATCACTACAAATCAATAACAATATATTGAGAACACTCGATCTAATGTTTGCAAATGACCCGTTAGTTTGGATTAAAACATTGTTTTAAGCATCATAGAGCAACCCAAAACTGTGAGTATATGTCATGCACCACAGCACAAAGCCTCTGCCTAGACTTGTATTGATGACATTAATCAATGGGCTATTTGCTGGGAATTAACTTCGCTAGCTGCATGCTAATGTTTGGTAATATGCCCCTGATTTAAAAATAACAATGTATCGGATTAAGAACTTAATTTCAGAAAGACGTGAAAGAAACCTGTCTCAAATAGTATAATCATTTCTTAACTGACGGTAGGCAGTTGCCTGCCAGACCAGTTCATCAAGCTCTCTATTGCTAAAAACAAACAGCTACCATTAGCAGCTAACGCTAGGCATCTGTTGCTTCCATTGTTCAAATTCATAGAGCCGTTTGCTAACGATTTAGCTTAGGCTAGTGATACTGTCGGTATAAACTGGATGTGGCAAACAGTTATCGTCCTTAGACAGCATCCACACTGAACAGTGCAACACATTGGCCACCTATGTAGCCGTAAAGAATGCAATTTTGAGTTACCCCAGCTACATCTTAATTCGCTTTGATATGGCTTGTTCCTCGACAAAACCTGAAAATACAGAGTTAGCTTATATAAGCTAAGTTAAGCTGTCAGATGTTCTTATCTAGATAACATGAGCAATACTAACGTAAAAGCCAGCCTACACACAGAATGTTTTCTGAGGCCAAACATCGACGTAATTACGAGTGTCAAGTCTCACCTTTTATTTAATGGTTGTAAAAGTATTTCGTAGAATATGTCGATGCCAGAAGGCGATTCACCTTCTCTGCATTTTCCCCGAAAAGGCGACACGACAGTGATCCTACTGTTAACAGGAAGTAACAAACTAAAATGACAACTCTCGCGATAATACTGACCTAACAGAACATTCTCACAAAAACAAAAAGAGCTGTCTTTTTACTCCCTAAGAGGGTCTAAGGCTAAACAGTGAAGAACAGAAAATGTGTGTATTTGTCTTTAATTTTCTTTTTTTGTCTTTTAATTTGCTTTTATTGTGTTTTTTAAAGTGTTCTTGTTAGTTTACTGTCCAGGCCAATACAAATGCAATGATGGTGATGATGATGACAATGATGACATATTGCTGCGTTAGGTGGTCACCCATGTGACTGTCAATTGTATATTTTGTGTAAATATGCTTTTGCAATGTTGTATTGTATACAGTCATGCAAATAAAGCCATTGAATTGAATGGACTGTGTATGGAGATACACTTATGCATTAGACATGAGATTCTGCATGCCAAACAGAAGTGATGGTTCTCCTCACACTGCAGTGTGGTTCATCTGAGCCAGTGGGGAACTCTAGAGTGTTGGGCTGGATTCGTTTGTTAGAATGGTGGTAGGACATAGTGGTACCATACTGGTCACATGTTTCAGAATGGATCGAGGGAACATCAGTGAAGTAAACAGATTAGAAATGTCTATTTCTCAGATCCAACCAAGAGTGTCTGTCAGCTCAAACAGACCCCTCACCTCCCACATGCCTGCTCGAATGGGGGCAACACACATCAGAAATATACTTCAGCAATCACGTGTAACAAAAATGACTTTATCCATAATCATCAACGTGACATTGCAGTGAAAAGGACTTAAAAAAGTGAAGAGTTTGGTGGAATTACCCACACAGGAGAACAAGTATACCATGACAGTGGAGACATTTACAAAAAATACAAAATAAATAAATAATGGTTAGTTAAAAAATATTTTGTTTATAAGAACGTCTTTGTTTCACCCACTGAGTTTAAATTTGCAGTTTCCCTTTGCTTGAGCTTGAGTTCATGTGCTTGTGCAGGCATCGTCTCGCTCACACGCACAGAGATGTAGTCCAGAGAGGGTTCTTATGTGAGATCGGAGGGGCACTCCACGGGGAACAGAGTTCTGTATTTGCCCTTCTGCCCCTTATGTGAGATCGGAGAGAGGCTCCAGGGGGAACAGAGTTCTGTATTTGCCCTTCTTCCCCTTCTGGGAGTCGTTGGGCGAGGGAGACAGGATGTTCTTCAGCTTCACCTGCAGCCAATCCTGGCGCTCCGCCACCTGTTTGTGCTCGCGAACGTTATGCATCAGCTGCACCTCACTGATCGATCTTCTTCTGTCAGGTGCCGAACCACAAACACACACACACACACACACACCAGAAATGTCAGCTACCTCACATTTACATCTTTATCCACAAGCTACATTATTCAGTATTGAAATAGCATCATACTCAGTGTAAATAGCATCATATTCAGCGTAAATAGGGTCATGTAATGTATTAGGGACGTGAAGTAGTGTAATAGTTCATAGTGGTAGTGAAGGGGCATAAATCACAGTCCTAGTGATTGAGTGTGTGTGTATATGAGTGTGTGTGTGTGTGTGTGTGTGTGTGTGTGTGTGTGTGTGTGTGTTTGTGTGTGTGCATGAGTGTATGTGGGCATTAATCACAGCCTCAGCGCTCATACCTCAGAGGGTGCCCTTGGACAGAAGAACACAACCAGCACAAGCCAATGAGCAGAGCCAGTTTTCCCACGCCTCGTATACACACCATCATGACAACCTGGAAGAGAGAAACAAACCAGTTTCAGTCCCTGTGTACTCTGTGTGTGTGTGTGTGTGTTTGTGTGTGTGTGTGTGTGTGTGTGTGTGGGAGTGTTTACGTCTAAAATCAGAAAAGGTTGTTACAGCAATTGCTGTTCGAGGTCACAGAGAGAGGGTGTTAGCCATAACCCTCCGACCCATACTCACCCGAACGTAGTTTCTTCAGCCGAGTTTGCTAACTCTAGTGCTCCGTATCCCAACTATAGTGCTCCGCATCCTAACCCCAATGCTCCGTATCCCAACTCTAGTGCTCCGTATCCTAAACCTAGTGCTCCGTATCCTAACTCTAGTGCTCCGTACCCTAACCGTGGCGCTCCTTACCCTAACAGTGGTGCTGCGTACCCTAACCCTAGTGCTCCGTATCCTTAACCTAGTGCTACGCATCCTAACCACAGTGCTCCATATTCTAACCCCAGTGCTCCGTATCCTAACCCCAGTACTCCGTATCCTAACCCCACTGCTCCGTATCCTAAACCTAGTGCTTCGAATCCTAAACCTAGTGCTCCGTATCCTAACCCCAGTGCTCCATATCCTACACCTAGTGCCCCAGAGCCTAACTCTAGTGCTCCGTACCATAACTCTAGTGCTCCGTACCATAACCGTAGTGCTCTGTACTCACCTCTGTCCCTTCAGCAGAGTATCCCAGTGTGCCCAGTGTGCTTGTTATCCAGTGAGCCAATCCAGTCCAGCTCAGAAGGACCGCTCCTGCTTTTATACAGCCGCTGCTCCGGCATATTGATGAGCAGACCTGGTTATTGATGGTGATGTCAGCCTCAAGCTTGGAGCGGCATGTGCATGACGACACCGCGTCCCCCACCACCACCCCTCGACCCCTCCAAGCAGACCGCTATGTTATTCAACTTTCAACACCTCATCCAACACACGACTACTCTCCATGCTGTTGGACTGTCGCCAGACACACACCCACACCCACACACACACACACACACACACACACACACACACACACACACACACACACACACACACACACACACACACAGAAAAGATGGCCTTTACAGAGAAGTTTAAAGCTGCATGCTCTGAATATCTACAGTGGCAAAGCCAGAATGCCACATCAAGAGATCTACTATTGTCTTTTACTGGGTCAATACTTACACACCTGATATCTTCTCTTTGACTGGGTCGAGACTTACACATGCTACATATGATATACATATGCATATATACTTACACATGCTACAAATGATATACACATATATATATATACTTACACATCATAAGTGGGAATTGGGCTGTAAATGACATGCATTACATGCATTATGAAAAAGGTGAAAATATACTGATATGATATGGAGCCCATTCTCCAGTGCATTCCATTCAGACTTCCTGCTGTCTGTGCAGCACTCCAGACAAACATTCTCTCTCTCACACACACACACACACACACACACACACACACACACACACACACACACACACACACACACACACACACACACACACACACACACACACATACACACACACACACACACACACACACACACACACACACACACACACACACACACACACATACACACACACACATACACACACACACACACACACACACACACACACACACACACACACACACACACACACACACACACATACACACATTCACACAGTTCTCCCTCACAGGGAGTTGGGGAGACGGTCCGTCCACAGAGAAATGTACTGCTTTGGCTCAGTGCTGGTTTCCAAGGGGACCGCGGGTCAGCCCTCCGACACAGACCTCTTGCTGAGATGACGTCAGGAGATGGTCTTCTACCTAAGGTGGTGACGTTGGGAGAGGTTTTCTTCCTAAGGTGGTGACGTCGGGAGAGGTTTTCTAATGGGGTTTTCCTTCCAATTCAATGCCATTGTGAGAGATTCTCTTCCTGAAGTGGTGACGTCGGGAGGGACGTCTGATTCTGGGCAGCAGGTTTGTCACGAGGACCTGTGGAGAGAGTCCGGTAAGCTACTCAGTAAAAGCAGAATTGACCACACACACAACACTCACACTGCAGGAGAGACTCTGACCACACATACACACACACACACACACACACACACTGCAGGAGACACTCTGACCACACACACACACACACACACACACACACACACACACCCAAACACAGCAGGAGACACTTTGACCACACACACGCACACATACACTGCAAGAGACACTGACTACACACACACACGACACTCTGACCCCGCAGCACTGACTACCTACCCAACACAACAGGGGTGTTTCTTTACTGGAATCCACCTGACCAGTCCCTACACACACACACACACTCACACACACGCACACTCAAACACACACACACACACACACACACACACACACACACACACACACACACACACACCCTTACAGTAGGACCATCTGTAAAAGCTAATGGCTCCTCATCACCATAACCTGTAATGACATATACACGTTTAATCTCCATAACCTGTAATGACACATGTAAGGCAAGTAGCATGTCAATCTAGCCTTGTCCACTCACTTTGCCTCTCTTCTTCCCCCGCACCTCTACTCTGTCTCCACTGGGAGGCTGCTGGAGACTTTACACCTTTTCACCCGTAATTAGTGCTCAAAAAATGGATTCCTTTCAAATGTTTAGCGCATTAAAAAATGCCTGGGTTTTTGTTATTATATCTAAACACACACACACACATACACCAACACACGCACAAGCACACACACACACACACACACACATACACACACACACACACACACACATACACACACACACACACCCACGCAAACACAAACGCACACACACACACACACACACACACACACACACACACACACACAGTTGTTGGACCATTAGGGTCAGCTGCACAGTAAAATGGGGCCAGGCAGAAGAGGCAGAGAGAGCTCTGAAGCACCTGGAGTATGTGTGAGCGTGTGTGTGTGTTCTATGGAGAGGTGAGTGTGTGTGTGTGTGTGTGTTCTATGGAGAGGTGAGTGTGTGTGTGTGTGTGTGATCTATGGAGAGGTGAGTGTGTGTGTGTGTGTGTGTGTGTGTGTGTGTGATCTATGGAGAGGTGAGTGTGTGTGTGTGTGTGTGTGATCTATGGAGAGGTAATTGGGGTGTGTGTGTGTGTGTGTGAGAGAGAGAGTGTGTCTGTGGTTGTGGTTGTGTGTTTGTGTCTGTGCTGGTGTGTGTGTGTGTGTGTGATCTATGGAGGTGATTGGGGTGTGTGTGTGTGTGGGTGTGTGTGTGTGTGTGTGTATGTGTATGTGTGTGTATTTTTGTGTGTGTGTATGTATGTGTGTGTGTGTGTGAGTGTGTGTATGTGTGTGTGTGTGTGTGTGTGTGTGTGATCTATGGAGGCAAGTGGCCTTGTCACGCTCTCTTAGGACACGTTAGGTAACCATTAGAGAAGTTTGATAAATGCAGGACAGGAATGGGCTGTCATGACACTAAGCTCATACACACAAAGACACACACACACACACACACCCACACCCACACCAAGGGCGTAGGTTTGCATAGGGTCCATAGGGACTAGTCACGACCAAAGTTTGGGAAAGACAGAATTGTCCCCATCAATATTTTGTTAATTTGAGAAAAAAATATTTTGCGCAATATATTTGCAAAACTCATTGTATTATTATCAATACTATGTTACTTTGTAACGTCTGCAATCTTTCGACCAGCGTGTTATCAGCAGCTGGTCTTGTTGAAGCCAGAAGGATAAAGCTAACCTACCCACATAATGGGACCATGCTAGTTTAGCCTAGTACCAGCAGGCTAGCAACTCAAAAGTGATATTAACTGGTAATAAGTAGGCCTATATGATCCCTTGGATAGTAATAAGGCTATCTCGTTCCCTGTAATCTCTGGACCAAAGTCAACAGTCAACTAAGCATGGTTAGTGTCTGTATTAAATTGGTGAATTGCTGTGCAGGAAAAAAAGCAGCCTGAAGCTACAGATGTAGAGCAGGTTGATGATGATTCAGGTGAGACGTTGAATGGTCCATTTAGGTTAAGATTGCATCAAAATGCAGTTTATTAAGGGATCTTTAGACAATGTTCCCATGAATGTAATGAATAATGATAATAAATGTTATACTCGTAGGTAGTAAAAAGGTGCAATAAGTTGGGATGCCCAAATGTATGCATCATATACATTATTTCATTGCACAGAAATCCAGTACAGATGATGCACAGCCTAGTAGCCTAGTACAGCTCCATAAAACCTGAACAAATTACCTACATATTAAAATATGTCCCTACCAATGCTCAGACCGAACCTTTGCACGCCCTTGACACACACACACAAAGACAAACACACACACACAAAGACACACACACCCAGAGACACACATACACCCAAAGCCACGCATATACATACCCATAGACACACTCACACAGACTTTGAAGTTGAAGATAAAAACCTACTGTGAGTGCCGCATGCGTGAGTCCCATGTACAGGTGTCAAACTGGGTCATTTAGTGCTGTGTGGTGGAACCAGACTGTGTGTGTGGGATGTGTGGTTGGTGGTATAGAGGCCTGTGTGGTGTGTGTGTTAAATGTGTGGTGTGTGTGTTAAATGTGTGGTGTGTGTTTGGTGGTGTAGAAGTCTGTGTTTAATGTGACGTGACACTGATCTGAGGATGCTCTGGTCAGTGTCTCCTGCCGTGTGTGTGTCGTGTGTGTGTTGTAAATTCAGCTTGTGACTGTTGTTGATTGATTCTGTCTGCTCACTTTGTGTGTGTGGTGTTAAGTGGCCCATGTCTGCGAACTTGGTTTGTGTGTGTGTGTGTGGTGTTAAGTGGCCCATGTCTGCTAACTTGGTGTACGTGTGTGTAATATGTGTGTGTGTGTGGTGTTAAGTGGCCCATGTCTGCTAACTTGGTGTACGTGTGTGTAATATGTGTGTGTGTGTGGGTGTGTATCTGTGTCTGTGTGAGTGTGTTAAGTGTCTCTGCTAACTTTGAGTGAGAGAGACAGTGTGTGTGTGTGTTGTGTGGCACATGTATGACACTCTATTCTAACTTGGACTGAGAGAAAGAGAGTGTGTGTCTGTAATCTCTGCCTGTGTGTGTGTGTGTGTGTGTGTGTGTGTGTTGAGTGTGTCTCTGCTAACTTCTCCTGGTTGCCTCATGGAGTGGGTATGTCAGCCATGCCACCTCTGAGAATCCCCCCCCACGGATTACACACCATCAGCTGGGGTCACCTGCCAGTTACAATGACAACCACGCCCCCCCTGCCACACACACACACACACACACACACACACACACACACACACACACACACACACACACACACACACACACACACACACACACACACACACACACACACACACAGCTGGGGTCACCTGCCAGTTACAATGACAACCACGCCCCCCCTGGGGTAAAATTAGCCTCCAGCTTGGGGGGGGTGGGGGGGCATCAAACTAATCAAGCCACATCTCTCAGACAGGGAGTGTGTGTGGGTGTGTGTGGGTGTGTGTGAGTGTGTGTGTGTGTGTGTGTGTGTGTGTGTGTGTGTGTGTGTGTGTGTGTGTGTGTGTGTGTGAGTGTGTGTGTGTGTGTGTGTGTGTGTGTGTGTGTGTGTGAGTGTGTGTGTGTGTGTGTGTGTGTGTGTGTGTGTGTGTGTGTGTGTGTGTGTGTGTGTGTGTGTGTGTGTGTGTGTGTGTGTGTGTGTGTGTGTGTGTGCAGACACGAAGAGGACTAAGAGTGATACTGTAGTAGGTCTGGATAGATTCGTAACTGTACTGTAAACAAACACTCTCATTATGGCTTGCACCTGCCACACACACACACACACACACACACACACACACACACACACACACACACACACACACACACACACACACACACACACACACACTCACACAGGGCTTCTGTGTGAGCCTGTGGTTAAGCCGTGTCTTCAGGCCATTCCGGGTAACGGCTCCTGACCACATTCATACGCACACACACACACACACACACACACAAACACACACACACACACACACACACACATGTACCACATGCATATAAGGGCAGACATACCACACATACAGACATATTTCACATAGACATACAGACCACACACATAGATACACACAGATATACAGAAGTTACACACACACATTGCATACATTCCCCAGCCACCCTCAACTACAAATCATTCCCATCCCACACTGAAGCCAAGCTCAACACACACGACGACAGACTCTTCACTTCAGTGCTGCGCACACACGCACACTCACACACATTACAGACACACACACACTTACACACACATTACACACACACACACTCACACACACACACACATTACAGACACACACATTTAAACACATCCACACAATCATCGCCATTGGCGGCAGCTTTCACTGCCTCTCATGAGTAATGAAAAGGTCTTCATCTTTAGCATTATTTATTACTTGCCCTTCACACACACACACACAAACTCCAGCTCTGATGATCGGTCCTATATGTCACCTGTCTTCTGGATAACTATGCTTCAAATGGGCTGAGTTCCAAAAATAAAGAAAAAGTTATTACTATGCAATTGTGCCAATCTTAATATCTCCCTTGTACGTCGCTTTGGATAAAAGTGCGTCTGCAACAGGGGTGAATCCCACTTTTGGGGGGGCTAAGCCCCTAGATAAAACCTATTATTTTTCCTGTGACCCAGCAAAACTAGGGGGCCTGGGGCATACTCCCCCATAAGCTTTTTTTTAAATTTCCTTTTAAATAGTGCCCTCTAGTGGGTTTTAGGAAGAGTTATTAACACATTTAGATTTAGGGAATGTGTAGAGATTTATAGGGATTTGCAGCTCAAGTGAGTAGGTTAACGTTGTAGGCTAGAGTTCACTTGCTAGTTATAGCTGGCGGAGCTACTAGGTAGGGTAGCATACCCACAGGATCAATGAACCGGCATGATAAAAGAGAGCAACGACATCTATAATTAACTTGTGATGATTTCACCATTTTGTTTATTTTACTATTTTAAACTTCATGTGCTCTACCTTTATATCCAGCAGCTGATTAAGTCGCTCCAAGTATGTTTACTAGACGTTATCACCGTCTGTCTGCACGCTCGCGAGGCTCACTCACTCACGACCAAACAGAGTCGTGCGCTTTCCACCACCATCTCAAACAGGCGGGATTCCTGTGCTAGCCGAGATTTCTAACTAAATCGGTTGCTAGGTGTGAATTTGACGATTTCAAAATAAAAAAATATACCGTATATATTTAATATGTAATGTAATGTATAATTGTCAAATTGTCAAATTGCGAGCCCCACACTTATGACACACATATGAATTATAACTGCCTTGTGTCGAGTATTAGACTTAGACTATGTATCTTGACACTGTTCACCTGAAACACACACACACAAACACTCACACACACACGTATGACTCAGACTTAGTATCCTATATGTTAACCTTATGGTGGTCCTTATCTTCGGGTTCAGCGTGAGGTTTACGCCAAAGCTTCAGTGATTGACCCAGGGCAGTGGGAAGATAATGGGCCTTTTACAAACGCTGAACACACACACACACACACACACACACACACACACACACACACACACACACACACACACACACACACACACACACTCACACACTCAAACACACAGACACATGACTGGCCCGGGGCAGTAGGAAGATAATGGGCCTTTTACAAACGCTGGTCGTTGTAACATTACCATTAATCTCACTCAGGCTCTGGATTCTTGAGCACCTTGACACAATTTCATTGTTTTAGCACCATATAAATAATATATTTATTATCCAAATAAGATTGAATTGAATCTCCACTGGGTGGCAGCATTTCCTCAGCTCTTTCATAGGCACTCCTCACACACACACACCCAAAAATACACACAAACACACTCATGCACACACACCCAAAGACACACACACACACACACACACCCAAAGACACACACACTCACACAGCCACAAAAACACACACACACTCCTTACACACACCCCAGGACACACACACTCACACACACCCAAAGACACACACACACACACACACACACACACCCAAAGACACACACACACACACACACATCAAACTCAAACTCTCTTTTGTGGAACTGTCCCTCTCTCTTACCGTGATCGAAAATTGAGTATAGCTCATGATCACCATTTTTTCAGGTCATCTCGGTGTGAAAAAAACTATTGAGCCAATGACTCGTTATTTCTACTGGCCAGGTAATAACCGTGATGTTGCTAATTATTGTCGAACATGTAATTTGTGTCAGATCACAGGCAAACCGAATCACACAAAGAACAGAGATGCCGCTGTCCACTGCGCGTGGTGCTGAAGTTGTCTCTCCGCTGGTGGCCGTGGGCCAAGTTAAAAAAAGGCCAGTTCGGTTAATTGAGGGGAGATTGAACAATTCTGAGATTTTGAATGATTTGTATTCGTTCTTGTCTCATCTCTCTTCCTTTGAACATGACGATCTTATCTCCTTAATTGAACAGCACGAAGATCTTTTCCCCGATGTGCCTCGCCGTACAACAGCGATCGTTCATGACATTGATGTTGGCGCCAAGCGGCCCATTAAAGGGATAGTTCGGTTTTTAAGACATGAATCTGTATGGCTTCCCCGTCACCAGTGTCATGCAATCATGCATCACTTACCCCCGACAGCGTCCTGTGAGCAGAGTTCTCGTCCAGTTTTGGTCAAACCGAAAGTAGTCAGGAAAACGATGCTTTATGTCAATTTTATCAAATGTTGTCTCAGTTTTCATCGTTTTGCTGTGATGGACGTTTCTCTCAGGCAACTTTGGTGAATCAAACTTTCGCTAATCGACTTTCGCGAATCAAACAGGTAGACTCTAGCTGTGAGATTGCATTATCGAGCGTATTGAAAATAGGGCCAAGTGATAAAGAGGTGTGACTTTTTCCACTACAATGTTTTTGGGATGCAAATATATCACTCTTTTGAACACATAATGTTTTGGGAAGAGAAACTTTTTATTTTGCTGGGTCTAGCAAACCTGCCGGACTACTTTCGGTTTGACCAAAACTGGACGAGAACTCTGCTCACAGGACGCTGTCGGGGGTAAGTGATGCATGATTGCATGACACTGGTGACGGGGAAGCCATACAGATTCATGTCTTAAAAACCGAACTATCCCTTTAAGCAACATCCTTATCCAGATGCAGACGCCAGATGCAGCCTGGGTAACCACTGCAGAGCTACAGGTCAGAGCTACAGGTGAGTCAGAGCTACAGGTGAGTCAGAGCTATAGGTGAGTCAGAGCTACAGGTGAGTCAGAGCTACAGGTGAGTCAGAGCTACAGGTGAGTCAGAGCTACAGGTGAGTCAGAGCCACAGGTGAGTCAGAGCTTCAGGTGAGTCAGAGCTACAGGTGAGTCAGAGCTACAGGTGAGTCAGAGCTATAGGTGAGTCAGAGCTACAGGTGAGTCAGAGCTACAGGTGAGTCAGAGCTACAGGTGAGTCAGAGCTATAGGTGAGTCAGAGCTACAGGTGAGTCAGAGCTACAGGTCAGCGCTACAGGTGAGTCAGAGCTTCAGGTGAGTCAGAGCTACAGGTGAGTCAGAGCTTCAGGTGAGTCAGAGCTTCAGGTGAGTCAGAGCTACAGGTGAGTCAGAGCTACAGGTGAGTCAGAGCTACAGGTGAGTCAGAACTACAGGTCAGAGCTACAGGTGAGTCAGAGCTACAGGTGAGTCAGAGCTACAGGTCAGAGCCACAGGTGAGTCAGAGCTACAGGTGAGTCAGAGCTACAGGTCAGAGCTACAGGTCAGAGCTACAGGTGAGTCAGAGCTATAGGTGAGTCAGAGCTACAGGTGAGTCAGAGCTACAGGTGAGTCAGAGCTACAGGTGAGTCAGATCCACAGGTGAGTCAGAGCTACAGGTCAGAGCTACAGGTCAGAGCCACAGGTGAGTCAGAACCACAGGTGAGTCAGAGCTACAGGTGAGTCAGAGCTACAGGTGAGTCAGAGCTACAGGTGAGTCAGAGCTACAGGTGAGTCAGAGCCACAGGTGAGTCAGAGCTACAGGTCAGAGCTACAGGTGAGTTAGTGCTACAGGGGAGTCAGAGCTTCAGGTCAGAGCCACAGGTGAGTTAGTGCTACAGGTCAGAGACACAGGTGAGTTAGAGCAATGGGGAGATGTGAGCTGGTATCTGTTATGGACATTCCTGATCATGCACCTGCAGATACTTTCCACTGGAGGGCACTATCTATGCACAAACAAATACAGTCCCCCACACACACTTACTTGTACATAAAAAGTACGTATATAAACAAACAAACATTTAAACACAATTAAACACATACAGGCACACACACACACACACACACACACACACACACACACACACACACACACACACACACATTCCAGTAAGACTAAGTTGTTATATGGGTTCAGTATTCAGCTCTGTTGTGCTCTGGTTTTAGTTACTCCATAGTTACCATAGTGACTCCTCACACCAGCAGAGACACATCAGAAACATTATCAAACCCGTCACTCGACACCCACAACACAAACCCCACTCCCACATAACACACCTATGTTTGTGTGGAAGAAAGTAGCCCGCTCTTTCACGCACGCTCTTTCACGCACACACGCACGCATCTGATGTATCCCAGAAGCCATCTGCAGCCCACTGTTCACCGGTCATGTAATATATCCCAGAAGCCCACTGTTCTCTGGCCATGTCATTTATCCCAGAAGCCTCTGCTACATTCTCTAACTGAGTAGTAATGTGATCCTGAAGTGGACTGGCTGAGTTCTCTAACCGCGCCGTCATGTGATATATTGGAGTTGCTAGGTTATGGGGACGCTGGCGAGTCTAACGCCGCTCTGTCTAGCCCAGTTTTTGTAAGATTTTTACGGTGATATCAATTTATTCTTAATGTCAGTTCTTCTGTTGTACATAATAGCGTAGTTAAGTTAAACCGCTGCACATAGCCATTGATTTTTGTACTTTTCGATCGTTTTAAAAAAAGTAGGGCCGGGACTCGATTAAAAAAATTAATCTAATTAATCAGAGGCTTTGTAATTAATTAATCGAAATTAATCGCATTTTAATCGCAAATAAATATTTCACCTGAGAACAGTGAGAAGTAATTTTTTTCACATGGATTTTTAGTATACCATTGAATAATGACTGAATACATAAGCTTAAGCAACACAAATATTGTTTATTTTTGTTCAAGTCCAACAGACCAGTGCAATTTTTGCCATTAAGTGTAGCAATACCATATTTAGAAATGTAGTACATTTCAGGAATCCAGGTAGCCTACAGATAGGTAGACCTTCTGTAAACTATAATACTTTGGGGTTTTTAAGTAAAACACAATACTTTCAAGTACATTCAGAACATTGGAAACCCTGACTGTTAGAAAACATCTCTGGTTGTACCCGGAGTCAGGCTCAACGTCCACGCTAGCTGCTGTTTTGCATTGAGGTGATACTCGATGTGCTGCGGTGATATACGAATTCCTTGTTGCATAGCTTGCACTGAACCATGTTCTTATCGATGCCTCCATCCGTTCGTTTTTTGTAACAAAATGTCCCATTCACTGGGCCAACCAACGCGGTCTCATCAGCGTCTTTGTTCATGTTCACTGTGGTTTGTTGTTCAACTCATAGACATATATATGTATGTCTAAGGTTCAACTTGTTTGAACCGAATTTATGCGCGTTAGTTGGTGCGCCAGTATAATCGGTCCGTCTGAAACTCCTCCAGTGAGAAACGTTCCGCGGTGCAAAAATAGATATGATTAAAATGCGTCAATTTTTTTAACGCGTTAATTTTTGTGAAATTAATTAATCTTAATTAACGCGTTAAAGTCCCGGCCCTAAAAAAAAGTTATAAGGGTCTTCGTTAGTTCAGCTACCAAAACATCATTCCGGAGACTTGTTTTCATTTAATTTTTTTAATTGAGGCGAGGACGCTGACAATTTTTAAAGACTTTCAACATTATCCGCCCCACCTGGAAAAGGGCTCAGGGATCCAACCATCAATCTCGCCTGAATGAAAACTTTCCAACTTTCCTCCATCTCACCACAGTGTAGCTAGAGAGGCTAGCGGTCACCATGGTGTTCACTTATACCAGCTCGCAACTCTGCCGACTTCACACCGCAACCACTCCTGGACTAAACAACCCCATCCTCAAAGAACTTGGACTCCTTCGCCGCCCTCGCTACATCCACAGAGGCTCCGGTAGAAAACCCATTTTCCATAATCAGCCAAGCTGCTCGGAGACGACCATCCCATCTCTCTGGTCACCTGTCGCACGTCTGACTCACCATCACAGCGCCGTAGCCTCAGCTAACAACAACACAGGAAACATCGTGAGATCTCTGCACTCCAACGTTGGAAACACCGCGAGATCCCCGCACTCTCTGCTAAATGGATTTCGTGGAGTGGATACTAGTCTGCGTGGAGTGGATTTAAATGTTTTACGTACTGTACAGAGATTCACCCCACAGTCATTGATCAAATTCGAACTGTTCAACATCCAATCCATCAACAATAAATCCACCCTCATTGAAGAACATATCAGGGAAAAAGGACATGACTTTATGTGTTTGACAGAAACCTGGCACCAGCCAGGGGTTTACTCTGCCCTTAATGAAGCCTGTCC
>NC_137916.1:1365000-1522500 GCF_963457725.1 Sprattus sprattus | reverse complement strand
TGTGTGTGTGTGTGTCAGCAGAGCTGGTGTGTGTGTGTGTGTGTGTGTAGTTATAGGTCACATTCACCATTGAAAACCTTACACTATAGTTAATTGAATTTGCGAGGGCGAAACCATGTTAAAAGTATAACAAAAGTCAGTTGCGTCCACCATTAGGACGTGGTGAGAAACACGCCATTGTGCATTTGCCGTCACTTTCTCCCCTTCGCTACACACACACACACACACACACACTCATGTCAACAGACCCCATCACAGTCATCTGCACACACGGAGAGACGTCTACACACGAAGAAACGTCTACACACACACAGTCTAACGCCAACAGACCCTATCACAGTCATCTGCACACACAGAGAGACGTCTACACACACACACACACACACACACACACACACACACACCCTAACCCTGTCCAGGACAGAGATCTACTACACTATGCACTGTTCCTTCTTTGCCTTTATGATCCATCAGCAGAGCTGGTGTGTGTGTGTGTGTGTGTGTGTGTCAGCAGAGCTGGTGTGTGTGTGTGTGTGTGTGTAGTTATAGGTCACATTCACCATTGAAAACCTTACACTATAGTTAATTGAATTTGCGAGGGCGAAACCATGTTAAAAGTATAACAAAAGTCAGTTGTGTCCACCATTGGGACGTGGTGAGAAACACGCCATTGTGCATTTGCCGTCACTTTCTCCCCTTCGCTACACACACACACACACACACACACACTCATGTCAACAGACCCCATCACAGTCATCTGCACACACGGAGAGACGTCTACACACGAAGAAACGTCTACACACACACAGTCTAACGCCAACAGACCCTATCACAGTCATCTGCACACACAGAGAGACGTCTACACACACACACACACACACACACACACACACACACACCCTAACCCTGTCCAGGACAGAGATCTACTACACTATGCACTGTTCCTTCTTTGCCTTTATGATCCATCAGCAGAGCTGGTGTGTGTGTGTGTGTGTGTGTGTGTCAGCAGAGCTGGTGTGTGTGTGTGTGTGTGTGTAGTTATAGGTCACATTCACCATTGAAAACCTTACACTATAGTTAATTGAATTTGCGAGGGCGAAACCATGTTAAAAGTATAACAAAAGTCAGTTGTGTCCACCATTGGGACGTGGTGAGAAACACGCCATTGTGCATTTGCCGTCACTTTCTCCCCTTCGCTACACACACACACACACACACACACACTCATGTCAACAGACCCCATCACAGTCATCTGCACACACGGAGAGACGTCTACACACGAAGAAACGTCTACACACACACAGTCTAACGCCAACAGACCCTATCACAGTCATCTGCACACACAGAGAGACGTCTACACACACACACACACACACACACACACACACACACACCCTAACCCTGTCCAGGACAGAGATCTACTACACTATGCACTGTTCCTTCTTTGCCTTTATGATCCATCAGCAGAGCTGGTGTGTGTGTGTGTGTGTGTGTGTGTGTGTGTGTGTGCAGAACTGGTGGTGGGGACACTCCATAGAGTGTAGGGGAAACATTGATAAAGGGCCTTTGCACAGAGATGTGTGTGTGTGTGTGTCAGATCAGGAAAGCCTGATCTCATTAAGGGTGAGTTGTGGAGCACCTTATCTTCTTCTTCTCTCTGTGCTGAATGACGCTACAGATGTACAGGGCAGAAACATATAGGGCCCTATCTTGCACCCAGCGCAATTGACATTGTCACCGACGCATGTATCATTCCTATCTTGCACCCGGCGCACAGCGCGATTTTCCCTCCAGAGGCGCGCTTCGAAATGAACTTGCGTCGACATGGGCGGGGGCGGAACAGAGAAGGCGTTTCTCTGGCGCAAGTGGTATTTTGCAGTTTCAAAACAACGCCGTGCGCCGTGCGCCATTGACCAAAAAAAAGCTGGTCTAATGTGAGGCGCAATGTCTAAAGTCTGTAACGCGTATTCAGAACGCTATTTTAAGGGCGCATGTGCTTGCCCGCACAGTATAGGACCTGTAGGCTACACTTTACTTCTGTCGTCTTCACGAGAGATTTACACCAATTGTTTGGCAAGCCATATATAATTACAAGGAAAATAAAGTATTTACCACATGAGGAAATCATTGTGATATCCGTATCCAAGACATTTAAAAACTAGGCATACATCTAGCGTACACAATTGACCCAAATGATTCAGGTTAATTGAAGCTACGTGACATTTGATTTATTGTATGGCTTTGTTGCATTTATTTAATGCCAGTATTATTATAAATCTTGTAAACTCATCTCTGTGTATGTGGACTTTATTTATGTACCTTGGGTTTGGTCAGCTGGTGCACTGGCTTGGGTGCCGATTTCCATGCCCCCAAATCCCTGCACGCTCTCAGGCGTGAGGGTAGACGTGGCGATGTCCTCTGCTGCCGTCAGATCCTGGGTCGAGGCAGATCCACCTCCCGTGAAGGCACGAGAACGTGTGTTACCTTCCAGCTTGGATGTCCCACGTCTCCGGACGTCATTATAGCGTTTTCGGCAACGTTTTCGGGTGCCCCGTTGCAGAAACAATCACGGCAATATCTTGACATGCTTGCTTGACTTTGCTTACCTTTGGAGGGTTTCTCGCATCCCCATATATATCTATCTCCCGGCTTTTTACAAAGCCATACAATAAATCAAATGTCACGCAGCTTCAATTAACCTGAATCATTTGGGTCAATGTGTAGGCTACATGTATGCTTATTTTTAAAATATCTTGGATATGGATTTCACAATGATTTTCTCAAGTGGTAAATACTTTATTTTCCTTGTAATTATATATGGCTTGCCAAAAAATTGGTGTAAATCTCACGTCGGTCTCCTCGGCTGTGAATTTGTCCGGTCTTCCACCAGGTAATTCCGCCATCAAAATAACAAGCCGCTATGGACTATGCGCTTCTCGCTCTTAAAGGGAATGTGAAATGACGCTCCGATTGGTTTATTGCATATTACGCCCAAACCACACCTATGGCTGAGTAACCTCCTTTGGACCAACCCTTTTGACACTTGCGCTGGACGCAAGTGTGTTTTTTCCGCCGTTAAAATAGCAACTGCGCCATAGAGCCGCCCACACTGCTACTTGCGCTTGGCGCCGTCCTACTTGCGTTTCTGATCGGCAAGATAGGGCCCATATTCTGCCCTCAAGTGCAGTTTGAAGTGGATTATCCCCGTGGATTATACCCTGTTTGGGGTGGGGTTGCAGTGGAATAGACTGTGACTCAGCAGGTATGGTGTGGGGTAAACAGTGACTCAGCAGATAGGCAATTGTGTGGGGTAAACAGTGACTCAGCAGATAGGCAATGGTGTGGGGTAAAGTGGTGACTCAGCAGAGAGGCAATGGTGTGGGGTAAAGTGGTGACTCAGCAGAGAGGCAATGGTGTGGGGTAAACAGTGACTCAGCAGATAGGCAATGGTGTGGGGTAAAGTGGTGACTCAGCAGAGAGGCAATGGTGTGGGGTAAAGTGGTGACTCAGCAGAGAGGCAATGGTGTGGGGTAAACAGTGACTCAGCAGATAGGCAATTGTGTGGGGTAAAGTGGTGACTCAGCAGATAGGCAATTGTGTGGGGTAAAGTGGTGACTCAGCAGATAGGCAATGGTGTGGGGTAAAGTGGTGACTCAGCAGATAGGCAATGGTGTGGGGTAAACGGTGACTCTGCTGGGAGGGTGTAGTGTGGGCTAAAGCAACCAGCCCTGATGAGGAATGGTGTCTGGCGTCACCTTGTCAGTGTTCTAAAAGAGAAGGGAAGAGCATGGGGGGAGCATGTCCGCATAGGCATTTGTGGGTGAGGAGGGAGACCTTGAACTCTATTCTGAGTGGGACCGGGAGCCAGTGAAGTGCTTTTAGGGTGGGGGTGATGTGGTCGTGTTTACGCACCCTCATCAGGATCCTGGCTAGTATATATGCCAAAAGTGCACAGACAACCAACAACCATGCGCTTCTTCAGGAAGTGGTCTCCTGAGGCAGAGGATGCCCTCAGGGACTGCTTCGACTGACTAAAGCGTGCTGCAAGACTTATTTTGGGTAGGACATCGAGGGGGTCACACACTGCACTACTGACTACCTGAACTTCTGTATGGACATTGTCATTCCAACAAACATGGTGTGCTGCTTCCTGGAAGCCTTGGATAACTAGCAATGCCAAGATCTCCTCAATAAGAAAAAGAGGGCATTTAAAGGGGGGACCAGGCAGAGCTAAGCGCATGCAGGGAGAATTCAAGATCAGGCTGAAAGAGGCAAAGGAGTTATACAGATGGAAGGTGGAACGGATGCTGCAGGAGAACAACATGAAGAGATGGAAGTATGAAAACCATCACAGGCTGCAAGAAGAGCAGCAGCACTGTTGAGGGGGATGTGGTGAGAGCAAACCAGTTCAACCACTTCTACAACAGGTTTGATAACCCTGCCCCTGTTGGCAATGCCTGTCCAACATCCATAACCTGACCTCCCCAAACAGCTGCTGTTACCTGATCACCGCATTCCACAACCCCAACACCTTCACCACCTCCAACAGCTGTTGTTACCTGCTTGGTTTGGTATAGGTTTCGCAAATTTGTGTGGCGCTCCAATGTTTTCAACTTCTCACAACACACCCTAAATTGTGGTAATCAGAACTCACTCGCACAGAGTCCGTATCCACATTTCATTCAAATAGGGGTCCACTTGTTGTTGGCCTTAGGGAGGTTTGGGACCATTGATGTTTTTCCTTCCAGCCATGTTGGGTTCAGTGTTGTGTTAGTTCATAATGCTCAGATGCCCATATCCAGTACTTCCTGCTCAGGCCTTCTTAATTTAGGAGAACAGCTCATTTTAGAGGTCCAGTCATTTTCTGACCTGGGACTAACCTTCCAGTATCTACTATTAGTTTGTGTTCTAATTACAACATTGGTCCACATTGTATTCATATAGGGGTATACTTAGGGAGGTTTGGGGCCATTGATGTTTTTCCTTCCAGCCATGTTGGGGTCAGTGTTGGGGTCAGAGTTGGGTTGGTTCAAGAGGCTCAGATGCCCATATCCAGTATTTCCTGCTCAGGCCTTCTTAATTTAGGAAAACAGCTAATTTTAAAGGTACACCTGATTGTAGTAGATAAGTTTGGGTTTTTGAATTCAGTGATGTCTTTGAGACACTGCACCGCCAAGTAGCAAGATGAAAGACAAAATATTGATCCTGATTTTTGTCTATTTGTTCTATCCAGTAACTGTGAAAAGAAAAATGGACAAACCAATTGAACTGATGTGAACTGAACTTAACTTCTTACCTTTCCAGAGATTCCAGTCCCAGAGCGTCTGACTGTGAGCTCCATCACTGCATCATCTGCTAACCTCAGCTGGCTGGTGTCTCCTGAGAAAGAGCAGACTCCACACAGCTTCCTGGTCTCTTACCAGAGTGAAGGGACTGAGCTAAAGTCCATCTCTACTGGGTCATGCAGCACAGACATCACAGGCCTGAAACCAGTAACTGAGTACATTGTTAAGGTCTATACTGAGCTCCATCATGGAGGGAAGAGCCAGCCTGCCTCTGATAAGATCAAAACAGGTAAGACTTTGGCATTGTAGTAAGTAAAAATGGGTTAGTGAACACTGTATACATGGACACAATTTAGTAAGGCTAAAAATGGGACAGGAACTGGTTTCACTGGTATACCACGGTATCAAAAAATAATTTAGCATTACTAATGCAACATGTATAAATAATAAAGTTCAGCGGTCAAGCTTTCTCCTTCCTATTGGTTTCAATACATTTGGTCTATGGAGAAAAGTATTTATAAAAGCTCTTACAGAAGCACAGATCAGGCACTTTCTTACCGCAGGAACTCTCAGGCTATTTTAGAGTGTCCAGCACCTTTGTGTGTTTCCACCACAGGAACAGCTGTAGAACCTGTAGAACCTCCTTCTGGACCTTTTGGGGGCTAACTTCTAGTGGAAAATTCATATTTTGAGGCAAATATTTGCCTATTTTCCTTTGTAAAATTTCACAAGAACAAAAAGCTCTTTCAGACTTTTAGGGCCTGATTTACTAACATGCGACCGCTGCTTAATCTGCGTTTGCACATTAATGCACAGTGTTTTTGCGCATTTCCCGTGGTATTTATCAAACCAGATCGCGCTGGGCAATCTGTGTTTACTCCGCCCTATATAGGGCCTGATTTACTAACACTGCGACCGCTGCTTAAACTGCTGTCGCACGTTAACGCACGGTGTTTTTGTGCATTTCCGTGGTATTTATTTAGGAAGAGAAAATGAAGGTTCAGCGAGGTGGAGATATATTGGTTCACGTTCGCTCAATCACTGAACCTGATTCAATGTGTGCGCTGCTATATTGTTGTTCTGCCCGCCATCACCTACAGCGAGATGTTTAAAAGAACACGATTATAAATAATATGCTATTGGTGACATTAATGCATAAACTGTCTATTATAACAATATAGATGTGTATATGGCGAGATTAATAATTTCTGCAAGGGACATGGGTTCACTAAGATATATGGACGTGGGTGCAATCAATGGTTCCGATTACGTTCGGAAAGTTTGCGATTTAAAAAAAAGTCCTGCTTGATGTCTCTAATTTCAGCTATGGCAGTGGGGAAATGTATTGACCAGTGCGTCGTAGCAATGCATCGAGCACCTGGGTGAATATTTGGCTGAGTGAAGCCTGAGATATACCAACTGCAGATGCTATAACTGGTTGAAATTATCCGGAGGCCAATATTTGCAAATTAGTTTTAACAACTGATGGAATGGAATGTGATCGCCGGGTGGAGGGCTAGATGTCTCTCTGATCTGGTCCAGTAAGTATTGCGTGGCTGGTTAACCTGTACCGTCTAATGATTTGTGGTTTGCTTAACTGAAAATGTGTTATACGAGTTGAAAAAATTATTGCTGTGCGCTGTCTCTTTCTGTGCGCGCTGTCTTTCTTCGCCTTGCTCTTATAACTGCTGCCATATCACGTTTTCAGACTCAATGGAAATGCGCTTCCTGGTTAAGACGTGCTTTTATGAGGCGGAGAATTAGCCCGCAAATCAGGGACAAGCGCTCACCAGGCAATTTAGTAGATACCACGCAATACATCATTAGGTGCACTCCTTCCATTAAATAGCGCTTTACGCCCACGTTACCACCCACGTTTCGTGCCATCCCAAATGTTGGCAGGTACTGACCCCCAAAGCGTTAATATGCGACTCTACTCAAATGCGCCCCCTTAGTAAATACCGTTTAATGTTTACGACCGCTATTTTACGGCAGAAATGGGCGCAATCCTGTTAGTAAATCAGGCCCTTAGCATTTTATAAGCTCACTGGACCTCATTCTCGAACATTTTCTTAAGTGTGTTTTTAAATGTCCCCTTACAAACTATGACAAGCCCTAAGAAGGATCCCAGTCGGATTTATTTACACATGGAAATGTTTTCCAGCTCCTTATAAGGGCATGCAACCAAAAGGTCGGGTGCACACAGAATCCAAATGCAACGCAAAAGCAACTTTAAACTGATCAAAATCATGTCAAAGCGAACCTGCCAATATTTGCAAAATGAACTGTGTTTGTGAATAAGATCCACTGCTATTAAATCAATGCTAAATGTATTTGAGGATGCAGCAAACAGTATTTCTCTCCTTCTGAGTCCTTGACTTATTCTAAGCTGCCACAGAATTCAGAGAAACTTCTAAGGCTAAACTTGTTCATTGGTTTATTTAACTTAAAATATTGCAACTTTCAGAATAGAACAACATAAATAATTGGGTGTTTTTTTTTTGTGCAAAATGGACAAACCAACTGAACTGATGCAAACTGAACCAAACTTTAAGTATCCTACCTTTGCAGAGATCCCAGTCCCAGAGCGTCTGACTGTGAGCTCCATCACTGCATCATCTGCTAGCCTCAGCTGGCTGGTGTCTCCTGATATGAAGCAGAATCCACACAGCTTCCTGGTCTCTTACCAGAGTGAAGGGACTGAGCTAAAGTCCATATCTACTGAGTCATTCAGCACAGACATCACAGGTCTGAAACCAGGAACTGACTACACTGTTAAAGTCTACACTGAGCTCCAACATGGAGAAAAGAGCCAGCCTGCCTCTGATAAGATCAAAACAGGTGAGACTTTTGTCATGGGTTAGTGAACACTGTATACATGGACACAATTTAGTAAGGCTAAAAATGAGACAGGAACTGGTTTCACTGAGACCATCAAAAACGAATTTCACATTACTAATGCAACATGTGAAAATAATATTAATGTTCAGATGTCAAGCTTTCTCATTCCTATTGGTTTTTAATACATTTTGGTCAATGGAGAAAAGTATTTATAAAAGCTCTTACAGAAGCACAGATCAGGCACTTCCTACCGCAGGAACTCTCAGGCCATTTTAGAGTGTCCAGCACCTTTATGTGTTTCCACCTCAGGACCCCCCCCCCCCTGTAGAACCTCATTCAGGAAAATGTTTGGGGTCAACTTCTGGTGGAAAATGCATATTTTCAGACAAATATTTGTCTATTTTTCTTTGTAATACTTCACAAGAACAAAAAGCTCTTTCAGATTGTAAAGGAGTGTGCCTGAGCGGTTGGTTTAGGTCAGACTTAGGATGGATAAAGTCAAAACAGCTCTTCCAAATTTCATTTTTTAATTTTCTGGTTTACATTTTCATGTAAGCTACTGGCAGGTTTAACAGACAAAACAAATAAACAAACAAAACACTGACTGCAAACAAAACAAACACCAAAACTTAGATATTCACCTGGTTTCTCACAACAGTCACCATAGGTCTGCCTAGCGCAGTGACCTCTCTCCAACTGAGCTGTGTGGCACATATTTAACCAGCTGGCCTTTTCCATTGAACGTGCATTTATGAATGAAATGCTTTGCACAGTATTTACACCTTATAAACATACTGGCAAATTACATTTCATACATATGTTCATGTGGTATTCGTAACAATGCCATTAAACCAGTTATTAAATAGTTATTTAGAAGCACTTTTACCACCCCTGCTAGAATGAGCGCTTCCTTAGCGGAGCGCCACCAGTTAGCATGTTGGCAAGCTTTTATCAGTGCCAGCTGGGCTGTTGGTGTGCAAGGTTTTTGAATGCTTTTTTCAATCACAACGTTGGTCCACATTTCATTCATATAGGGCAGGGGTGGCTAACTAGTCCAGCTCAAAGAGCCACAACAAAACCCAACACCATATCGTAGAGCCACACGAATATAGGTCCCCACTTTCGGAGGGGATAAGCCCCTACATAAAACCTATTTTTTCCCCCTGTGACCCAGTAAAACTATGGCGTTCTGGGAGCATGCTCCCCCATAAGAATTAAAAAAAAAAAAAAAACACTTTTAAATAGTGTCTTCTAGTGGGGTTTAGGAACTAAAATTTTTAAATGTAGATTTAAAATATAGCACAAAAAAAAACATATTGAAGACATCTGCTGAGATAGGTGCTAATTATACTGTAGCATGGTAGGGATTTGCAGCTCAAGTGAGTAGGTTAGCGTTGTAGGCTAGAGTTCACTAGCATAGCTGGCGAAGCTACTGAGTAGGGTAGCATACCCACAGGATCAATGAACCGGCATGATAAAAGAGAGCCACGACATCTACCATTAACTCGTTATGATTTAACCATTTTGTTTCTTTTACTATTTTAAACTTCATGTGCTTTACCTTTTATATACAGCAGCTGATTATGGTAGCTTTCACCAGCTTGGGTCGAACAGTTGCTCCAAGTCTGTTTACTAGAAGTTATCACCGTCTGTCTGCATGCAAGCTCGCTCACTCACTCACTCACGACCACAGAAGAAATTGTATGCTCTTGCCACCACAGTCTCAAACAGGCGGGATTCCTCTGCTACTCGAGACTATTTTATTTTCTAACAAAATAAGTTCACTAAATCGGTGGTTAGGTGTGATTTTGACGATCTCAAAATCACACCTGTTTTTGGTGGGGCTAAGGAATCTTTCGGGGGGGCTCCACCACGGCACTCTCAAGAGAGAAGGTGCCTCAATTATGTTGTTAATGTCAGATATCCTCTGTTCAATTGTCGTGCCTGACCGCTGCAGGTCTGACACAGACCGCTATGATCCATCTTTTTTTGCTCGAGCAATATTCCATGCCACCTGATAGGATGCCAACTTGACCGTTTCAGAGTACTTTGTGAATTTCCAAAAAAGCTGAGTCAGTTTCTCTGACTGACGTTTCAAAGTATTTACCTTGTGCTTGCACAGCTCTGTGCCTATAGGAACTACGGGGCTAAATTAGCATGGTGTGTGGAGAGACGGTGCTCCAAGTTCGAGTCTTAAAAATGCGACAGTGACGTTTGGCATATTAAACAGAGGGGTTTTCCATTTCGCTCCACAAATAAGTCCTCCCATTCAGGCAAAAAGGTCCGGTGTTCATTTTATATTCTCCTTTAGCTTTAGGCTTTCCTGGATCCATGGCATTGTGTCAGTAGCTACTGCTAGTCTGGCTAGTAACTCTCTGAGACTGGGTACACATTAGAATGTTTCATGTTCATGTACATAAAGACATCTCTCAAAATTGCGTGATGACAAAATATACATGAGTAAATACCACATTCAAATCGGACAGCTTTTTGTCTGTATTTCCAAATATACTGTATGCAAATGCATTTTAGATGTTTATTTTACAATATGAAAATTCTGTACACCAAGAGAAAAGTCAGTGAGCACTCGAGCTGGAGCCGAGCAGCACGTCAGCCGGCAAAGAGCTGTGATATAGGTTTTTTTTCCACGTGTTGTTGCCCTTAGTGGAGGTTTGGTAGCCTGGCCATTACCAGCCTGTGACTCCATTTCATTCCGTCTTTCAGTCTGGCAAAACCCAATGCATTTTCGTTTCCGAGAAGGGCGGGTGCTTAGCTTGAGGTTTAAAATCATTGGAGTTCCCTTAACCAATCAGCAACGTTTGGTAAGCATTCGGTAGATTAAACTCTTCCCAAAGCCAGTTGGGAGAAGAGCTACGACGTCCTTTCCAATCATAAAACTTACAAGACAATACTCTTGTTCTCCTTTTAATTTTCTGATGTTCTCGAGAGTTGAGACAACTTTTCTGATAGCTTTTCGTGTCTTTTCCTCCAAGGCGAGTTTTGCGTCACAGCTCTGAACTGTTCGCTGATTGGTGCGGTTGGATTTTGAAGCCTGGAAACAATTGTCAACGGGGTTGGGCCAGACTGAGTATGAGCTTGAAATCAATTCAGGCGGAAATACGTAGGCTGGTGTCACCAGGCTAGAGGTTTGGGGCCATTGATGTTTTTCCTTCCAGCCATGTTGGGGTCAGTGTTGGGTTGGTTCAAGTGGCTCAGATTCCCATATCCAGTATTACCTACTCAGTCCATCTTATTTAAGGGAAAATCTAAGTATTAGCCCCTGTGAGGGATGGCAGATACCTAGAATAACCAATTGGACTCAAAAGCACTCAGTAGACAAAAAGTAAATTGGGAATAATTCATATAATTAATAAAATTCAATCCAAACAAAAGCACAAGGACAAAAGCAGAAAAAGGACAAAAGCAGAAAAATAGTCAGCAAAAACAACAATCCCACAATACAATCCTGTAGAATCTTTCAAAATGTAATAATAAAGGGGACAGGGCTTGGCTTTGGTCGGGTACAAGTGGACAAAAACAGATCCAGGGATCAGAACCAACAACGTCAGGAATACATCACTGATCCACAATAGAACAGGCCAGAGTCAATGAACAAGAGATGAGAAACACCTTTAAAAGGCTGATAAACAGCTTTGGCTTCTCACTACACCTTTAAAGTCTAGACCTCATTATCCAGGAAGACTTTAATGGAATCGATGAGTTGGGGTTTTGACTGCAGGGTTGTCTTTGAAACGCTGCACAGTCGAGTAGCAAGACGAAAGTAAATGTGAAAATTATATTTAACTTAAAATATTGCAACTTTCAGAATAGAACAACATAAATAATTGGGTGTTTTTTTTGTGCAAAATGTACAAACCATCTAAACTGATGTGAACTGAACTAAACTTAGGTGTCCTACCTTTCCAGAGATCCCAGTCCCAGAGTGTCTGACTGTGAGCTCCATCACTGCATCATCTGCTAGCTTCATCTGGCTGGTGTCTCCTGAGATGAAGCAGACTCAACACAGCTTCCTGGTCTCTTACCAGAGTGAAGGGACTGAGCCAAAGTCCATCTCTACTGGGTCATGCAGCACAGACATCACAGGCCTGAAAACCGCAACTCACTACGCTGTTAGAGTCTACACTGAGCTCCAACATGGAGGAAAGAGCCAGCCTGCTTTTGTTCAGATGATTACAGGTTAGATATCAGGAAGGGGAGAATGATTCCCTGAAGTGTTATTTATAATTGATCTGTTATTCGTGATTGAGCAGTTATTCTGATTGATCTGTGCTATTCATGTTTGATCTGTGTTGTTGAAGCTTTTTGAGGCACAGCACAAGTATGAACAGTTGTCAGCAATAATCTGATCTGGAGTCGGAGTGCCCTAAGGCCAAAGTGTAGTAAATATGGTGTACAGAGGCCCATACTGAGGCAACATGTAAACATGATTAGGTCACAATAATTCACCCTGGGCCTAGCAAGAATTTTGGATTCACACTTTATCTGTCAATCGTCGAATGAATTCAGCATAGTGATTAAATATGATATTGCAACCAAAATTCTGAAATTTTCATACAGACCTTTCAGGAAGTCTTCATAAAGCAATTGACAAACTTAACGTGGATTTTATTTATTTATTTCATGACAAACATTTGAATCCATTCAGAGATCCCAGTCCCAGAGCGTCTGACTGTGAGCTCCATCAGTGCATCATCTGCTAGCCTCAGCTGGCTGGTGTCTCCTGAGATGAAGCAGACTCCACACAGCTTCCTGGTCTCTGACCAGAGTGAAGGGACTGAGCCAGAGTCCATGTCTACTGGGTCATGCAGCACAGACATCACTGACCTGAAACCAGTAACTCACTACACTGTTAATGTCTACACTGAGCTCAAACATGGAGGAAAGAGCCAGCCTGCTTCTGTTCAGATGAAGACAGGTGAGATATCAGGAAGGGGAGAATGATTCCCTTAAGTGATATGATTGATCTTTGTTATTGAAGCTTTTTGAGGCACAGCACTATTATGTACAGTTTGATGAAGTAATATGATCTAGAGAAGGAGTGTCCACAGGACAAAGTGTAGTAAATATGGTGTACAGAGGCCCATACTGAGGAAAAATGTAAAACAGATTAGGTCACAATAATTCACCCTGGGCCTAGCAAGATATTTGGATTCACACTTTATCTGTGTATTGTCGATTCGTTCAGTATAGTCATTAAATAGGATATTGCAACCAGACATCTGCAATTTTCTTCAGACCTTTCAGGACGTCTTCATACAGCAATTAGCAAAATGAGCGTGAAATATGTTCATTTATTTTACAACAAACATTTTAATCCATCCAGAGATCCCAGTCCCAGAGTGTCTGACTGTGAGCTCCATCACTGCATCATCTGCTAGCCTCAGCTGGCTGGTGTCCCCTGAGATGAAGCAGACTCCACACAGCTTCCTGGTCTCTTACCAGAGTGAAGGGACTGAGCCAGAGTCCATGTCTACTGGGTCATGCAGCACAGAAATCCCAGGCCTGAAACCAGGAACTGACTACACTGTTAGAGTCTACACTGAGCTCCAACATGGAGGAAAGAGCCAGCCTGCTTTTGTTCAGACGATTACAGGTGAGATATCAGGAAGGGGAGAATGATTCCCTGGAGTGTTATTCATGATTGATCTATTATTCATAATTGATTTGTGTTATTCATGATTGATGTGTGTTGTAGAAGCTTTTTGAGGTACAGCACTAGTATGTCCAGTTTACAGCAATACAATGTTCTAGAGAAGGAGTGTTCACAGTTTGCCTTCAAATTTTGATTACTTGATACAACTGTCCTGTCCATGACCCCTTGTTGCGAGGATGACCGTGCGGCGATGGAAAGAACTGGAGGCAGTGTCTCAGACGTTGTAAAAATTGGCAAAAGGTTTAATATCCCGTTGCAGCAGGTTAACACGCCAGCCTGGCGAAAAAGGAAACGAAACAAAACAACTCCAGACAATAATTCTCAAACAACTACAGGTCCCTAAACAATTCAGCTCCAACGGCATAAGTGACTCTCCAACATCGTGAGTACACCTTAGACTACACGTTGTCGCACTCCAATCTAAACATTTTACCTTCGGCACAAAGGGGTGGGAAGTTGTTCCCCTCTATCTCATCGCTCCCGAACACCTGTTCGGCGCCGGCACTTTATTCTGCCGGCCTGAACCACTGCACACAAAGTCAATCAATTAATAACCATCAATATTGCAACTCATTATCAACAAACATTTCCTTATATTCATACTGGGTTAACCCACAACAATAATATTATTACTACAAAGCCTTCGGAATAATCACACTGGTTAAAACACACACCCCTCTTATTCCACCAACTTGGCGTGGGCACAGAGTTCAAAGGTCCCTCCCGACTTTCTGATCGGGTTGTTCCTCTGTGTCGCGTCTGGAAATCCACAGGCCCCACGTTTTCAGTCTCGGTATGTTTCAGTGTTTGTGTGTTAGGTGCAGTCCGGTGATGTATGATTGTGATGTACTGTTCGTGTGCAAATAAACGTTGTGTCTGTACTCCGCGCTGTTGACTCAGTTTGTAATGTCATGCATCTTGCTAGCAGTAACGGGCAGCCGCACCGTTACACCCCTGCACAGCACTTTTTGAAAGAAATCACCTGTGTTTTAAGAGGGAAATGCAGGCAATAGGTGAACATGTTTTTTTTGCCATTTTAGTGAGTTCATACATATGTAAGACAGTTATGTAAAGCAGCAATTTGTTTTGTATTGATCTTAAAATTATATGATGCTTGGTTTTCAACAGTTTGCCTCTCTGATGTGCTGTCTGCATTAAACCTGGAGGACAACTTTAGACGAAAGCTCACACTCAACTCAGTCCTGGAGATCAACAGTAACACAGTGTCTGATTAACCAGCACAGAGTCTGAAGCAGCTACCATGGACCTTCTTAAGGAAACTGATGATGTCCAATTTAAATGCAAGAAATATCAAATGTGTACAAGATCAGCTAATGTATAATAATAGTTTAACTGATGCTAATGATGATTCTGATGCCATACATCCTCTAGATTTGATCACTGCTCTTTTCCACTGCTCAGATCCTTTCCTCCTGCAGGAAATGGTCTCCAAAATGTCCATGTGTCAGTTTGCTGTTCCTTTGCTACTGCCAAACTGTGACACACAGCAGAGCACTCTGATGCTGTGGGCCATGAGAGACCTGGTTAAAAGGTACAGACCGTTTGAAGAGGGCAGGATCGTAGAAATGGACGTCCCCATGGTGTCTTTTGTTAGACTAGGAGAGAGCAGTCTGTCCAAATCTCAAACTCTGAACAAGTTGTTCAGTAATCTTCATCAGCACAGCGACGCATTTGTTCACCATGACATGGATTGTGGTGATGTGCTAAGGAGAATCTCAGATGGTCTGGTTGAAGTCAGCTGGTATCTACCCTGTGGGAAAACAAACATAGACGTGTTCACACAGCCAATGGCCATAGCCAATCTGAGAGGAGATGGAAGGTTGTTTGAGACCCAGATGTCCTTCCTGTATGAGAACTCAGCTGCTGTTTTCATCTTCACTGATGACCTAGAGGCAGACCTCAGCACTCTGAACAACAGAGAGAGCAGAGCTGAACTGTTCCTGGTAACCAACTCTCAGAGTAAGACCTTCAACATGGAGACACTCAGCGATACATGCAGAAAACACAAGGTGAAGGAGACCAATTTGATCATCAAAAAAAAGCAGAATGATGCAGAGTTTGTGGAGGCCCTGCGCTTCCATTTGAATGGTGTCATTGGAAATAATCCAATTAAAATGAAGGTGGAAGGCATGGCTGCTGTTGCTCGACATGTTGGTATTCAAGTTGATGAGGACAGGGAGAGTCGTGAGAATGGCAGACGTCATGCTGCAAGCATCACTAAAAATATTACAGATATCATGAAATTTAAGGAGGACCAGCTGCCTTTGCAAGGAAACATCTGGAAGAAAATCAGTGTGTTAGAGAAAGAGATGTGTAGACTGAGAAAGGCTGACAGAAACAAGAGCATAGAGCACTACAAGAGTACACTGAATGGACAACATAGGGAACTTAGAGAACGGCAGAATCGGTTGCAGATGTCAGGCGCCATGAACAATTTCGCAGCTGGAATCTCACAGCCAGAAATGGAGCGTCTCTACTTCCTGAAGTGGCTGAAGATTCAGCTGGACACCCTCTCTAGACATAACCTGTCCACACTGAGAGAGCAGTACAAAGACTGCTATAGAAACACACCACAGAACTAGAATGCGTTTCGTGAACGAACTGCGAGAGTGTGCTTGCTCTGTGACAGAGAGAACAAGTGCCTATGAATTAACATGTATTTACATCTACTCAATCAGTGTAGTGGGGCCTTCTTCCAATATATTTTAGCAAGCAACCAAGCTCAACCATTATATTTTGGCTCCACTGACGTTTAGACATATGAGGGTCTCTCAGAGTTTCGTTATACTGACTTACTGAGCTAAGTGAATTGTTGAAATTGCTATCTTGGTAAAAGGAAACATCTCTGCAACAATATTGGAATGAATGCGGTTACATAGCCAGCTTTACTTAAAGTTTATTGTAAGATAGGCCTATATGTTAGACTTAATGTAGTTAGAGTTAGACTGTAGGTCTAGTATCAAACGTAAGCAACACTTTTACTGTATAGATAGAGAGCACGTGTATCACATTGGTTTATAGTCTGTCAAATTAGTTCTAGTTATTGGTGTTCGTTGGCATAAAAAGTTAGTCTTCTCTTATAAGCCTAGGTAGTACATCTGATTAGAGCTAGCAACCATGAATTGCAGATTAAGGGGTCCCCTATCTCAGTGTTCATTTTGGCAGCTATTTTTAGATTCAGTCTTAAGACAAAAATGCATATTAGTTTTAGTCACATTTAGTCATAGTTATCCTTCTTAGTTTCAGTCTAGTTTTCGAAAACTCATTACAATTTAGTCTAGTTTTAGGCACATTTAAAATTCCATATTATAGCCACATTAAACTCCTTCCCTTCCCTTCTCAGGCCCAGGGACCTCCTGTGTTGTGTCTACTGCATAGTAGTCTAGCTTGCAGTACTTAAATTGTGGATGCAATTAGTCTCCAAGATACAGTTCAGCTGAATTCCAAATTAAATCAATGTAAATAATAATTTGCAATACTTGATTAACAGAATTGTCATTGAAATATATGAGAATATCACGTCTAGATTAAATCAACCACATATCCTCCATATGAAATGCTGTGAAATCTCATTACCAACAGATTTAGCTAGACGGATAGTTTTGACAGTTGAAAGTGGTGTCAATGATAATAACAATTGCCCAAATAAACAAGGCTATTCAAACCAGTCACATATTCATTTATTTTTTGCTTGATTAATGTTGTGCGTAGCCTGTCCGAAATTGTTATCTTGGTAAAAGGAAACATACTGCAATGAGTTTACTAGCTAGCTATCAAAAGCTAGTATAATTTGGGATATGCTACCTCATTGTTAGCTAACGTTAGCTAGCTAAACGTTTACCGAGGCTAACGTGAAGCTTCAATCGAAAATGATTAGCTAGCCCTGTCCTTTAGCCCATACTGCAATGAGTTTACTAGCTAGCTATCAAAAGGTAGTATAACTTGGGATATGCTACCTCATAGTTAGCTAACGTTAGCTAGCTAAACGTTTACCGAGGCTAACGTGAAGCTTCAATCAAAAATTATTAGCTAGCTTTCCAAGCTAGCTGACACAACCTAAACACTCGACTGCCCCTTTGAAGTCAACTTAACGTTGGCTAATATATTCTAATAACTAGTTATCATTGACAGTTACTAGCTAATTTACCAAACTCCTTTCTGTCCTAAATCGAGCAGTTGCTGGTGTGAGCTACAATATGGGAGCTAGCAAAGCCATTTCTAGCTCTACTTCACAATACTGCTGCCTAGTGTAATAAGTTGACGTAAAACATAAATGTTTGTAAAGTATCAGACATAAACAGGATACAACACACCAGTTACCAATTGATATTATGTGTTTATATATACCGAAAATGTCAGTAAATCCATGCTGCTGCTGTTGGTCCCGTCGAAAACCCTGGAGTCGCGACCCTGTCACTTGTTTCCATGTGAAATCAATGGAATGCTTCACTTTTTGGCGCCGTATTGACAACTGTCTGTCACTCGCACACTGTGCTTGTAAATTATTTTTCAAGTTTGCACGTACCTATTTATGCGAGTGAAATACTCGCACTGTAGAGCCCTGTGTCTCTTAATATTCCTACAGTTAAATGGAGAGCGACTGATAGAGCGGGTGACGTCACAATGGCTCAACCTTCCCCATGTTAGTCAATGAGAGAAAAAGGGGATGAAAAAGAGGAATAAAAAAGGAGTGGCAAAGAGTATCGCCACGAAAAGTCATAGCAACCTGCACCGGATCGGGCCGGACGTTTTGGTGTTTGAATGGCGTCTCTAGCTCAAACGGGCGAGGAAGAGTTAGCTGCAAGAAAAACGGGGAGAATAAACTAGAATGCGTTTCGTGAACGAACTGCGAGAGTGTGCTTGCTCTGTTGCGGCCATGACCGAGAGAACAAGTGCCTTGGAATTGGGGCAGGTGTCAGCTCTCCAGCTCTCCCTGCTGGATGAGCATGCACAAATGAGTATGCACTAATGAGTATGCATGAGTGAGTATGCATGAGTGAGTAAACATGAGTGAGTATGCACGAGTGAGTATGCATGAGTGAGTATGCATGAGTGAGTATGCATGAGTGAGTATGCATGAGTGAGTATGCATGAGTGAGTATGCATGAGTGAGTAAACATGAGTGAGTATGCACGAGTGAGTATGCATGAGTGAGTATGCATGAGTGAGTATGCATGAGTGAGTATGCATGAGTGAGTATGCATGAGTGAGTAAACATGAGTGAGTAAACATGAGTGAGTATGCATGAGTGAGTAAACATGAGTGAGTAAACATGAGTGAGTATGCATGAGTAAGTATGCATGAGTGAGTATGCACGAGTGAGTATGCATGAGTGAGTATGCATGAGTGAGTAAACATGAGTGAGTATGCATGAGTGAGTAGAGCCCTGGTATGGAAGGTGTCTCTTAATATTCCTAGTTATACAGTTGAATGGAGAGGGACAGAGAGAGAAGAGGAACCGTGCGCAGGTGTCAGTGAGAGTTGTCAGTGAATCACAGGTGCAAGCCAGTTTAATGAGCCTTTTATGATGTCATAATGCCTCAAAGTTCTGCCATGCAAGTCTATAGAGAAAAAAGGTGATGGAAAAAGAGGAATAAAAAAGGAGTGGCAAGGAGTACCGCCACGAAAAGTCATAGCAGCTTGCACCGGATCGGGCCGGACGTTTTGGTGTTTGAACGGCGTCTCTATCTCAATCGGGCGAGGAGTAGTTAGCTGCAAGAAAAACTACTAGAATAAAAAAAATAGTAAAAAACGAAGAACAATAGTGTGCTTCCCTTCGGGCAAGCACACTAATAAATAAAGAAAACTTGACGATAACAATACTTGCACAAATGAGTATGCACAAATGAGTATGCATGAGTGAATATGCACGAGTGAGTATGCACGAGTGAGTATGCATGAGTGAGTATGCATGAGTGAGTATGCATGAGTGAGTAAACATGAGTGAGTATGCACGAGTGAGTAAACATGAGTGAGTATGCATGAGTGAGTATGCATGAGTGAGTAAACATGAGTGAGTACGCATGAGTGAGTAAACATGAGTGAGTAAACATGAGTGAGTATGCATGAGTAAGTATGCATGAGTGAGTATGCACGAGTGAGTATGCATGAGTGAGTATGCACGAGTGAGTAAACATGAGTGAGTATGCATGAGTGAGTAGAGCCCTGGTATGGAAGGTGTCTCTTAATATTCCTAGTTATACAGTTGAATGGAGAGGGACAGAGAGAGAAGAGGAACCGTGCGCAGGTGTCAGTGAGAGTTGTCAGTGAATCACAGGTGCAAGCCAGTTTAATGAGCCTATTATGATGTCATAATGCCTCAAAGTTCTGCCATGCAAGTCTATGGAGAAAAAAGGTGATGGAAAAAGAGGAATAAAAAAGGAGTGGCAAGGAGTACCGCCAGTCAAAGCAGTCAAAGCAGCTTGCACCGGATCGGGCCGGACGTTTTGGTGTTTGAACGGCGTCTCTATCTCAATCGGGCGAGGAGTAGTTAGCTGCAAGAAAAACTACTAGAATAAAAAAAATAGTAAAAAACGAAGAACAATAGTGTGCTTCCCTTCGGGCAAGCACACTAATAAAGAAAACTTGACGATAACAATACTGTGCTTCCCTTCGGGCAAGCACACTAATAAGGAGCTGATTGCAGAGTTAGATGAGCAAATCTCCAACTGCTCGTTGGGTCCTGAGCACTTCTTCCGTGAGCTTGCCCAACTTTATGAGTGTGCTTGCTCTCTTCCAGAAAACAACCCAGCCCGACAACAAGTCCAGCATCTACCTGCTCTGTGCGCTCAGATGCTGCTGGATGGGTTTCCAGTAGAGTTGGTCGATGGAGATGCATCAAACATCCCAATGAAGTGGATAAAAGAGGTCCTGACTCAGCTACATCAGCTGGTGAAGACCAAGAGTAAGATCCTGGTGTTGACTGTGCTGGGAGTGCAAAGCACTGGGAAGTCCACCCTTCTCAACACCATGGAGTGCAGTTTGCAGTCAGCAGTGGAAGATGCACCAGAGGAGCCTTCATGCTGCTGATTAAAGTCTCTGAGGAACTCAGATCTGAGCTCAAGTGTGACCTCATCATGGTCATTGACACAGAGGGCTTAAAATCACCTGCGCTGGCACACTTGGACACAAGCTACGAACACGACAACGAATTAGCAACACTGGTCATAGGGCTCAGTGACATCACCATCATCAATATTGCCATGGAGAACTCCACAGAGATGACGGACATTCTGCAGATTGCGGTCCACGCCTTTCTCAGGATGAAGGATGTTGGGAAGAAGCACAGATGTCTGTTTGTGCATCAGAACGTGTCAGATATGTCTGCTCATGACAGCAACATGATAGACAGGAAGAAGCTGGTGGAACAGCTGAATGAGATGACCAGAGCAGCAGCTAAAATGGAGAAGACAGACACTTATACCAAGTTCACTGATGTGATGGACTACGATCCTGACAAAGACAGCTACTACATCCCTGGACTTTGGCATGGAACTCCTCCAATGGCCCCAGTGAATGCTGGCTACAGTGAAGCTGTCTACAAACTCAAGAAGAGTTTAATTGACTCCTTTGATGTCATGACTAATGATGCAACAGAGTTCCTCGAGTGGACAGAGAGTTTGTGGAAGGCTGTGAAATTTGAGAACTTCATCTTTAATTTCAGGAACAGTTTGGTGGCAGATGCATATTCAGATTTATGCACTCAGTACAACACTTGGGAGTGGTCTTTCCAATCTCAGATGAACAAGTGGCTTATAACCAAGGAAACAATGATATCCAAATTTGGAGCGACTGATAAGAATGTCCAAATAAAGCCTTTACGTACCATGCTCAAAGACTGGTTACATGAGGCATCAAAGAAGCTGTGTGAAGAAGAGCAGACAATCCTGTCCAACCTTGATGAATACTTTCAGAAAAAGGACAGCAATGTCAGTTTAGTAAAGAAATACAGACAGGAATTCCGAACAAGTGCCAACTCTCTCAGACAACAGATGGAAAATTTAATAAAACACTCTTTGGAGAAGGCTGTTAAAATCAGAGAGGGAATGGAAAAGGTGAATAAAATCAAGGACAAGCAAATGGATACAATTGAAGCAAAGGTCAGTGAGCAGAACATTCTGTCCAACCTTGACAAATACTTTGAGAAGAGTGACCTCAAAGTCGGTTTAGTAGAGAAAAACAAACAGGACTTCCAAACAAGTGCCACATCCCTCAGAAAACAGATGGAAAATTCAATAAAACACTCTTTGGAGAAGGCTGTTGAAATCAGAGAGGAAATGGAAAAGGTGAATAAAATCAAGGACAAGCAAATGGATACTATTGAGAAAAAGGTTTGTGAGCTACTTCAAGAGTGTAGAGAGAAAAAAGAAGAATTATCTGAGGATGAACTCACCAGAGTTTTTGAGAAAATGTGGGAAGAAATTTAGGAAGGAATGTCTGAGCCATCTTCACCCAGACTGAAAGAGGCCGATGTTCATCGGGATGTGCCCCATCTACTCAGGTCAAATTTAAGTTCAAAGGGTGGGCATGTCTCAGAAATACTCAATGCCGTTGACCTGAAAACTAGTGGAGAGGGGAAATTCATTGTTAAAACTGACTGGTTTTCAGATTGGAGTGCCTTTGGAAGGAAACACTACAGTGCTGAAATCCAAGAAATCTGTGACGATATCACCGGTCACTGTGACAGTCTCATTTCAGATTACATAAGCGACATGAAAAGAAACAACACAGGTTACCATGAGACATACATCAGAGACCTCCTCAAGGCTGTTGATGACCAGGCGAAAGATCATCAGATTAAAGACAAATATGAAACTTCTCTTAAGGTTTATGTCTGTGGCCGTGCAGCGAGGCTCTTCCAGAAAGCACACAAAGAATTAAATGCCGGCAACGACCCACAGACTCGTCTGATAGAGTCTAGGCCCATATTTCTGGAGAAATTCTTAGAATCGTTCAGTGAAAAAGATCAGGGCCTCGTTTCCCGAACGCGCACTTAGCCTAAAAAGCACTTGAAATCGCTCGTAAGAGGATTCCTACGTTGCAGACGGGTTTCCCAACGCCACACTTAGCTTAAGTGTATCTTTCATTGAGAGGAATTCTACGTGTGGTCAGGACCAGTAGTAACTTCACACTTAGCGATGTAATCCACCAGGGGCGTCGTTCGACCGTCGTTCGGAAGAAACGGGAATTAAAAAAAAAAACATGGCTACTTGAAGCGAGGAATATTTTACATGAATAAAGCTCTCTACACAACTTTTTATATGTTTATAATGACTCGGTTTGATCGGAAATGTGCTACGCGACCAATGCAGAGTATTTAGGTCTTGACTGAAGCTTTCAAACAGTAGTTTGATGGCACATTTAGCGCTTATGCCACCACTCCATTGGCTTATATGGTAGCTTCTAGCTAGATGGTTGTATATTATGTAGAAGAAATCCAAACGATGTTTCTGTGTATAGCACATCATGAGAATGTCATTGTTTCACCTGCCTATTCCCATCAAAATAGAAATAAAGAATATTGAGTATTTGAAAATAAAGATTAGGCTATACAAAACTAGTGCATTGCCCGTAGGAATTATGCATTCTGTAGTGTTAGCAGACGTAGGGCTGTTGGGTAGTGTAATGGCAAGACATATTTGCACTCCACATAGGTACAGGTTACACTGAAGTATTATTGTGATGCATGTTTCCTTTTCATTAAGAAATGTGTTAATGGTAGCCTTTTTGGAGAGTTACCAACAAATAAAGTTTGAGATTATGTAGTGGATGCAGTTGAATATACTGTAGATGTCAACGTTGCTGTCTAAACTATAAACTAAATGTCATAAAGAAAGACATTATTTAAAATGAAGTTATGGTTGAAATAGGATCACTTCTTTATTGTAAGGGTAAGTGTAGGGCAAGAATGGTCATGCAGTTGGACTCAAATGTAGGTTAATTTTATTGAATGTATGTAGCCTACTGTACTGTATGACTTTGATGATGCTAGCTTTGACAGCCCACTCTCAGACAGATCGTAATAAATGTCCTTACAATGGGAACACAGTTTAAATAGGCTTCTCTGCTGGAGATGGCGTTACTATCCCCGCCCCGAATTTAGTGCACATTGCACGTTCGATGCACGCATAGGCTAGCTAATTTCACAGCAATTAACGTAAACAGGTTAACCTAACGTAAACAGCTCCTAAGAGCTACTTAAGAACTCGTGCACGTTGCGCTCGTGCACCTGACTTTAAGTTGATGGTTGGGAAACGCACGTAAATACAAAGTGCTACTTAGTGTACGATGTCGCGAAAATCCACGTAGGCCGTTAAGATACATCGTTATCGGGAAACGAGGCCCAGTGCCAGAAGAGAGCTAAACAGTTCACAGAGACCTGTGTGAAGCCAGCAGTTGAGGACTAAGTGTCTAAACATCTTGGGCAGGCAATCGCAGATCAAATGAAGATGGGAGATGGGGGAGTGACCTACAGCACACTGACACACTTTCTTTATGACCTTTTAAAGCAGCTGCTCCATGAGGACTCGTTTCAGAAGTACAAGGAGTACACAATATCATATGGAGCATTTGTGAAAGACTGGATAAAGGAACAAATCATTAAGAAAATGTCATCAGGTGAACAAATGCAACAATTGGAGACGGAACTCCTTTCTGACATTGTAAAGAAAATAACTGCCACGATCACCAGTATCTCCAAGGACATGGACATAAAGGAGATCATACCACAGTTCTGCTCTGACCTTAAGGATCAGCTGGACTTCCCAAGAGATGCCTTAGAAAGCTGTTTGATTCTCATTAACGGCAAGACAGACCAGTTTGCCATCAACCTCATGGAGTTCATTAAGGAAATGGAATTGCATTTAACTCAGGGGTACACCAACAAAACAGGCATCTTGCACATCACTGAAAGAATTACACAGCTGCCCTCTAAACCCCATGAGCTGCTCTTTACCAGACTGTTTGGATGTGGGGAACAGTGTCCCTTCTGTGGGACACCCTGTGTAGCTGGAGGAAAGGACCACAAAATACACTTCTTCAACATGCACCGATCTAGAGCTTTTGCACATAAAACAGACTTCTCCAGAACGCACCAATCTAAAGCTTTTCTAGGACTTTACCGGGATGGATCCAAAAAGCTGGTATTTGGCATTTGCACAACTTTAGTGATCGGTGACTGCAGTTTTAAGAGTCCAGAAAGAAATATCTACCCTGACTGGCAGATCACAGGAGACTCAAGCAAGGGGGCCTCAGACTACTGGAGATACGTGCTGATGAAGTTCAACAAAGAGTTTGCTGAATGTTTCGGTGCCCAACCTGCAGATATCCCAGATGCCTGGAAATCACTTACAGTAGAGGATGCACTGGGAAGCCTGAGAGAGTCTTTTCACATGCAGTAATGCAAACTTTATGGGGGAGTCACAGCCATATATGGTGTTAGTAGACGTGACGTGTGAATCATGCAAGTAGGGAACCATCACACATGGCATCAGTGATGGGGGAACATGGAGAATGTGCTCAAGATTAATTAAATCACATGTTGGGGATATTATTCAATGTGATCGGTAAATAAAATAAAAACCAATCAGTATGAGATTATGTTTTGGTTCATCACAATGACCAACTTGATTATTCTGGTGTTTATTGTCTTTAAGATGGTCAATAACGTGTTTCCTTTCAGTACCCTTTTAAGAAAATTGTTGCCTTGGTTCAGTTTTGCTTGCAGTTAGCAGTTCGGTACCACATGCACGCACACACACACACACACACACACACACACACACACACACAACAATACATTGTGTTATTGACGCCAAGTATGCATATGTGTTTCTTTATTCATTATGTTTCCGGCTTACTTAGGGATGGAAGTTTAACCATATGGTGTTAGGATAGCAGTTTAAGTGTGTGTTTCTAGCTAGCAGAATGGAAGGTTATTCAGAAAGAACTCTTTGCTCTTTTTACTCTACAGCTTTCTATTCCACTCCAGTCATATTACAAAGCTGATTTATCTGCAGTGGTGTATGATTTAATGACCCAGTTAACAAGCATGTCCACTGACCTGTATTCAATAAATGGCAAAACAATCTTATTTGTGTGATGACTTTATTTTTCTTAGCTTTGTTTTGAATAGACATCATATGTGTGTGTTTCTCTCTTACACAAATAAAAGCTGGCTGTTGGATTTACGTGGCTAATATAATATTGATCAGATTTCAGGACAAGGACAACAACTATAAGGACTGAAATAGTGTGTAACAGATTTGAAGTTGAGGATGCAATGTTTAGCGTGAGCAGGGCTATTAAGATGTAGTAATGTGTGTGTGTGCGTGTGTGTGTGTTTGTGTCAGTGTGTCAGCGGTGTATGTGTGTGTGTCTGTGTGTGAGTGTGTGTGTGTGTGTGCGTGTGTGTCTGTGTGTGCGTGTATGTCTGTCTTTGTGTGTGGGTGTGTGTAACCTCCCTCTCTCTCTCTGCCAGTGTGTGTGTGTGTGTGTGTGTGTGTGCGTGTGTGTGTGTTTGTTTCTGTGTTTGTGTGTGTGTGTGTGTGTGTGTGTATGTGTGTGTGTGTGTATTGTGAATATCAGTCCTGGTAGAGCAGCTCCGTCAGGTTCTCTGTCTTGTTCCTGAAGGTTCTGTAGCAGGAGGGGCTGCAGGCGTAGAACACCAGGGGTACCATGGCAACACCAAAGAGCTCTGAACACGGCCGGATCAGAGCCAGACCCTCCCCAAACATGGGCCCATGGCAGCACTCACACACACACACACTGACAGAGAGAGAGGTTACACACTCACACACACACACTGACAGAGAGAGAGAGAGGTTACACACTCACACACACACACTGACAGAGAGAGAGAGAGAGGTTACACACTCACACACACACACTGACAGAGAGAGAGAGAGAGGTTACACACACACACACACACTGGCAGAGAGAGAGAGAGAGGTTACACACACACACACACACTGGCAGAGAGAGAGAGAGAGAGGTTACACACACACACTGGTAGAGCGAGAGAGAGGTTACACACACACACACACACACACACACACTGTCAGAGTGAGAGAGAGGTGACACACACACACTGGCAGAGAGAGAGAGAGAGAGAGAGAGAGAGAGAGAGAGGTTACACACACACACTGGTAGAGCGAGAGAGAGGTTACACACACACACACACACTGGCAGAGAGAGAGGTTACACACACACACACACTGGCAGAGAGAGAGGTTACACACACACACACGCTCACACTTACACACACACACACTGGTAGAGAGAGAGAGAGGTTACACACACACACACACTGGCAGAGAGAGAGGTTACACACACACACACGCTCACACTTACACACACACACACTGGTAGAGAGAGAGAGAGGTTACACCAGTGGCGGCTCCTGAAAAAATTCTCAGGGGGGGCAATTTTTTTTTTTATGATTAAGGCGACCTATTCAGTAGGTACATTAAGTTATCCGATTTACTCATGCAGCAATACCTTTTTTTCCACTATTGGCAGCAACCAACAGTAATATCTCCCCTCTTTCTACATAGCTAGAGTAGCAAGATACAAGTGGAACGCTATGGAAGAAAGTTACATTCAGGAGCCTTCATAAGCAAACATGATGTGGCTCCACATTAAATGATCCCACTTTTTCGTTATCCACACGTCTCAAATGTTGTATGTTGTAACATAGTTGAACAGGACACATGATATGTCCACTAACAACATAAAGAAGGGGGCAACATACGTCAAAACCAACGATATTTATTGACTGAAAGTATTGGCTTACAAAAGCAAAATAAGTCATCACATAAAAAATTATTCAAAGATAGTACACACTGTGAAACCTATGAAAAGTGACAGTGGTAAATAGAAATACAGACCGCGTTAGCCACTTCACGACCGCGATTTTCTTTTGTTCCAATTTCCCTCCCTTTGTAGAAAACTGTTGAATGGATACTTTTGGTCTAGGAAGTCCTAATTGTTTTTTTGGTCAATTTATCTTCATTATTACGCTGACTAAAAAGAAGTTTCTGTCAAAGAGCGGATGGAATTGTTGTGCTCATAGATATCTTAGATAAAGGCTAGATGGATTATGGCGGACTCTTGAATGTCCGCACAGGGGGCCATTTTGAGGACAGTATGCTTCCGGTAGGGATCAGTGGTACGTTAGGTAACGTCAGTGATCTTCACAATCGTTTACACTCTTATCTCGCGGAAATTTTGACGGATTTACATATGACTTGATTTACAATCGTCATTACCTTGGTAATAATTCTGGATGCTTGAACAATAATTCTGGATGCTTGAGCTTAATTGTGTATCACGGCTATTGTGTATCAGTCATTTTACATCAATTGGCGAGTAATTGTTCTTTCTTTTCAATATAACTTAAGTTGCACATAATAAAACTGAAGTTGCACATGATTTCCAATCGGGTTGGTTTGTTAAATATCTTACATTATGATTTCGACAGGAAATTGCTGACTATTGCCAATGAAGATGCCAGAATTTTGTGCAACCTGCTCTATTGAACACTCCCTTGAAACGAGACCTGTCAGAGACCTGTCAATGTTATTTTCATATGAAAACCCATGTTTATAATTCTTCATAAGTATGTAGTGCCATAAGAAATATCTTACGTTTATAACAAACCAACCTGTTTGAAAATCGGTTGAAAATTGAGCAAGTTCTGGTTATTTAAAAAGTCCACTACCAACACAATGTTAAGGGGAGTGAGCGATACTGTCCTCAAAATGGCCGAAATGTGCGGACATTCGACTCCGTCGGCCACAAACGCAGGCAGGATATCTAGCCTTTATTATAGATATCTATGGTTGTGCTGAACAGGTGCCATCTTGACATGCCTTTGTCGAAGCTGTGTGACGTCCTCATTGGCTTTTACCATAGCCTTTTGCGTCGCTTACTTATGACTAGACTTGGAGGGGCGAGCCCTCCCGGAAGCCATAGAGAATGCATTGAGAGCTCTGTTTTGTGAAAAAAACGCATTTAACATGGGAGTCAATGGGAGAGGTCTGGGGCGATTTTCATTTCGTCCCAGATCGCCCTGAAGGGGCGGGGCCATTTGAATCTTGACTCTAGGCTGACTGAATGACTGTTACCTGATTCGACAATGACATACAGAGGCAGATAAGACGGTCTAGTGGTAGAATCCGACAGAAAAAATATATGAAATTTACATTTACATGTAGTCGTGCAATTGAATTTATACATCAGGATTTTTTTTTTTATTATAATCTTTTTCCCATAGGCAGTGCGTCGCCCAATCGCCCTTATGGACGAGCCGCCACTGGGTTACACACACACACACACACTAACAGAGAGAGAGAGAGGTTACACACACACACACTAACAGAGAGAGAGAGGTTACACACACACACACACACACTGGCAGAGAGAGAGGTTACACACACACGCTCACACTTACACACACACACACTGGTAGAGAGAGAGAGAGGTGACACACACACACACACTAACAGAGAGAGAGAGAGGTTACACACACACACACTAACAGAGAGAGAGAGGTTACACACACACACACACACTGGCAGAGAGAGAGGTTACACACACACACACGCTCACACTTACACACACACACACTGGTAGAGAGAGAGAGAGGTTACACACACACACACACTGGCAGAGAGAGAGGTTACACACACACACACGCTCACACTTACACACACACACACTGGTAGAGAGAGAGAGAGGTTACACACACACACACTAACAGAGAGAGAGAGAAGTTGCACACACACACACACTCAGTGCGGTTACATGTGTCCAATTTCCGAGCATAGTCAGGGTTCAATCGAAGACCCAATTCATGTAACTCCCCAAATCTAGATTTCCTGTGTCCGACTGAAATCCGATGTACACCCCCAGATAAGTGATCAGATTACGCTGGAAATCGGACAACGCGCGCATGTAACTCTTGAAACTAGATTCGAACTGGACAACAACAACTCTTGCGCATGCTTGAGATCCTGCCCCAAGACATACAGTATATACATGCATCATAAATGTCTACGATATGATAATCGCTGCTAGACGCTCACTGTTCTTGTGCTCCCTCTCATTCACTTTGAAATACTGAAACTGAAAGGTTGACTGCGACTGTTTTGGACAGAACGCGCTAATTCACTGAACAAATATTTTCATATTTCTTTTCCACAACTTGTTAGTCATGTAATTTATTCATATCGATGTGAATCAATCAATACTAATACAACTTTAACTGTGATGTGGTTTGGTTTCATTTCACAACTTATTTACTGTTTAATCAACGGTAGCAGATGCCCGCTTGTAAACATTCCACATTCGATTTGAACTGACGCGGCCAAGATCTGGATTTGTCACTGCCATGTACCGTGAGATAACGCAGTTAACCCCCCATGGATAGAGAAGTCTGGCTTTGGCCGAAATCGGGGTTATGCCATCATGTAACCGCACTGACTGACAGAGAGAGAGAGAGAGAGAGAGAGAGAGAGAGAGGTTTACACACACACACACACACACACACACACACACAGACAGAGAGAGAGAGCAAGAGGCTACACACACACACACACACTGGCAGAGAGAGAGCAAGAGGCTACACTCACACACACACACACTGGCAGAGAGAGAGAGAGAGAGGTTACACACACTCACACACACACACACTGGCAGAGAGAGAGAGAGAGGTTACACACACACACACACACTGGCAGAGAGAGAGAGAGAGGTTACACACACACACACACACACACACTGGCAGAGAGAGAGAGAGAGGTTACACACACACACACACACTGGCAGAGAGAGAGAGAGGTTACACACACACACACACACACTGGCAGAGAGAGAGAGAGGTTACACACACACACACACTGGCAGAGAGAGAGAGAGAGGCTACACACACACACACACACACACACTGGCAGAGAGAGAGAGACACACACACACACACTGACTGACAGAGAAAGAGATAGGGGGTATAAACACACACATGTTTGAACTCCCCTGTTCACCTCCAGGCTCAGGAAACGGGCAGGAAAACCACTGCAGACCCCTCTCACCCTGGACACAACCATATTCCAACTCCTCCCCTCTGGTAGGCACTACTGATCTCTGTGGCACTGTGCAATAACCCTGGATCACTATAATAACAACTGTACAATTACTCTCCCAATCATATTGATTTATTATATTCCCAAATACAATTTACATCCCACCCTTACTGTATAACTGTCATACTCTTACAGCTTAATATTTCACCCTGTACTTCTTGCACACTCCACTTATTTGTTGTGTAACAATTCATAGCTCCTGTAAAATTAATTTTCAAAGAAACTTGTTATACAAACATTTTTACTTTTCATGGGTACTTTCATTGTGTAAAGTTTCATTTTGATAGTACTAATGGAAAAAAATCCATTTTTGGGGTGTATTGTTGCCGGGCATTATAAGCACACTAAACAAATTTCCTCAACTAGGATTTCTTAGGACTTTAAGTATATTGTACATAGAAATGATCTATGCTGAAAAAAAATATTTTACAATTAGTCTGTCGTAAAACGCTACTTTGCCTGGACTAACAGTAAGGGAGAGGTAAGTTAAAGCAGCACAACAGATCAATAGCTATTCGCTAAAGGTATACTAGCAGCTAAAACTAACGAAATCTCTTGAAATGTGCTGACTTTGACATTATGACAAACGAGTTACTCAACCACTGTCCTTACACTGTCAAACATCAAGCAAGTGCAACATAAGACAAAGCAAGACGGCAAATAAGGTACTTATTAGATCGGCAGAAAGTAAACAAGTCAGGTCGGCGGACTGCGGCAGGCAAAACTACAGAATGCAGTTATATGCCTATGGACCCTGCTATCGCAATGGCACGTAGGCGAGTCTCCATATTAAAAGTCATTATAGTGCCCCAATTTTTTTTAAGCTGTTGGTTAAACTGCTTATCCTAACCCTAATCCTGAAGTATAATTGTTACATAATGGGGCTTTAAGGACTGTGAACTCATGTCTCATCAATAGCAAACCAGCTTTAAAGTTTTACATTTCGCCTTAGACCACATTTACACATAGCTGGGTATTTTCAGAAAAGAATATTTCTGCCCCTCCATTTTCAAAAATAACGCCGTACACACAAGGTCGTTTTCAAAAAAGTTTCTTTTTACATGAACCCGCATATACGCCCCCAAGCGCCATCATAACTATGCATCATAACTATCCATGATCAGTAAGCAAACTAACTGTAAACATAGGACTATCACATGATGTGATGCATTTTTAGTCGCATACTGTGACGTTTTAGAAACTAAAACTCCGTTTGACCCAGTACACACGCAAACACAAAAACGGAGTTTTCAGAAATCTCCACTTTGGCCGGAGTTTTTAGAAATTATCGTTTTCCGTGATAAAACCTCCATTTTTGTGTAAATGAAAAGCCAAACCGCATGAAAATATCTGCGTTTTCCCACCGTGTAAACGGGGTCTTACATTTGTCCTTGCTGTAAAGTGTGAAGGAAGGATGACATGCCTTCTGCAGGCCTCAAACAGCATCTTCTCTGTGTGGTGGCACCTACAAGCACCTCGACATCTTCAACTGAGGCTACAGAGGAGCAACAGCTTCATTGACTTTTTCAGATCCAAGGTCAACAACATTCGCTCTCAGATGTCAAGCTCCCCAGCTCTGCTTCCCTATGACACCAACACCTCATCTGCGAGTGTGCTGTCTCCTCTACATCTCGCTGAGGTTGGGGGCCATGTTGAAGAAATCATCTAATCATTTTATCATCTAAGAAACATCTCCAAACTTCGCCCCACTTTAACCCTATCAGATGCAGAGAAGCTTGTACACACCTTTATCTCCTCAAGACTGGACTATTGTAATTCACTTTTCTATGGGATCACTGGCAAGAACATCCAGAAGCTGCAATACATCCAAAACAGTGCTGCCAGGATTCTGATGAAGGTCCGGAAATATGAGCACATAACACCAATATTACACTCACTACACTGGCTCCCTGTCTCTTTTCCGGATAGACTACAAAGTCCTTATAATCACCCATACATGCATTAATGGACATGCACCTCCCTACCTGCAAGAATTAATTACTCCCCAAACCTCCACCTGCACCCTCAGGTCTTCAAACAGCTCGCTCCTCCGCCTCCCCAAAACCAAGCTCCGCACCATGGGCGACCAGGCCTCCCTGACCACCTAAGGGCTGGATTCCTTTTAAACTTTCTTATTCAGGAAGGCATTTCTGGCCTTGTGTTAAATCTTTTCTATTATGCTTATGTTAATATTTAAATTTGTTTTTAATTACAGTGCATGAAATGCCCTGTATTGTTATTCCTAGGCATTTTCTTCTTCTTCTTCTTCTTCTTCTTACCTTTTTCTGCGATTAATTCAGCTCGAACCGCTTAACTTAGAAACTTCGTTCAAACTTTGTCGCGTAGGTCTTGTAAAGGACACTTATGCTATGTATTTTTCACCTTTCTAAACTTTATACTTTTTAAGATATTAAAGAAAAACGAATCTAAATTTCTCCCATTGACTTACATTGGGCCATTATGACATCATAATAGGGTCTTTAAACTGGCTTGCACCTGTGCTTCACTGACACCTGCGCCAAATCCAAAGAACCTCTTCTCTCTGTCCCTCTCAATTTAACTGTAACTAGTAACATTAAGACACCTTCCATTCTATACTTTTCTTTCTCTCCATCTCTCTCTCTATCCCTCTCAGTCTACTTTCTCTCACACTCAATCTCTCTTCACTCCATTTTATCTCCTTTTTTCAATATTTTCACTCTCTCTTTATATCCAGAGCCACTCTTGTTCACTCTTCTTTCCTTCTTCGATTTTTCTTTCCTTCTTCCACTCTTCTTGCCTTTCTTTTTTCCTTCTTCCACTCTACTTTCCTTCTTCCACTTTTCTTTCCTTTCTTCACTCTTCTTTCCTTCTTTCACTCTTCTTTCCTTTCTTCTTTCATTATTTCACTCTTCTTTCTTTTCTTCTTCCTCTCTTCTCTCCTTTCCTTCTTCCACTCTTCTTTCTTTTCTTCTTTCCTTCTTTCACTATTCTTTCCTTTCTTCTTTCATTATTTCACTCTTCTTTCCTTCTTCCACTTTTCTTTCTTTTCTTCTTTCCTTCTTTCACTCTTCTTTCCTTTCTTCTTTCCTTCTTCCTCTCTTCTCTCCTTTCTTCTCTCTTCTTCCCTTCTTCAACTCTTCTTTCACTTTTCTTTTTCCTTTCTTAACGTTTGCATTTCATGCACTGGTATTTCCTTCAGGAAATGCATTTTCTAGTTGTATTGTATTATTATAGTTAATTTCTAATATGTAGGCACTCTGAGATTCTTTGGAATGAAAAGTGCGTTAAAAATAAAATGAATTATTAGTGTGCTTGCCCGAAGGGAAGCACAGTATTGTTGTTGTCAAGTTTTCTTTCTTTATTTATTCTCCCCGCTAACTAGCCTCGCCCGTTCGAGGTACAGACACCGTTCAAACACTGAAACGTCCGTCCCGGTCCGGTGCAACCTGCTATATCTTTTTGTGGCGGTACTCCTTGCCACTCCTTTTTTATTCCTCTTTTTCCATCACCTTTTTTCTCCATAGACTTGCATGGCAGAACTCTGTGCCATTATGACATCATAACAGGGTCATTAAACTGTGCTTCACTGACAACTCTCACTGACACCTGCGCACGGCTCCTCTTCTCTCTCTGTCCCTCTCCATTCAACTGTAAAACTAGGAATATTAAGAGACACCTTCCATACTAGGGGTCTACTCACTCATGCATACTCACTCATGTTTACTCACTCGTGCATACTCACTCATGCATACTCACTCGTGCATACTCACTCATGCATACTTACTCATGCATACTCACTCAAGTTTACTCACTCATGTTTACTCACTCATGCGTTCTCACTCATGTTTACTCACTCATGAATACTCACTCATGTTTACTCACTCATGCATACTCACTCATGTTTACTCACTCATGCATACTCACTCATGTTTACTCACTCATGCATACTCATTCATGTTTACTCACTCATGCATACTCACTCATGTTTACTCTCTCATGCATACTCACTCATGCATACTCACTCATGTTTACTCACTCATGCATACTCACTCATGTTTACTCACTCATGCATACTCACTCATGTTTACTCACTCATGCATACTAACTCATGTTTACTCACTCATGCATACTCACTCATGCATACTCACTCGTGCATACTCACTCATGCATACTCACTCATGCATACTCACTCATGCATACTCACTCATGCATACTCACTCATGTTTACTCACTCATGCATACTCATTTGTGCATGCTCATCCAGCAGGGAGAGATGGAGAGCTGACACCTGCCCCAATTCCAAGGCACTTGTTTTCTCGGTTATGGCCGCAACAGAGCAAGCACACTCTCGCAGTTCGTTCACGAAACGCATTCTAGTTATCAGTGTGCTTGCCCGAAGGGAAGCACAGTATTGTTCTTCATAAGTTTTCTTTATTTATTCTCTCCGTTTTTCTTGCAGGTAACTACGCCTTGCCCGATTGAGATAGAGACGCCGTTCAAACACCGAAACGTCCGGCCCGATCCGGTGCAACCTGCTATATCTTTTCGTGGCGGTACTCCTTGCCACTCCTTTTTTATTCCTCTTTTTTCATCCCCTTTTTCCCCCATAGACTTGCATGGCAGAACTGTGGGGCATTATGACATCATAATAGGCTCATTAAACTGGCTTGCACCTGTGCTTCACTGACACTTGCGCCAAGGTTCAAATGAACCTCTTCTCTCTGTCGCTCTCCATTCAACTGTATAACTAGGAATATTAAGAGACACCTTCCATACCAGGGCTCTACATTGCGAGCATTTCACTTGCATAAATAGGTACGTGCGAATTTGAAACTTGAGTGACAGACAGTTGTCAATACGGCGCCAAAAAGTGAAGCATTCCATTGATTTCACATGGAAACAAGTGACAGGGTCAAGACTCGCAGGGTTTTCGACGGGACCAACAGCAGCAGCATCATCATCTGGATTTACTGACGTTTTTGGTATATAAACACATAATATCAATTGGTAACTGGTGTGTTGTATCCTGTTTATGTCTGATACTTTATAAACATTTATGTTTTACGTTAACTTATTACACTAGGCAGCAATATTGTGAAGTAGAGCTAGAAATGGCTTTGCTAGCTCCCATATTGTAGCTCACACCAGCAACTGCTCAATTTAAGACAAGAAAGGAGTTTGGTAAATGAGCTAGTAACTGTCAATGATAACTAGGGATGGGTATCGTTTGGGTTTTTTCCGATACCGGTACATAACCGATACTTTTAAAACGATACCGGTGCCTAAACGGTGCCTGAACCGATACTTTTTTTTAAAAAAAGCACAAAATGAGGATTGACGACATTAAAGAAAGGCTTTTTTTTATTGCAGAGGCCAATTTTTTTCTTCAAATTGAACAATATATTAACTGTTTAAAGTATACTATGAATATAAATACATACAAAAACTTTGCTTCAAACTACAGCTTCAAACTATGAATATTATATTAACTGTTAACAACAGTTTATAGTATGCTTAAATAAATATAAATAAATACAAAACACACACACACAGACTACAGCTTCAAACTTATGAGCATATTTGCCTATGTAGTCAAACATGTATTATTTAGTTTGCATTTATTTAATGAAATTTCACAATTTTCTGATTTGTTTATACCTAGTTATCTTTTCTATCTTGTTTACTTGAACACCCCGATAGCGTGAAAGTGTACTGCCCCTTTAAGAGACTATAGCTCCGGTAGCCTACCTACAGTTTAAGTTTGCGGTTGCAGATCTGCCCAGGACTCTTGCCTTCTCTCCACTCTTTACACGCAATTGTTTTGTTGCATTTACTGCAAGTCGCGGTGTTTGAATCTTTTTGTGCGAAATACAGCCACACTTTTGACCGTTTACCTTTCGCTATTTTCTCTGTTAAAAGGTTGATGGCGAGCTCTGTTTGTGCTTGCGCTGTTAAATGCTGCCTGCTTCACTGTCATAAGACTGTTGCTATGAAAACACCAAGCGTGAGCGCCACAGGACAAAGTTAACATTGGGAGATGGGGCAGTTTTAAATGTGACCCACGAAATATGCATGGCAACAAAATAAAAGATAATTCATACAGATCATACATACGCCACTCACGTTACTGCTAGCTAGTTTTCTACTGTTTTGGAACCAGCCTCCGTGTTTCATGTTGCAGCCTGAAATAATTCCTGTTTATAAGACAACATTTTACGTACGTTATGTTCATTTAACTGCATGATTTGTTGCGGTTCCTCATTACAATCAGCTCAGGCATTGAAAGGAAGCATCGAAATCTGCGTGACATTTCGGTCCGGTTTGTTCATTTAGCTGCATGAATTGTTGATGTTATTCATTTCAATCGGCTCAGGCACCGAAAGGAAGCACCGAAATCTGCGTGACATTTCGGTCCGGGTAGGTATCGGTTGTATAGTCCCGGTGCCATATTGGTACCGGTTCTCGGTACCCAACCCTAATGATAACTAGTTATTAGAATATATTAGCCAAAGTTAAGTTGACTTCAAAGGGGCAGTCGAGTGTTTAGGTTGTGTCAGCTAGCTTGGAAAGCTAGCTAATCATTTTCGATTGAAGCTTCACGTTAGCCTCGGTAAACGTTTAGCTAGCTAACGTTAGCTAACTATGAGGTAGCATATCCCAAGTTATACTAGCTTTTGATAGCTAGCTAGTAAACTCATTGCAGTATGGACTATAGGAGTGTGTTCCATGTCGACCCCTTGAGCCCTTCGAGCCCAGACTTAGGTAGCATATGAGGTAGCATATCCTAGCGAAGTTATACTAGCTAGCGATAGCTAACTAGTAAACTAATTGCAGTAGGGACTATAGGGCAGGCTACGCACAACATTAACCAAGCAAAAAATAAATGAATATGTGACTGGTTTGAATAGCCTTGTCTATTTGGGCAATTCGTTAGCCTCGGTTAACGTTTAGCTAGCTAACGTTAGCTAACTATGAGGTAGCATATCCTAGCTAAGTTATACTAGCTATCGATAGCTAACTAGTAAACTCATTGCAGTAGGGGCTATAGGACAGGCTACGCACAACATTAATCAAGCAAAAAATAAATGAATATGTGACTGGTTTGAATAGCCTTGTCTATTTGGGCAATTGTTATTATCATTGACACCACTTTCAACTGTCAAAACTATCCGTCTAGCTAAATCTGTTGGTTATGAGATTTCACAGCATTTCATATGGAGGATATGTGGTTGATTTAACTCTAAGGCCAGCTAGGCATAGTAGTTATATTGTGCCATCACATCATTTGAATTTTCCAAATCTAGACGTGATATTCTCATATATTTGAATGACAATTCTATTAATCAAGTATTGCCTTAAATTATTATTTACATTGATTTAATTGGAATTCTTAATTGGAATTCAGCTGTAGGCATGAGATCTGTATCTTGGAGACTAATTGCATCCACAATTTAAGTACTGCAAGCTAGACTTCTATGCAGTAGACACAACACAGGAGGTCCCTGGGCCTGAGAAGGGAAGGACTTTAATGTGGCTATAATATGGAATGTTAAATGTGCCTAAAACTAGACTAAATTGTAATGAGTTTTCGAAAACTAGACTGAAACTAAGAAGGATAACTATGACTAAATGTGACTAAAACTAATATGCATTTTTGTCTTAAGACTGAATCTAAAATAGCTGCCAAAATGAACACTGAGATAGGGGACCCCTTAATCTGCAATTCATGGTTGCTAGCTCTAATCAGATGTACTAACTAGGCTTATAAGAGAAGACTAACTTTTTATGCCAACGAACACCAATAACTAGAACTAATTTGACAGACTATAAACCAATGTGATACACGTGCTCTCTAGCTATACAGTAAAAGTGTTGCTTACGTTAGATACTAGACCTACAGTCTCAGTAAGTCAGTATAACGAAACTCTGGAACTATTATGACCATGACACCTGAAATGTTTGTGCTTAGTAAATATGCAAGTTTCATAATACATCTGATTCCCACCATAGAGAGACAATAAATATATTTACATTTGAGGCACAGCAGGATGTATTGCATCCGCAACCAATACAAAATCAAAACAAGCCCAAGTCTCCCTCAACAATGTATTCAGTGTCACTGCAGATGGTTACACTGGAAGGCTGGCAGATTCATCCTACAACCTGCATTCAACGTTGTACTGAACACAGAAAACACAGTACTATACAGATTTTGTTCTCAGATATCACTCTGTGAGGCCCCTCAACAACATATGCGCACTCGGCCACTGCAGCAGTTGCTTATGCTTGATGGCCGCAACAGAGCAAGCACACTCTCGCAGTTCGTTCACGAAACGCATTCTAGTTATTAAGGGAAGCACAGTATTGTTGTTGTCAAGTTTTCTTTCTTTATTCTCCCCGTTTTTCTTGCATCGAATCAGGCCTCGCCCGTTCGAGGTACAGACGCCGTTCAAACACCGAAATGTCCGGCCCGATCCGGTGCAACCTGCTATATCTTTTCGTGGCGGTACTCCTTGCCACTCCTTTTTTATTCCTCTTTTTCCATCACATTTTTTCTCCATAGACTTGCATGGCAGAACTTTGAGGCATTATGACATCATAATAGGCTCATTAAAATGGCTTGCACCTGTGCTTCACTGAGCTTCACTGACACCTGCGCCAAATCCAAGGAACCTCTACTCTCTGTCCCTCTCAATTCACTGAGCTTCACTGACACCTGCGCCAAGGCTCCTCTTGTCTCTGTCCCTCTCCATTCAACTGTATAATTAGGAATATTAATTTACGAGCACAGGGCTCTACAGTGGGCTCTACAGTGCGAGTATTTCACTCGCATATGCGCCTAAAAATAGGTACAGTGTGCGAGTGACAGACAGTTGTCGGGACCAACAGCAGCATCATCTCGATTTACTGACATTTTCGGTATATAAACACATAATATCAATTGGTAACTGGTGTGGTGTATCCTGTTTATGTCTGATACTTTATAAACATTTATGTTTTACGTTAACTTATTACACTAGGCAGCTATATTGTGAAGTAGAGCTAGAAATGGCTTTGCTAGCTCCCATACTGTAGCTCACACCAGCAACTGCTCAATTTAAGACAAGAAAGGAGTTTGGTAAATTAGCTAGTAACTGTCAATGATAACTAGTTATTAGAATATATAAGCCAACGTTAAGTTGACTTCAAAGGGGCAGTCGAGAGTTTAGGTTGTGTCAGCTAGCTTGGATAGCTAGCTAATCATTTTCGATTGAAGCTTCACGTTAGCCTCGGTAAACGTTTAGCTAGCTAACGTTATCTAACTATGAGGTAGCATATCCTAGCAAAGTTATACTAGCTAGCGATAGCTAACTAGTAAACTAATTGCAGTAGGGACTATAGGACAGGCTACGCACAACATTAACCAAGCAAAAAATAAATGAATACAGGGCTCTCAAGTGTCACGCATTGAGCGTGACAATCACACATTTAGGTCTTAAGTCACGCACTCCCGCCACACATCGTATTTCTCACGCTGAAAAAAAAAACTCTAGTATATTTATTATATGTGCCGGCCGCATCGCGTAAACATGACCTGGCTGCGCTGCGTTTCCCTCACCATAAAGGAATCATGCACGTCTCCCCGAATCCCGTGGAGTTCTGCCGTGAGGTGCCACTTATCAGCCAATCAAAAAAAAAGGGCTACACAATAGCCAATCAGAAAAAACGTATCTTCTGTATCTGGGTAAGATTTAATCCAACAACCAATGAAAATAAAGCATCCTGGAATTGCGCGCGTCTGATCTCCGATTCACCTTTCGTTCACCTTAGAGGAAACCACTGGAGCTCCGAGCATCAATCTCTACAAATAGTAAGTTGTCTCCTGTTTTAATGTAACAACAAATTCACAATAGTTTGACACAAGCAATGACAACTTGACTGCAGTTAGAGAATATTTCCAAGATAACGAGCATCAACTTTTAATGAGTGTTTCAAACCAACAGAGTTTTGAGCTACAGCCTGCCTTTTCACCATAGCTTTGACTCCGAACTTCGTTAATAGCCTATACAAAATATATATAGCCTGTTATTCGAACGAATATTTGGCAGCCCTTAATATTAAATTATGTTATGGGCATTATTTTTTGTAAATGTGTTTGCTCGAACATTCTATTCAGATTCCGAGGCTTCTTCACGCCTTGTGAAGTTGTGAATCGCGAGCTCATTAGGCATACTAGCGTGTTATAAATATCCTGGACATGGATGCATTAATCATTGCATCTGTCATGATGTCAGGTAAAAAGCAATTGAGCATACTATCCTTCGCCCAAAGAGGAAAGCCCCCTAAAAAGGCCAGATTAGTTGTGGAAGAGGAAGAGACAGTTCAGGTGGAAAAGGATAAGACCGTACTTTCTCCCCCTCTCTCTCTCTCTCTCATTCTCATTCTCCCTCTCTCTCTCTCTCTCTGTATGAATACATATTTTGTAGTTGGTTGAATTGTCAGTGCCATGTGTCCAATCTTTTCTGCTAGTCAGAGCAATTATTATTGACAACTACAAAACACTAATAATACAGTTTTTTCCTATCGTTTTCGGTCACGTACCCATACCATGGTCACTTTTCCCTATCACTTAACACAGTGGGCTTTAGAGACACACACCTCTGCATATCTATTAACCTTTGGTGCAAAATGCACTACAACAACCACACCACAACAAATGCTGCCATAACTTAACACATGTTTCCTCTCAGAACACAATGACCTTAAAAACACTAACATCTTGAAGCATTGCCAATTACATATATAAAATGTTGCTGTGTCTTCCTTTGGCATAGATTTCCTGTAGTGTTGCATTGAAAAAAAGAGAAAAAACACAGACAAACACTGCTTTGGACTACAGTAATAATGTTTGTAATATTACAGTATGACAATCCAAACCAAGTAGGCCTATCTGCTGACAGTGTTCATATGTCGGTTTACCTCCCACAAAAGAGGTCACAATTGGAGTGGTAAATGTACTGTAATTGTAAATAAGTGTTTTATGAGAAACTGAGATTAACAATTTTCAGTTTTTGAAATGCAAATTACATACAGTAAGTACGTAATATATGATCCAGAAACAAATCACAAACACAAATTTTTTTTTTCACTGTGCTTTACTTTTTGGAGATTTGGTCACAATTTTTCTTATTCAATCTTTTTGAATTTTTCTTATTCAAACATGTAACTTCATTTGTCTGTCCAAATGCAGCATCTTTCCATCAACAGTGATCTAAATTACTGATAAGTTAGGTTTTGAACAGAAAGTTCACTGTTTTGAACAGAGTACCTAAACATTGGTAAAATATGCTGTAGTTCCACAGCGTTTTGCCGGTAGTGAACATTGACTGGGGCAGGTATCCATGAAATTTGGAAGAAGGCGTCATTGCCAGCATTTGTATCTTAGCATAGGGGCAAGTAACCACAGTTTGGTTCACCTGCTCTACTGGTATGCTCACTGTGTGAAGTGTTTAGGGAATGTGAACATGGTTTAGGTAAATTGCCTAAAACGATAGGAAAAAACTGTAATATGGGGGGGGGGGGGGGGGGGGGGGGGGGGGGGGATGGTCTGTGGAAATGGAATGGGGGTGGGCGGGGGGCTGGTCTGTGGAAATTGAATGGAGGGGGGGGGGGCGCAAGGGGGGGGGGGGGGGGGCGGGTGAGCTCGGCAATATGTCACTCTTGCCTGTCTTCAAAACTTGAGAGCCCTGTGAATATGTGACTGGTTTGAATAGCCTTGTCTATTTGGGCAATTCGTTAGCCTCGGTAAACGTTTAGCTAGCTAACGTTAGCTAACTATGAGGTAGCATATCCTAGCTAAGTTATACTAGCTATCGATAGCTAACTAGTAAACTCATTGCAGTAGGGGCTATAGGACAGGCTACGCACAACATTAATCAAGCAAAAAATAAATGAATATGTGACTGGTTTGAATAGCCTTGTCTATTTGGGCAATTGTTACTATCATTGACACCACTTTCAACTGTCAAAACTATCCGTCTAGCTAAATCTGTTGGTTATGAGATTTCACAGCATTTCATATGGAGGATATGTGGTTGATTTAACTCTAAGGCCAGCTAGGCATAGTAGTTATATTGTGCCATCACATCATTTGAATTTTCCAAATCTAGACGTGATATTCTCATATATTTGAATGACAATTCTGTTAATCAAGTATTGCCTTAAATTATTATTTACATTGATTTCAGTCTGTGAGGCCCCTCAACAACATATGCGCAATCGGCCACTGCAGTTGCTTGTGCTTGATGGCCGCAACAGAGCAAGCACACTTTCGCAGTTCGTTCACGAAACGCATTCTAGTTATTACTATTATCTCCTACAGCTGTGTTCCTCCAAGTACCTCAACATCTCCTACAGCTGTAGTCCTCTAATTAGCAAGGAACCGGAGCATCTCATCACCACAATATTTCACTATAATTGCAACAGTTATTATGCAGAGTTAACATCCACTGTCCTTTCTTTAAAACAGAGTCCAGCCTAGTGTTTTTAATGGAATGTTCTCAATAGTTGTATATGGTCTGAAAACATACCAGATTAATACCAGATTATGACCAGAGTACGATCAGATTAGGGCCAGATTATGACCAGAGTACGATCAGATTAGGGCCAGATTATGTCAGATAAGGACGAAATTAGGGACCAGATCAGGACCTTGCCGTCACCTCTGTTCGGCATATAAATGGTTATTTTATGTCTTGTTTTATTCTCAGTAAAGGTGTGATGGAAAGGAGAGGTGCACGGTGATGTCATCAAGCAATATCTTCCCAGACAGATGTCCTGATGCCTACAAGCACCTCGACATCTCCTACAGCTGCGTTACTGATGATGATGCCATAGAGCAAATTTCACTCCTAAACCTGTTTCTAGATATTTCCTCTCTGAACTGCTTGGATCTGGCAGTGCTGGGCTTAGTTGCTCTAAGAAACATTCTGACTGCAGTCCTCCAGCGTGGTGGAGGTGACTATTTTAATCCAACTATCTTTCTAGTTTAGTCCTTGGGAAACACTGAACACTGACATCCTGTCAACTATCACACATAAACATGTAACAATTAAAGCATTCAAAAAACTATGAGTGTGTCTCAGAGTTTAACAAAGAAAAGGTCTAGTTCTGAGGTCATTTTGTGCAATCATTAAAGTCCAACTCTCAGCCCATCCAGGGTAATTCAGTGTGTGTGTGTGTGTGTGTGTGTGTGTCTACCCTTTGAGTTTGCCCCACTGCCATTCACAGTGCATGTTTATGTTTTCCAGTGTATAAAACTAAATCCTACCAAATTTAACAGAGTGTGTCTGGAAGCCCCTCCCATGTGTCCAAGAGGGTTAGCAGTGTGGTGCTCAAGTTGCTGCAGACACTCTTTAGGATGCAGGGTTAGTGTGTGTGTGTGTGGTGCTCAAGTTGCTGCAGACACTCTTTAGGATGCAGGGTTAGTGTGTGTGTGTGTGGTGCTCAAGTTGCTGCAGACACTCTTTAGGATGCAGGGTTAGTGTGTGTGTGTGTGTGTGTGTTTGTGTGTGTGTGTGTGTGTGTGGTGCTCAAGTTGCTGCAGACACTCTTTAGGATGCAGGGTTAGTGTGTGTGTGTGTGTGTGTGTTTGTGTGTGTGTGTGTGTGTGTGGTGCTCAAGTTGCTGCAGACGCTCTTTAGGATGCAGGGTTAGTGTGTGTGTGTGTTGTGTGTGTGTGTGTGTGTGTGTGTGTGTGTGTGTGTGTGTGTGTGTGTGTGTGTGTGTGTGTGGTGCTCAAGTTGCTGCAGACGCTCTTTAGGATGCAGGGTTAGTGTGTGTGTGTGTTTGTGTGTGTGTGTGTGTGTGTGTGTGTGTGTGTGTGTGTGTGTGTGTGTGTGTGGTGCTCAAGTAGCTGCAGACGCTCTTTAGGATGCAGGGTTAGTGTGTGTGTGTGTGTGTGTGTGTGTGTGTGTGTGTGTGTGTGTGTGTGTGTGTGTGTGTGTGGTGCTCAAGTAGCTGCAGACGCTCTTTAGGATGCAGGGTTAGTGTGTGTGTGTGTGTGTGTGTTTGTGTGTGTTTGTGTGTGTGTGTGTGTGTGTGTGGTGCTCAAGTTGCTGCAGACACTCTTTAGGATGCAGGGTTAGTGTGTGTGTGTGTGTTTGTGTGTGTGTGTGTGTGTGTGTGGTGCTCAAGTTGCTGCAGACGCTCTTTAGGATGCAGGGTTAGTGTGTGTGTGTGTTTGTGTGTGTGTGTGTGTGTGTGTGTGTGTGTGTGTGTGTGTGTGTGTGTGGTGCTCAAGTAGCTGCAGACGCTCTTTAGGATGCAGGGTTAGTGTGTGTGTGTGTGTTTGTGTGTGTGTGTGTGTGTGGTGCTCAAGTTGCTGCAGACGCTCTTTAGGATGCAGGGTTAGTGTGTGTGTGTGTTTGTGTGTGTGTGTGTGTGTGTGTGTGAGTGTGTGTGTGTGTGTGTGTGTGTGTGTGGTGCTCAAGTTGCTGCAGACGCTCTTTAGGATGCAGGGTTAGTGTGTGTGTGTGTTTGTGTTTGTGTGTGTGTGTGTGTGTGTGTGTGTGTGTGTGTGGTGCTCAAGTAGCTGCAGACGCTCTTTAGGATGCAGGGGTAGTGTGTGTGTGTGTGTGTGTTTTTGTGTGTTTGTGTGTGTTTGTGTGTGTGTGTGTGTTTGTGTGTTTGTGTGTGCAGACGCTCTTTAGGATGTAGGGTGTGGAATGCACGCTTGATTTAAAAGTGGTTTCAAAGTCAAATTTGTCATATTAAAGCAGCATTATGAAACTTTCCTGTGTCAAATGCCTTGCAAAAATCTAAAAACACAATATACCTGCCATTAATGCCAAGATCAGCACAGTCAATAAGGACTAACACATGTGTGATGTTATCAGATACATGTCTATGATCAGCACAGTCAATAAGAATCACAGGTGATGGAAATTGATATAGACATATAATTACCATTGCATACATGAATGCTCTTGTGTGTGTGCATGACATGCTTATTCACAGTCTGTCCCCCACCCTCACCCATGGCCTATGCTAAACGGAACCTCTCTAGACATCCCCTCCCTATTCATGGCCTATGTAATACACATATCAGGACCTTAGGGAAGCATGTTCCGGAACATTCCGTGGGGGGGTGGTGGTCATCTCACCTCCCCTCCCACTTACATCCCCATTTGCCAACCTAGACCTACCACCCCAAGGTATCCCATGATTGACCAGTAACTAAACAGTAACACCCCCATTGACCTGTGACCTCCCATAGCTGACCTTATAAAAAGTAATACTGTACAATGCTATTCAGTCTTTACCCTGTCTATTTGATGTGGAATTGACTCCCTGCAGGCGCACGTGAGGAAATAAACACCAAGATATTTGATTCACCTCGTGGTTCCATTGTCTACAGTTTATTGCTGGATTCAGAGCTATCATATTTGGTCCTTCGCAGCTGGGAGAATTCACTCTCCAAGAATCAGCACTGAATCCTCATAACATTGTGAACAGGTAAGCGACTTACGCTTCATTCTATGTGCAAAATTGTTTTTTTTTGTTTGGAGTGAGTGAGATAAAGTTGTGGAAAGCGCTTGCTTTTCCACACATTGCGTAAAGTAGTTTATATATATTTACCCGACACTGCAGCTCACAGTGAAAGGCATCGTATTCAGGTTTAGTCCCAATATATATTCAAACTAAGTCTCAGACGCAGGCGTCGGACTTGTAGTCTACTTGTGGCCACGTGTCTGGACAACAGTGGGTCCGAGAGCCGCGGTGGTCTCTGTTTGTTACGCTGGACAGATAGAGAGTCCTCCATCGTCAATCCTCTCCAACCGGGAGCTAAGCTTGAAGAACCTAATCGGATGAACTAGGGAGATCTCACATCAAACAAAAGAAAACTCTGCACATAAAATAAAAAGTCCTGTTCACTATAATTGATTTATATTGTTTATTACGAGAACCATAACGAATCAAATCTCTTGGCGTCTGTTTCAAGCGTGCTGTGTATTCTGTTTAACTTTGTTGTCTGATCATAGCAATCTCTTGGTCTGAAATAATATGGATACTTTAAAACCTACAACTGTCTCTTTAGCGCGCTTTGTTCTCGACACGCAAAAGAAGAGATGCGATGAAATGAAAAGAGATGGATGGAGTAGCGGGTGGGCTATTGGACAGAGTTTGGACTGGTGGTATGGTTTAAAGAACCAACAACAAAAGGCAAACTATGGCATGTATTTGTGTGCTCTGTTGATTGATAAGCAAAATGGTATTTTATTGGGCCTTAACGGTCAATCTATCGATGCAGAGCAGGACAAAAATGCGACTATTGCCGCAGTTAAACCAGAGGTTACGCCCCCTCCAGCCCATGCAACTAGGCCTAACTCCCGTAATTTTTCTGCTCTCCTATGCTCTCCCGTTGTTCATTGTCCGCATATTTTGATCGCCCCTATGGCTCCAGTTCCACTTCAGGGACACGAACTTCCAGTGGACACTTACTCACAGCCTACTGCAAACTATCACCATTGTTTTAAATATAATGAACAAGAATTGTCTCGAAATGGCTTTGCCAGCGCTGTTGATTCATGTGCGGTCAGGCAAGGTGAGGAAGAACCATTCTTTGATTATGTTAAACGTTTGGAAGATTGCTATAGGCGTTACTGTGAGGTGACGGGAGACTGGGTTATATTCAATTCTGATGTAATGATTCTCACTGCAATTTCAGGTCTTAAATCTGAACTGAAGGCCCGATATTTTAACACCCTGCCCCCGCTCAACACTTGGCCTGACTTTATACAATGGGGCCAGCGAATTGATGTCAGCTTAGTTGAGAGAATGCACTCTCTGAATGTGTCGGCCACACGCATAGCCGCTGCTGATTGTGCTACAGAGAACTCCCCCAATCCCTATGCAAATTTAACAGCCCCTTCTCTCATGTATACTACTCCCGCAGGTAACACATCGCAAGTGAACCCTCCTAAGCCAGGACAGTGCTTTGTATACAGAAAGGATGGACATTGGGCTGACAAATGTCCCAATAAGATTAAGAATTTCAAACGGGATAACAAGCGTAATTCTACCCGTAAATCGGACTTAAACAGAGATGCTAAGCTTATGAAACAAGTACGAAAATTCTTTGCTGAACGTTAAACCTCAGTCAGCATAATGATTAGTGGCCTATGCTTCAGAAACTTTTAAGGTGCCCGAACCCCGAAACATCGGTGAGCGCTCCAGCCACATTTCTCTGACCCATTCACGATTTTTAACGAGCCAAGGTCTCTCCCCCCCCCCCCCCCCCCCATTATGTTTTCAGCTTAATATATAGTTAATGGCTTTATGATTATTTGCCTTTTACTCCCGAATCCAAATTGTCGCTGAAATCAGTTATTAATATTGTTAATTCATGTGCACCTTCGTGTATTCTGCAATATTGTGATAATTTATTGATAGCATCCCCACACAAAGCTCATGATTGTGGCAACTCCTAATTCGACATAAATGCATTAACAACTACCAGAGCAGGGGCGTCCCTCTCTACCTTCAAGAAGCTCTTGAAGACCCAACTCTTCAGAGAGCACCTCCTTTACTAACTGGCACCTTGGCTTAATCTGCCCTTATGCAGTAACAGGCCGCACTTCTTTTTCTTTCTATGTCGTTATATATTGTTACACCAAGTTTTAATGCTCTTAGCTTGATTGTTCTCTCCCTTGTACGTCGCTTTGGACAAAAAGCGTCAGTGAAATGACTAAATGTAAAATGTAAATGAGTCAAACTGAATCTCCGCAAACCTTCCGATTGGGTTATCTGAAATTACTTTCTGTCACGTATTGGTAGCCACGGTCGAGCCCCCTTGCCAGTTATTTGTAAATTGCCTGTACCCACACGACTGTTTCAGGTTTGCGTTCTTCTAGGCTTATTGAACTACAAGCGTAATACATTCCCGACTACAGCGTCATCGCAAAACCTCTTAATAATTATTTTAAAGATGGCAATGGTTTAATGCAATCTAATAGGGGACAGCTCAACAGATGCCGACAACACATTTGAATGACAATTATGTTTTCCACACAGCCCTTTCTTATAGACCTGGGCCCAGTTTCCCGAACGCGCACTTAGCCTAAAAAGCACTTGAAATCGCTCGTAAGAGGATTCCTACGTTGCAGACGGGTTTCCCAACGCCACACTTAGCTTAAGTGTATCTTTCATTGAGAGGAATTCTACGTGTGGTCAGGACCAGTAGTAACTTCACACTTAGCGATTTAATCCACCAGGGGCGTCGTTCGACCGTCGTTCGGAAGAAACATGGCTACTTGAAGCGAGGAATATTTTACATGAATAAAGCTATCTACACAACTTTTTATATGTTTATAATGACTCGGTTTGATCGGAAATGTGCTACGCGACCAATGCAGAGTATTTAGGTCTTGACTGAAGCTTTCAAACAGTAGTTTGATGGCACATTTAGCGCTTATGCCACCACTCCATTGGCTTATATGGTAGCTTTCTAGCTAGATGGATATTGTAGAAGAAATCCAAACGATGTTTCTGTGTATAGCACATCATGAGAATGTCATTGTTTCACCTGCCTATTCCCATCAAAATAGAAATAAAGAATATTGAGTATTTGAAAATAAAGATTAGGCTATACAAAACTAGTGCAGTGCCCGTAGGAATTATGCATTCTGTAGTGTTAGCAGACGTAGGGCTGTTTGGGTAGTGTAATGGCAAGACATATTTGCACTCCACATAGGTACAGGTTACACTGAAGTATTATTGTGATGCATGTTTCCTTTTCATTAAGAAATGTGTTAATGGTAGCCTTTTTGGAGAGTTACCAACAAATAAAGTTTGAGATTATGTAGTGGATGCAGTTGAATATACTGTAGATGTCAACGTTGCTGTCTAAACTATAAACTAAATGTCATAAAGAAAGACATTATTTAAAATGAAGTTATGGTTGAAATAGGATCACTTCTTTATTGTAAGGGTAAGTGTAGGGCAAGAATGGTCATGCAGTTGGACTCAAATGTAGGTTAATTTTATTGAATGTATGTAGCCTACTGTATGACTTCGATGATGCTAGCTTTGACAGCCCACTCTCAGACAGATCGTAATAAATGTCCTTACAATGGGAACACAGTTTAAATAGGCTTCTCTGCTGGAGATGGCGTTACTATCCCCGCCCCGAATTTAGTGCACATTGCACGTTCGATGCACGCATAGGCTAGCTAATTTCACAGCAATTAACGTAAACAGGTTAACCTGACGTAAACAGCTCCTAAGAGCTACTTAAGAACTCGTGCACGTTGCGCTCGTGCACCTGACTTTAAGTTGATGGTTGGGAAACCCTCGTAAGTAGAAAGAGTTCGGCCGTCAACGATGTCGCGAAAATCCACGTAGAACGTTAAGATACATCGTTATCGGGAAACGAGGCCCTGTTTGGAAAAAGAGGGGATACTTGACGACTATAGACACCGATTAGTCTCGCCAGCAAAATCACGACTGTCGTGACATTGCTTTCACAAGTACTACCGCACAGTGTATTGTATGGAACAAGAGGGGAACGATCAAGCAGACATAAAAACGAAAGTAACAGTCAATATAGGCGTCGCTGAATTAGCTCCAACACTAACAGCCCTATGTAACTGGTTTAAAATTAATGTAGGCTACAAATCAGAATATGTTAGAAAAAGAAATCATTGTCTGTAACCCTCCAAAATGACCACTTTGAAGCATTTTCCTTCCAGCATAGAACAGATGATTAAACTCAATTTGATCTGGAATTTTAATATAATGCTTACATTGGTAATAAGATAAGATGCTTTAGACTCTCCATGATAAGTTAAGGGACCTTGCCCAATAGGTTTGGCCACTCCCACATCAGTGTTAGTGGACACGTGCATATCAAAATCTATATGGTACCATCTTTCCCAAATCAAGAGGTTGCTTGACTACTCGCCGGCTAAATGTTGCATGTTGTACTAACTTACTGCTTATGACGGTCATACCTGATATGTAAGTAGGTCTGGTATGGCCATGCTCGTCTTTATGTTCATGTCCCATGGGTTGTCTGTGTCTACTGTGAAATGTAATGTGCATATTCCATAAATCTGCCTATGTCAATCAGTGCTCTGCTCTGCCAACCGCCTCTGCTATGCATACTGTCACCTGTTTCCTGTCTCCTCAGATACTGTTCGGACGTGGAGACACTCAGGCTGTTGCAACCATCCTCATCACCATCATCTGGGTCCAGAGGGCGCATCGCAGACCAGGAGAGATCCTACCATCACCTCCTGACCGCCACAGTCGCAGGCTGACAACCCCATCTCCATCATCTGGGTCCAGAGGGCGCATCGCAGACCAGGAGGATTCTACCATTTCACCCCACCCCCCCAACTGTCTCAGTCACACCCAAGGCGCGGGTACAAGAGGTCCTACCATCAACCACGGTGTCGGTAGTCCTACAAAAGACTTCATTACCCACAATTCCCTTATCACCCAAAGTCTTATCTGCAAGAGAAAGTATTGGCTGAAAACAAGGTGTTAAAAAACGTGACGCACTTTCTCACTATAAACTGCGTTGAAATGATACATTCATTCTCTTTGCGCTCTTCCTACTCTGGCGTTGGCCAGCTCACATCTCTCTACCTCCTGGTGTCGGCCAAGGAGCGTCTTCGTCCTTCCACCGTCACCTGGTGAAGGCCTACTCTTTTGTTTTCAACAAAGACAATCTCTCGTTAGCCAAACACTGCCCGCTAACTGAGACAACGTAAGTTAAGCAAAGCAGCTAACAATAAGACCTGCCAGTTAACTCTGCAACGGGAGAAACAAAGCACAACAGAGACCTCGCGGAAACTGCAACATTCCGAGCGATCAAATCCTCCGATCTAAACTGCAGTGTAATACCGACGACATCACAGTAAGGACAACTTTCTCCACCTACGGACTTCTTCTCTGCCTCAGGAACATCGGATGCGCCAACACTTTTCCAAAGGACTGGTAACATCGACTGGGCAGTTAGCTATCTAGCTATTCACAACCTGGCTAAGCATAGGACTGTTTACATATGCCATTGTTCATGTATTGTATCTGTTTTGCTTACCGAACATAACTGTTATATACTTTCATTGTTAGTTGGTAGTTGGCTTCGCCACACCATCCAAGGGAAATCGTTAGGATAGCTTATCAGACACACGAGTCTTGCATGCATTACTAACCATCTCTTTATTCTAACATGGCATCTTAAATCACATACGATTACAAATACATTGGCCTTCATATAGCCACACACGCTAAGCTCATAATCGAACTTCCCGCTGCATAGGCTCGTCCCTTACATACCACACTTGTATGTTCACGAACGTGCATACACATGCACGCGGAACTACGGTAGTCAGGACAAAGGGACACACGCACATACTTTCAGGCGCGCTCCTAAAAGCGCAACACCGAGTTTACAAGCTCGCTCACACACACACTCCCTCTTCCTTACACATACTTCTTCAATTCATTAGTTAGATACATTTAGCTAGATTACATATTGTGTGTTATTTCTTTATCATTGTGTAATAAATACTTTGATTTATATACGCTGGTTTATTTAATGTTACACAAAAATGGACGTTGTCAACCTCTTCTATTCAGAACTCCAATGACCTTCAACCATACTATTAATAAGGTAACTTTGTTTGTAGTTATTAATTTAATTATTAATCAGAGTTCCAAATTGATAGTATAATATATTTTATGAGACTGATATATTTAATGAGACTGATTTGTGGATTATCAACTTAATTGATCTGCCTTTGTGTTGAATGATTGATCCCTGTCCAATCGGGTGAGATTACCAACATATTGTTGCTGTTGCAAGGACAGCACCAGTGTGTCTTGGTGGCCCTCGTGAAGACAATATCACAATTCATACACAATTGCACCCACATTCACCCGGCGCCTGCTCATTGGGTAAGATACCTACATAATCTGGTACTCCAATATGAGAATGGTACCCATTTTACCTACATAATATGGTGCCCCGTGTGAGGATAGTACTGTTGGCAATCATTCATTATTTGTGTAATATTAATGACCGCTTAATTTCAGGCCAAATTCAGAATTTGATATTCTAGTGTTAGACTAGTCTAAAAGTCGTAACACTCACCGCCACTAGTCTGTCGTAGGACTAAGCACTAGCTGTACTTACAAATAAGTGCAAAGCTTTATATATCAAATTGAGCTTAAAAGCTATTTGATATTTAATTAGTGAATTATCACTTTTTCCAAACCTTGGAAATCTTAGAACTGGCTATTGCTGCTAGCCATTCAGGTTAAACCTACTCTGTAGGAATTGTGAATTTCTGTCCAGCATTTGAATACCACGTATTCAATGTAACATTGTCAAGCTGTCAGCTGTAACTGTGCTTAATCAAACTGTTTCCCTTATTTTTAATTAATTCACAGCGTGCCACCGGCCCTGTGAAAGAGAGCTTGTACCTGACTGTTACTGCCATGCATTCCAGCCAGTGATCGGAATAGAGACTGAGAGAGAGCCACAGCGAGCTACCGGCCCTGTGAAACACTTGTGTACCTAGCTGTTACCACCACGTGTTCCAGCTTGAATTTAGGTAACTGTGACTGACCCTGACTGTAATTGCCCTGCATCTCAGTTAGTGTGCCCAAACTTTTATGCCCACTAGACCCACTAGATGGTGCTGTAGCTACACCTCATTCACAGGAAGCTACTCCTTATAGCGTAGGTAACTACACTTCTAGGTTAGGCTAGTGTACTGCCCCAGTTACACTACAAGGTGTCTGCCACTGCAACACCATAGCCAATCGCCTAAGTAATTTCATAACCTACCCTATTTTATCATAATTTAGCTTACCCCTCTAGCTAAACATAACAATGGATAACCCCTGTGTAGATCAGTTTATCTCTTCCGTAGCACAAAGCCTGAAACCCGGTTACCCTGAACTCATTAACAGTTTGAGTTTCAGTGAATGCAGGAAGGAGATAGACTCTCTACTAAACAACAGGTATGATGCGCAGACTGCATCCAAAGACCCATTGTTAACATGCTTGCTCCTGAACTTTCACAGGCAAGCCAGCCTTGCCTTTCAGAGCAATGCAGCGTTAGAAGCGCAGAATGCTAGTCTCCTCCAAGAGGTACAGACAGCTAACAAGAAAGCTATGCGCTACCTAGGAGACCTACACTCAACAGAGTTAGAACTCTGTTCACACAAGGAGGAGCTACTGAAGGTTAGGTCAGAACACCCTGCCCCACCACAGTCATTCAGCCAATGTGAGTCTGGTTACTCTGATTCACAATCCTCCCTTGGTGAAAGGTCTACCCCTCCTTCATTCAGATGGGAACACTTCCCAACTGACCATCAGTCCTTGGGAATGAAGTCAGCTCCTCAACCTCCACTGAGAGACCGAGTTAACAGCCTGACTTCCCATTTGCCCCTAACAGATACAGAAGAAACAGGTAGTTTATTCCCCAGTAGATATACTGCCCATCCTTCTTCTCAGCCCCTGTTAAATAACACTTTCTTCCGTGCCCTTCCCTCCGAAGGCAGGACTAGGTCATGTACAGACTGTTCAGCCTCCTCTCCATACATCCACGAGAGTGAGTACCGCTGTCCAGCATCTGCCTCTCACCCAGAGAGAAGCACATTAGAATGTGATAGACATGTCCGTTCCCATGCTAGATTAGTCTCGCCTTCTTCAGAAAAGACCTTACAGACTCCCCGTCTAGAAGCGCTTGAGCTCATAGCTAAGGACATTAAAATGTTTGACCCAGACCACCGTGATCAACACATTGACGATTACTTTAGGGAACTAGACAATAACATGACTGACCTACCCAATGCAAACCAAAGGGAGAAAATTAAACTCATGTGGAAAACCAGCTCTAAAGCAGTCCACAAGTTTATTCAGGCACAACCTCCCCGTATCAGAAATGATTTCGCCGAGCTCTGTCATACTTTAAAAGAAGAATACTCTTCTCCTGTTGACGAGATCGCATCATTGGTTGCTGCCTCCCAAGTCAAACACACCCGTCGAGAACACCCTAGGGATTTTTATAAACGTTTGAGACATGCATACTTCCAGGGCAAGAATGCACCAGGCTTAGAAGAAAGCTCCACCTTCAAGTCTCTGTTCTTGCGCAACCTGCACCCATGTGTGCGCACTCACGTTTCCCTAATGACGCATGAAGGTAACCCCTCAATGAATGAGATCAGGAAGATGACACAGATGGCTTGGGAAACTGTTGTCAATTCCAAAGAAAGGGGGAAAACAACTGAGCCTACCTGCTCAGGTAACAAAGCGTCTCCCAAATTCACGGCCTCACAAGTTCACCCTCACTACAGATCAAAGGGGGGTGACAAACGGCCTCATAGGGACACTGAGCGTAACCGCCATGTCCATCATCAGCGTCGTAATAATCATACATCCCCTAGAAGCAGTAGAAGGCCATATTCAGAAATCATGGCCCAGAAACATGACCTGCCCCTAGATTCGACGGATGATGACTACCATCACACTGACCGACACTCAGACCATGGCGCAAGGCTACAGACAGTGATAGTGCCTCTGACTGTCCCTCTGACTATGGTTACCCCGAGCGTAACAGCCCTGAGCCACGAGTCAGACGACACTCCAAGCGCATGAACTCCAGAGTTCGCCACTAACTGTCTGTCGAGCCACAACACAAGCCACCCTGCACTGACAGTAAGACAAATGCTTGCTCAGGGACCTCACTTTTCTTGTAGTTGTATATGCCAAACTTGGATTTGTTAGCAACAGCAGCAACTTCCATTATTCTGAACTGGTATTTCATTTAAACTACCGCAGTAGCACACTAGCTTCATACATCGCAGACAAAGCTAGTCATGCACATGTCCACATCAAACACAAGTTTAGGACATTACCATACTGCCACACAAACCTTGATACAGCCATTTGAGCTTTAAGATTTTGAGATCATGATGACACCCTTCCGCAGCAGAACATGCCTGAAGGACAAAAACAGCAAAGGCTGCCAAGACTAGTCAGTCACTAGTCATCTACTAGTCAGTATTGTCATCCAATCTATTGAGTGATTCACCAAACACACTCTTGGATTCTCAAGAAATGGTTTTATCATTGTATCAGGTGCCACTATCTCTGCATCTCAGCCTAACAAGTTGACATCACTAACTTTTCCTATTCTCACTAACCCTGATGAGTAGACGATCCACTGGTTTATTTGTTGTATGCTATGTCATTGTCATTACTGTTTATTTTGATTTTATCTTTGTAACTTGATGACCTTGTACCTGCTTAGCCAGAATAGATAGTATCAACAAATGCCCAGTACTGTTGTTACAACTTTGACTGTCTCACCAATGAACTCTTTCCACACATGGACTATGCACTGTTGTGCTCACTGGATCACACATCCGGTGCCATCAAGTGACCACAGGGGGGATGTCGGTAGTCCTACAAAAGACTTCATTACCCACAATTCCCTTATCACCCAAAGTCTTATCTGCAAGAGAAAGTATTGGCTGAAAACAAGGTGTTAAAAAACGTGACGCACTTTCTCACTATAAACTGCGTTGAAATGATACATTCATTCTCTTTGCGCTCTTCCTACTCTGGCGTTGGCCAGCTCACATCTCTCTACCTCCTGGCGTCGGCCAAGGAGCGTCTTCGTCCTTCCACCGTCACCTGGTGAAGGCCTACTCTTTTGTTTTCAACAAAGACAATCTCTCGTTAGCCAAACACTGCCCGCTAACTGAGACAACGTAAGTTAAGCAAAGCAGCTAACAATAAGACCTGCCAGTTAACTCTGCAACGGGAGAAACAAAGCACAACAGAGACCTCGCGGAAACTGCAACATTCCGAGCGATCAAATCCTCCGATCTAAACTAGGGATGGGTATCGTTTGGGTTTTTTCCGATACCGGTACATAACCGATACTTTTAAAACGATACCGGTGCCTAAACGGTGCCAGAACCGATACTTTTTTTTTTTTTTTAATTAAAGACATTAGGCTTATTTATTGCCAAGGCAAATAGTTTTCTTTAAATTTAACAATATATTAACTGTTTGAGGTATACTATAAATAAAAATAAATACAAAACACTTGGCTTCAAACCTTTTAACTTCAAACTATGAACAATATATTAACTTATAACAACTGTTTACAGTATACTTAAATAAATATAAATAAATACATAACAAACTCTGTACACACACTTCACACTTCAGTAATACTTTTGCAGAAATATGAGCATGTTTGCCTTCAGAGTAAAACAAATATTAATTAGTTTGCATTTATTTAAACCCACTGGTTTCGTGAATGTGTACTGTCTGCCCCTTTAAAAGTTTAGCTTCAGGGCCTCTTGAGTTCTTTGTTGCATATGCTGCACGTCGCGTTGTTTGAATCTTTTTGTGCGAAATACAGCCACACTTTTGATCGTTTACCTTTCGACATTTTCTCCGTTATATTGATGGCTAGCTCTGTTTGTGCTTGCTCTGTGCAAGGCTGCCTGCTCTTCGCTGTCAGACTGTTGCAATGTTATTGTAGCGTCCAAGTTAGTGCTCTCTTAAGAACTCACATTGAGAAGGAATATCTTTGGATGAGACGGTAGCTCTCCGTTTAATAAAGCGTATCCAACTTCTGCTTAGAACAACCACACTTATCTTGAAACCGAAACCACACGCAAGTCAACCCATTACCATGGCAACTCCTCAACACAAATCCCGTTTCCACTAGTCCCATACGGAATGCAGCGTGAGCGACACAGGCCAGAGTCTATATTGGGAGATGGAGCAGTTTTATATGTGCCCCACGAAATCTGTTATCAACACAAAAAAGTATACAGATCGTACTCAGAAAGATCTACGCCACTAACGTTACTTCTCGTTAGCTATCGCTAGTTTTGTTAAATTATAAAAATTTTAATTAAAAAAAAAAAAAAAAAAAAAAAAAATTATCTGCTCAGGCACCGAAAGGAAGCACCGAAATCTGCGTTGCATTTCGGTCCGGGTAGGTATCGGTTGTATGGAACCGGTGCCGTATTGGTACCGGTTCTCGGTACCCAACCCTAATCTAAACTGCAGTGTAATACCGACGACATCACAGTAAGGACAACTTTCTCCACCTACGGACTTCTTCTCTGCCTCAGGAACATCGGATGCGCCAACACTTTTCCAAAGGACTGGTAACATCGACTGGGCAGTTAGCTATCTAGCTATTCACAACCTGGCTAAGCATAGGACTGTTTACATATGCCATTGTTCATGTATTGTATCTGTTTTGCTTACCGAACATAACTGTTATATACTTTCATTGTTAGTTGGTAGTTGGCTTCGCCACACCATCCAAGGGAAATCGTTAGGATAGCTTATCAGACACACGAGTCTTGCATGCATTACTAACCATCTCTTTATTCTAACATGGCATCTTAAATCACATACGATTACAAATACATTGGCCTTCATATAGCCACACACGCTAAGCTCATAATCGAACTTCCCGCTGCATAGGCTCGTCCCTTACATACCACACTTGTATGTTCACGAACGTGCATACACATGCACGCGGAACTACGGTAGTCAGGACAAAGGGACACACGCACATACTTTCAGGCGCGCTCCTAAAAGCGCAACACCGAGTTTACAAGCTCGCTCACACACACACTCCCTCTTCCTTACACATACTTCTTCAATTCATTAGTTAGATACATTTAGCTAGATTACATATTGTGTGTTATTTCTTTATCATTGTGTAATAAATACTTTGATTTATATACGCTGGTTTATTTAATGTTACACAAGAATGGACGTTGTCAACCTCTTCTATTCAGAACTCCAATGACCTTCAACCATACTATTAATAAGGTAACTTTGTTTGTAGTTATTAATTTAATTATTAATCAGAGTTCCAAATTGATAGTATAATATATTTTATGAGACTGATATATTTAATGAGACTGATTTGTGGATTATCAACTTAATTGATCTGCCTTTGTGTTGAATGATTGATCCCTGTCCAATCGGGTGAGATTACCAACATATTGTTGCTGTTGCAAGGACAGCACCAGTGTGTCTTGGTGGCCCTCGTGAAGACAATATCACAATTCATACACAATTGCACCCACATTCACCCGGCGCCTGCTCATGGGGTAAGATACCTACATAATCTGGTACTCCAATATGAGAATGGTACCCATTTTACCTACAACGGACTTCCTTCAACCCCTTCTCCAACTGGACGTTGTCGGCACTACCACTCAATGAACTGAATTGCCCTTGAATGTTAAGGCTCATATATGTCAATATAGTAGTCTGTGCAGGGAAAGGAATTAATTTGGTGAGTTGGGTTGGTGGATGTGCAACTATCACTCACAGCTTACAATAAGAGTTGTTGCATCGCAAGGCTGCAGAAGAATTTCCCCTCTAAATGAGGTTTCGCTTCTGCCTGTGAGAGAAGGGCTAACATCCTGTCGTTTGTGACCAACCCCTCAAAATAGACGGAATTATTTTCCATTTAATGCAGGGTGTCTGAAACATTCTCCACATCCATTTCGCTTCCTCTGTTTTCAAATATTCGGTCTGGTCGGCCGTGGGATACCATAGTTATCACCCCTTATGTACGTTACTTTGGCACTCCTCCCTGCCTATGCTCATAGCTACCTTGAAAACTTGGCTGTTGGGATGATGGTTGACTATGCAGAGAGCTTAAATAATACTAACTGTTGGATCTGCCGGAATATGCTCTCAGGTTATACTGATGCCCGTCCCACATAACCTTGGAGACGTCCAAGGGAGTGTGGGCAGCGGTGTCAGGCCTGGTGGGTATCTTCCTGGCAATCACAGTTATCTTAGCGATCGATAACAACAACAATCGCCGCCATTTATTGGCGCCCACAATAAATAAAGCAGGATTCCAGTCAATGGAAAAATGGCCTCTCCCCACCGCAGTTGTTGTTGTTTACGATTATCTATCAGATGTTAAAGGTTCAAGGAAGCGTCAAGCCATACCACGTCTGAACGAATCACGTTATCAGAAACCACCGCAAACCAATGAAATTGCTTCCTTAGGTTTAAAGCCCCGTTTTTACTTACATCATTGGTCACTGCTGGAAAGGAAATGTCCTTATTTGGATTACATAGCGTTGTGTGGGAGATACAGACCTTTTCAACAATACCAAACATGACATGCATCAGAAAGCCGATATACTGCACGTTACGTTAGAATGCTAACTTTCCAGGAAACCTAGGAGAATACTGACGCCACGAACAGACATATGGAATAAATATACACATTAATGTATAATTAGGATATTTTCTTTATGCTAGTATGAAAGATTACATGTTAAGGGAGTGAACTAGCTCAAAATCTCAAAATTGACCACTGTTGAAAAAAAACAATGTTTTTGCCTGCCGTGTCTCGCCTTAATTACAAAGTGATAGACATTTTAATGAGGACATTGTTATTGTATTTTAATCTGCTTGCTTTTCCTGTGTGCTGAGGCCTACAAGGAGGCATACTCTCTTGCTGAGGCAAACCACCTGTTTTTGTACTGATAGTCATGCACACTGCTCTTCTCTCAAGGACATATTCTGAGATCACTGCAGCAACTTCTGAAGCGATGGGACGGGAGAATACCGCCCTTTCTACTCATGTAGCGCCCCCTTAGTACTACGTCACCGCTTGATGTTCGTGATATGCCCGTGTCAGAGCAAGGGAACTCTGCCCGAATTAGTGTACAAACACAGGTACGTTTTAGAAAAATAAGTATATTCTTTATTGTAAATCATTGGAAGAGTTTGTACAGGCTGGTCAATAATCCTTTATAGTAAGGATGGTAACTGCCGCCGGTAGATTAGTCAAGCCACTGACCGGAGGGAAAGCTGGCAAAGCTTGGGCCTCAATACCACACGTGAATAGGTACCACAACCCTTTGGGCAACACACTACACACTTAAGTTCTGATGAACCACTCAGATAAGGTTAAAGACCACACAGCACTGCAACACTTCTCAAAGATGTGAAGTTCCACACTATGGAGACCGGCTTCCCTGGGCCCATATGGGTTGATGCCTTGACCTAGTACAGGAAAGAAAACTCCTCTAACCTGGGACAACACGCTAACCAAGACATACAAACAGTCCCCAGGCTAGAGGAAAAATCAAAACCACGACCCTAAGTAGCAGACTCACGCACACACTCATACAAACAATCTATAAAGAACAGCAACTGGCACTGTGAAGCTGCGGTGGTCTACAAACAAACAAACAAACAGAACACAACATTAATATGTTTGCATTCCAAAATACACATTGCACATATCCTTGAGCTAATAAATAAATCACAATTAAGTTAGCATTAATAAATACATCACAATTAAGTTAACATCCAATGGGCAGTGTAATGGTGAACCGGGTTAAAATGCAAATTACATGTTTCCCATAGTTAAAACATACGGCGCCAATAAGACGCAAGTGCATTCAAAAGACTATCAGCGTGGTTACACATACCTGTGGTGGCGTTACTTAATCCTCACATCCATAACGCTGCTACGGAAAATGAGGCACAGCCACGTCTGTGCTTTGGCTCCCTCCCACACGATCTAAACAGAAACCCACTAAGTAAGTCGCCATAAATCACTGAGGGGCTACAAGAGAAGCGTAATTGAACGTACCGTCGAAACGAACTGCAGCACCCACAACACTGCCTTGTACAAACAAAGCTAGCAGCACGGAAAAGTTACCTGGCTAAGGACCCCAGGTATCTGTATGCCTGCCTTAAAGAGCCCGTCACTGCCCATTCCCAGCCCCTAATAATGACGTTGCCGAAGTAGGAGAGGGGAAAGGGAAGAGAAACGTCAAAAGAGATAGCGTGCCCTCAAGGAACAAGTACCACAGGCTACACTCACATAATGCTGGCTGTGCATCCAGCTCATCTTTGGAGTTTGTTCATGATATTTGGTTGTGACACATCTCCATCTTTTGCAAAAAGATAAAAGTACTATTTTAAATTCTGATTGCTGGTCTCTGTCTCATCAATATTCGTCTTAATATAATTTATCTAACACTAAGTCATGTTTTAAAGACCACTGGTCTGTTGGCATACGGCAGGGGCAAGGCTGGAGGATGGGGGCGTGGCCGGGGGGATATGTCATTTGTCTTCAAAATTTGAGAGCTCTGCAAATGTCTCATCGTCCGTACCTGCTCTATTTTCCTTTCGCTAACGTTGTCGACAAACTGAGAAGGTGAGTCTGGCAGGCATGTTTTCTTATAACGGTTTGTCGAAAATGTATTTGGGTATACCATCTTTTACCTAATAGAAACTGGAGTAGATTACTTAATGAGACTTGTGTAGCCTTTTTAGTTGCCCTGGATGAGTTTGATTCGGACCACTTTTGACTCAAATTCGAGTTTTGCTGAAATTGTTTCTTCTTGGTTGCGTGTGCGTAGGATACGGCAAGAAGGCCACCAAGCCTATCAATTACAATTAAATAACTAACATTTTAGAACATTTTATATTACAACAGTCATAGGCTATTATGCAGAAACAAACATGTCCATCGTCTGTGTGTTTATAATGTAAGCCTAAATAAATTAGTCGTTCAACAAGGATTTCTCAGTCAGAAAGTCCGCCCAACATTCTGTTATTACACTGCACCTGTTTGGCAAGCGGTTCAATCTAAAACACACTTAGTCAGTAGGCTATAGCCTACTTTTTTCCACTATTGTTACTATTGTCCAAGATATAAGTTATAAACTGTGATACACCTGTGAATGAATAATTTAAGTTAGGGCAATGACCTGGTGTGTGGACATAATCGTAAGGGCAATGACCTGGTGTGTGGATATAATCGTCTCTGCACCCTTAAGGTAGACATGGATAAGGGAGATTTGTTACTGCAAAAAGTGAGACTGGGGTTAATTAATAATTAATAAATACATTATAGTGATTTATACCCATTAAAAAAGGGTATGTGCCGTTTGGAATGATATTGAGTGGAATTCAACAATTTAAAATAATGTATTAATTAGTTAGTCTTGCGTGAATAAAATGTGCTGTGAATCACACTCAGTAGTATTTAATTGAGTTTCACCAGGAGGGTCAAAGATACAGAAAATGTGTACATTTTACTCATGGAGATCGTTGTTTTAATCAACTAGTTACATTTCCTCTAATTGCATTTCGCGGGCATGGATAGATTGCCGCCATTTGATGCAAGTTCTCCCAAAGGTAAGACATGTTTCATAATGCTGCTATCTAGTTTTAGGCTATTCTATAACCGATGAAATGTGCTATACAAATAAACTTGAACTATTGTTGGCCAAAGACACTAAACGTTGCAATCAGGCTATTATCATTACGCAGTCTAACGTTATTTTGATCTACTGCAAGTTGAAAAAACAAACAGCTTAGCCCAAGTTTGTTGCGCTGTAGCCTAACTCAAACTGAAGGTGTCAGACAGTAGTCGATGTTTCTAGAAAGCATTTAAAGAACTAAACATCTCTGATAGCTCTATATAACAAATAAATGAGGTTGCCAAGAATAATGTAATGAAGGATACCGCCGGCTAGCCATGCCGCCTCTTATCTTAGTGTGACCAACTGGTAAAAGCAAGGTCTTGGCTCTAGAGTACACGACTACGCCACCTGGGGCCTTTCACACCAGGAGATATGAGAGAGCTAGCCTGTTATACCCCTTGTCTGAGGCAAGTGGGTTCTCCCGCAGATATACCAAGTAAGGACAGAGACGTGATTCAGTTGTATAAAAATAAACAGGATTTATTAATAAACAATGGCAATTAAAAGGTCACGGTGTACTGTAATGAAACCCTGGGCACAGGAAGGGGATAATGGCTGCCCCAGCTGGGAACTACTATAGTACAATAATGTTAGGAGAGGCACTGTTGGGAGAGGGGCGGTTACCTGGGGCGCGACCTGTCCAGTGAACAGCGTTACTCTGGAGGAGAGAGGGAACAAGGAGAGTTGCACATTAGAGGATGTCAACAGCTAGTTACTAGGACAGCCAATACCCCGTGCATCTCAGTGCCGGGGGAGGGGGGAGTAAACAGTTGAAGGGCCAAGCCAAATAATAAGTAAACAAAAGGGAAACAAATGAATAAACAAGACTGGGCACAAGCTAACGTTGACCGTAAACTTCTAACTAGGCAAAACAGCAGTGGCAACTTATCTGAAACCATAAAACAATCAAAGTAAGTCATACATAGATACACAGTAAAACAGACATAATTCATAAGTGCCATAAACGTCAACGTGCACTAGGCATTGTCCTACTATACCTCTGAATATCCCAGATACAGCACAATATACAACTGGACCCCGGCGGGAATCGCTACAAGCCACACAAACGTGGTGACACTTTGTGGAGTGTCTCCAAGGCATACAGCAGCGCGTTTGCGGAGCGTCTTTTCACCCGAGACCTACAGTTTTTCACTATTGCTAAAACCCGTTTTTCAAAACAATAACGGTTTTCGCAAAACTGCACACAGAAAACTGAAAACCTCACACACAAAATGCTAAACCTGACACTCCCTTTGCAAGATGACTCTTTGCTATCAAATTTCTTAACTGTTCACAAAATGGAACTCGTGCTTTTATTTGGTACACACAGCCATATTTTCGAAACACACACACATACATTAATTTAGTATGTGCAAGTATTTGCACACAGCACACAGAAGTGCAAAATTGAAAACACAATCATCAAATCACACCATATGAATGACAATGACTCATTGAGCCATTTCTCCTTTTGTAAAATGTATCAGTATAGGCCTACATTTTTCATAGTCAAACATAAAACAGCAATACCGTTGTTCTCACAAACCATATTAACAATTTCAGTCTCCTTTTCCACCAAACACTAGATTGTATGGACATAAATTTGTATACAAAATGCTTACTGTTTTTCTCAATTGCTTACACACATTTTTGGAAAGCATGCCTCGTTTTCTCAAAACTCTAAACACAAATCCCAAAACAACTAACAAAAAATGCAAAACCCTTTATATCTCCTGGAAAATGCTACTTTGCTTTAAAAAAATATTGAAAGTGTGTTTTCTTCCTCCACAGTGTGGTTCTCTTTCAGTCCTGCAAAATACAAATACTGTGAGCACACTATATTCTATTGATATGCAGTATTACAGTACACAAGGCAAACAGATTTCGTACTTGTTCTCCATCCTGAAGGTTCTAATGAAAAACCATGAAAACATGGTCTACCACAGCGGCCCAAATCTCATTAGAGATGACCATTCTCCTCCTTCTTCACCTTGTCCTCATTCTCTTCCTCCTCCTTGTCCTCCTCTTCCTTCTATCTGTCCTCCTATTCCTTAACCTCCTATTCCTCCTCCTTCTTGTCCTCCTCTTCCTCCTCCTCTCACTCTTACACCTATCCTTCTCTGGTTGTCGATCTTCTCAAAGTTTTCAATAGTTTACCAAACAAAACAGAGGCTCAAGACACTTTTATGGTGCAGTCCTCACTGCAAATTGTTCAAAAGACCTGAAAGTTTAGAGATTTGACTATTTGTGTCTTGCAGGTTGATGCTTTGAGATTTTACTTAAGAAGTGTGGGCAACAACAGAACTTTGTGTACAGTGTTTTGACAACAACGTGATGTGTAATTGACATCAGTGTGTTCACAAAAATCAGAGTCTAATGCAGATAAGGGAGTCTTAAGTATTTCCCACTTGGGGCGAGCGATTGATACATGACGTGAAGGTTGTGCAGATTGTGCCGAATTTTCGCTTTTTTCTTACAATAGTGAAAAACTGTAAGACATGGCCATTTAATGTACACACTAAGGGCGGTCTGATGTTAGACAAACAGTAATTAAGAATAGCCGGAGTACCTTCAGTAGTGCTGACGTAGCCAACTACTCGGAAGCGTCTGGTGACCTTAGAATGCCTTTTGCCCATGTTGAAAATTATCATTGTCAAACATCATTGTCAAACAGTGCCGTGGTGGTCATAGAGCAGAATTGCAGCTACAATTGTCATTAGGCCCGTGCGCAGGGATGGGTATCATGTAAGGTCAAGCATGAAAACCATAGTGCAGGTGCAGGGCAGTGGAAAGTTACAGAGCAGTCAGGAGGGGGTCACCCATTTACACCCACACTCACACACACTTATACATACACACATACAGAGATACACTTACACATACACACACAGGCATATGTACACTTCTATATACACACATACACACATACACACTTACACACACACACACATATACACATACACACATTCAAACAAACACTCAATTACACATACACATACACACACACACAGATTCACACACACCTACACACATGGATACACAATCACACACATACACGCATACGCACACAACCATACAAATGCACACAAATGATGAGGCCTCTCAAGGCCAACATGGACTTTCATCATGTGATAACCAAGAAAATTGGCAGGAGGATCTTTTCTCCCCAAAGCAAAAGTTCCCTCGCAACAGGTGAGCGAGAATATTCTGAGTGGCTAATAATGAGTATAAAAAGTGTGAAAGTATAAGGGAATATTCTGATTGGGTCATTTTTAGATAAGGTGATGACCATGATGCATAAACTGACGAATTATGAGTATAAAAGACAATGCATTGGGTCTTAGAATTCAGAGTTTGCCTGGGGACCCCCACTCTCATATTTGGATGATCTGTCTGCAGGATTGAATAAAACTTCAGTTTATCGGACTCCGGACTTCTGACTCGATTGAATATTATCTTTAAGTTTTTGGAAACAGTTGTAAATTCGCTACAACACCCACAACTTAACATTACATCAAACATTTAAACAAATGGATACAATGGCACAGCGTAACTATCAAAGCAGTTGCACATACCTTTTACTGACAAACGCCCAGAAACAAAATATTGAAGCTGCAGAGCCGACCGAACTCAGGGAATCCCACTAGTCTACAGTTGAGCTTGTTTTATACAAGGTGGCTTAACCGCTAATAGATGCCTAGCCACTGACAGGCTAGCTGGAGGGTGTGTCAGAGGGAAGTGGAGCTACGTACAAACCTCATTTGTCCGTGGTGCTGTCGGTCACATTAGCTAGGACCTGGCCTCAACCATATTCTAAAGCCAACTTTACAAGCTAGCTAGCTAGCATGTAGCCTAGCCCAGTTGACTTTAGAGACCAACGCTTTTCTGCACAGATGTAGGAGTACATTTGACTGTCAGGTGAATAAATGCAAGTAACATTGACAGCATTTTGTTTTCTGAACGTAAATTGCCCTTGAGTAACATCAGGCTATATGAGGGGTAGCAGCTATGTTTCTTAAAGAACGCTAGCTAGGGAGAGTTTTGTGTTGCTGCAGTTTGAAACAACTAGCAGCGAGCGCTGTTTCATATGGAGGACTGAAAGTGCCACAATTAAATAAATAAATACACCATCAATAATTATTTAAATGTGTCGTTAATTAATTAAAATTGGAATTAAATACATATGTTTAATTCATTAAATGTGTAATTAATTTATTAAATACCAATTCATTTTATGTAAAAAAAAAACATATTTAATTAATTATGTCATGGTCCTGTGTTGCAAAGCATCAATAATTTATTTTATCTGTCAAATTCACCCATCAAAGTCAGTGGGCGGTGCTAACGCTGATCTAGTTTGATCCACTGCTTTAGTCTGAAGTGCCTGGAGAGAGACATATTCACCTGATACTTAGCGACTGTAGCTAAAAGACTTTAACCAAACCTGATTTTGAATACAGCGGTAGCTAATAACTCACTTGATAAATACATTGGTTGGTAGATTAAGAAAATGTTACTAACGTGTTTTTACGTGAATGTAACGCTTGGCCAACTATTACCTCTGATTATTACAGCACGTTTGCCATCAATACTTTCTCCAATATCATTTTATGCAATTTCATTTTCCTTGATAATTAAACTGTCTCTGTTATACAGTAGGCTACTGTGCAAAAGTTGTAGGCAGGCGGGAAAAAATGCTGTAACCTAAGAATACTTTCAAAATGGAAGTGTTAACAGTTCATTTTCATCAATTAGCATACAGTGAATGGACAGAAGATAAATATAAATAAAATCAATATTTGGTGTGACCACCCTTTGCCTTCAAAAGAGCAAACAGCAAATTATTCTAGGTACACTTGCAGTTTTTAAAAGGAACTCCGCTGGCAGGTTGTCCCAAGCATCTTGGAGAACTAACCACAGATGTTCTGTCGATGTAGGCTTCCTCAGATCTTTCCGTTTCATCATGTAATCCCAGGCAGTGATAATTTACCGCATTTTTTCACACCTGCCTAAAACTTTTGCACAGTACTGTATGTCACCACCTCTGTTTCAATGCAACTTGGCTGAAATTACATTTAACAAATACACATAGAAACATTGCAGAACAATGACAGTGTACAGGGTTGTTTTATCTTTTATTTCAATGTAAGACATTGGGCTGATTGCAGGAAGATAGGTGCCAGTCTTCAGATGGAGGGTCTCTGTATGCTGAGGTCAGTCAATGTGAACAAACAATAATCCTTGGCACTACCTTCATCTCCTTACTGAACTACTCTACTACCACCCCATACCCTTTCTGAACATTCATATAGCTATCAAATCTGAACTACTCTACTACCACCCCATACCCTTTCTGAACATTCATATAGCTATCAAATCTGAACTACTCTACTACCACCCCATACCCTTTCTGAACATTCATATAGCTATCAAATCTGAACTACTCTACTACCACCCCATACCCTTTCTGAACATTCATATAGCTATCAAATCTGAACTACTCTACTACCACCCCATACCCTTTCTGAACATTCATATAGCTATCAAATGAAATACAACATGTCATTCTTCATGAATGAGCATGCAAACATCAATGAATATAAATTAATATCTTAGTATTCAATAGAAGTGAGATCAGTATCATCATTTTGAGGTAGAGCATGGTGTGTCATAGTTTGGGGAGGCGACAATATAAAAACAGTGGACCAGACATAATATTCTAATGAAAATCAGGATCACAGGGACATTTACCTCAGCAGCCTAGTCTCTGCCACTCACACTCCTCAGTGTGGGCGATGTCGAGGACACCGTAAAGCAGTGTACCATTTATATCGCAGCCGTAACCTCACTATGGCTGAAACATTAAGCATGGTAGTTCCTGACCAGTTGTCCAGCTCAAAAAAAAAAAGAAGAGTATCCCAGCTCCAAGGATCCTTTCTTTAACATGTCAGTTTAGGTAGGAACATGTTTGTAGTAGATATGTAAACAAATGTGTAGTAAATATGTTAACAATTGCATGCCTGTAAGTGGGGGGCATGGCATGTCCTGATCTGCTTTGTGTTGGCTGCTCCGGTGCTTAGTTTGCCAGGTGTGGGTCCATGGAGCACATTTACATTCAGTCATTTAGCAGACACTTTTGTCAAAAGCAGCGTACAGGGCAGAGAACATTCAAGCTACAAGCAAGAGACCTAGTGTAACAATAAAAAATATTTAGCATAAAGAAATTGAAAAAAAAGTGACTGCTGTAAGTGCAAGTTAAGTACTAGTCGAAGTGCAAGTTAAGTAGTACACTACTACTAGTAGAAGTGCAAGTAAGGAGGGGAGGTGCTCTGGTAGTGCTAGGCAGTTCGTTCCACCAACGTGGAACTACAAATGGAAGTTGGATGATGGATGTATGGATGTTGCTATGGTTCCCAGTTTTGCCTCTCTGTAGGTAAACCTGAAGGAAAAAAGAAACACACAATAATTAATTTAGCAGACATTTACAAAATGCCAATCTGCACCATACCAAAAACGCAATGTCACTGAAACTGATGAAGCATATGGTTGACACTAGGGTTGTCACGATACCAAAATCATGACTTTTTATAAATTATGACATCTGTAAGGTTCCCTTTTTTACCAGCTTGTTCCTGCCCAGCTTTTTGAACACTTTACAAATGGCATTCGTATTAGTATTAGCCTACAGCAAGATATTAATGAAAACTACATGGTGACATCATTGCATTGATTATACAGGGCTATGTTAACCTATTGTCCGTAACTGACTATATGACTACATAGTTATTTCCATAACTATGAATTACATAATTTGACAGATTTCATTCATTCACATTCATGTTTTATCTTAATTCATGGAATAATAATTTTTCCTTCACTAAAAATAAAAGAATTAGCTCAAGATCCACCCTCAGGCTCCAACAGCATGTAGCCTATTGCATCAAGTGTGTATTATTTGGTACACTTTTGTGTGCATTCTGACCTCATGATCATATAGGCCCACATAAGTGAAATTGTAGGTTATTTTGCATGTATAGCTATTTTAATATTGACAATGTACTTGACTACGTACTTGCAGCCAAATTGACACTTGCTTGATGTTTGACTGTGTTAGGGAAGTTGTTTGCAACCTAGCCAACATAGCTATCACAATAACATTGCAAAGAAGTTAACCCGAGAGCATTTAATACTAGCATCAGATGGAAAAAGGAAGAAAGAAAAAACGTAATACTAGCATCAATGTCCAAGAGTGTTAAAACAAGCCTTCTAACATCGCTAACGGGATGTCTTGCTAGTGGCTACTTGCTAGCGGCTGTTTATGACAAACTAGCAAGTCAAAACATTCCTTACACAGTCAAACATCAAGCAACTGCAACACAAGACAAGGCAGACGTCCTCTTTTACCCGAACATGTGCTCTTTTCGAGACCTAAATGCGTCCGGGTAAAAGAGGAGAAAACAAATACATTCCCGTCCCCGTCAATCAACCGTAGCAAATGGCATTACGTTTTAGGTGCACTGTCAAGCTAAAAAGGCACCGGATGCCTAAAAGAGCCCGGGTGATGTAATGTTGACTTTCGAACGACTCTTGAGTGACAGTTGCTATGCCAACGCCAATACGTCACCCTAACGCGATTTACTTCAGAGCATCTTGCATTGTACTTTGCTACCTGAGACCAGCTTGCTTGTATTTGACCTACAATAAACCAACCAAAACAACCATGTACTTGATGTTTGACTTTGGTAGGAAAGTGGTTCATTCGCTAGTTGGTTATAGTATCAAAGTAAGCACATTTCATTAGCTAGCTCGTGCTAGTGTAACGAGCTATCTTGTTAGCTTGAAGCTATTCATCTGTTGTTGTGCTTAAATTAAGAAAGTCCTTAATGTGTTGTGATTTTAAGACATATCTGACGGCACCCACAATTAAATTTGAACAAAACAGGGCATTGTTTGCACAACATTTTACTAAAGAACAACGGGGGCTTGCTAGCTTTGACATGCTAGCGGACATTGCTAACTTACAGGTTACCAGCAGGCAGGTGTAGCTAAAACTTTTTATTCGCTTAATATTGTGCCTAAACGGATACTATGTACCCCGACACTTTTTGGCTATCAGTCAGAGAGTCTCAAGAGTAGTTCGAAAGCCATCAGCTACGTTTTAGTCGCTTAATATTGTCGCACAAAAGGAGGAATTGCTATTAGCAATATAGATGCTAGCACGCGAAACCTGTTGATGTGTGCTTACTTACAAAAGACCGGCAGCCAATATTAAGCGTGTAAAAAGTACCTAATGGCTTTCGAACAACTCTTGAGACTCTCTGACTGATAGCTAAAAAGTGTCCGGGTGCGTAGTGTCCGTTAAGGCACAATATTAAGCGACTAAAAAGTAGCTGATGGCTTTCGAACGACTCTGAGACTTAAAGCTAATAAGCGCCCGGCCTACGTGGTGACGTAATGCTGACGTTGGCATAGAAACTGTCACTCAAGAGGCGTTCGAAAGTCAACATTACGTCACCCGGGCTCTTTTTGGCATCCGGTGCCTTTTTAGCTTGAGGTTCCGTGAAACTAGCGGATTTAAGGATTTCTGTAGCGGCAATAAGACGTCCGGTCAGTCCGAAACGGCAGAATATACCGTCAAAATAAAAGTACAATTAAACGCTCTCCTGAAACTCGATTTGTTGACAGAAATCACACTTTTGGCTGTAGGTATGTCTTGCTAGAATCATTTTAACGTCTGTCTTCAATATTTTAGGACAGCGAATAGTATTAACAGCAGAAATTGATAGTAAAATGGACACAAGTTGCAAGCGTGTCTCAGTCATTTACAGCATAGGGAGCCATCGGCAACGAAGTGACGGCTTGTGCATCGTTTTATTTGTTGATATTTGGCACTCGCTGTTGTTGGGTCATTCCTGTAGTGCGTGCATACTCATGGCTCCACTCGTGCACCCAATCAGAGTTGTTTGCACTTAAGGTACCCAGTCGCGGGAAGAGGAGAACAGTGGATGGAGAGTTGGTGTGAAGGCAGTTGGTTTGCATACGTTTACCGTTTAAATATTATCATTTAAATCGTGTGCGCTCAGATACTTGTAAGTATTAATAATGTTCCTTTATTATGCTTAGTTTATTCTGCTTACAGTATGTGTTTAGATAACCGAGCATTGATATTTAAATCCGTTGTACGATCGCGGGTGTATATTTAATTAATGCCGGTCGTGGTTAAATTATAAATGTATATAATCTTCTTTAGCGATTTAGGGATATGTTTAGTGTAACTTGTGCTGTTTAGCAGATATAATGTAATTATAAGTGTAATAATAAGTGATTAATGTAGGTAGTAGTGTGAATTTAGTTAGATGACAAACTTGTTGATTAATGCTATTGTGAATGTTAGGTTGTGACTAGCTGTATATTGAGAGATTCATATAGTATTATTGCTAAGTAGTTTGTATTCTGTTTCTTTGCAGAACCACACACCCACACACAAACACATACATATACATGACCTAAACACACATACAGACACACACAAACACACCCTATATCCATTCCATTCAATTCAATTTATTAATAAATATCAAACTGGAGTCAACATCATTCTCAGGCATTTTAATTAGATGCACCACAGCGGCTTCTACAGATTCCTTACCAGAAAACAAGAGTCTCCACAACAACACCTACCTCAATACAAACCTGTGTTTATTCCATTAATCTCGGCTTTACAACAAACCTCATCTTTGGATCATTCTCAGGCCTTTTAATCAGATCTCACAGTGGCTTCTAAGCATTTCTGACCAGACAACATAGTCTCCATAACACAGACTAATAATGTAGCCTACTAATGTAATTCACAATTACATTACATTTAAGATGCGGAGCAGCCTCAAGCCTCCAGACCTCCAGACAGAGGAAAATGTGGACCAGGACACATAGGGCAGGTAGGCTTAAGTGCTGATCACCAGATGTGAGATGAGTGGACATTATAATAGTAATGATAATGGTAATAATAATAATAATGGTAACAATAATAATATATAATCAGACAGATGATGAGCCCAGTACATCAGCTGCATCCAAAGAGCCGGAGCCAGACCCAGACCCAGACCCAGATGAGATCAGGACAGACTGGCAAAACAGGGAAAGACATATGACACAGACATGCAACATATTTTTTGTCAATGGAAACATCGGTACACACTTACTGTTGGCCAGCGGTGTAAGGCACTTCGGACAAGAGCCTCGAAGTCCTTCACGGCCTCTTCAATAGTGAGACTCGAAGTAATGTTATTACTTGGAGCAGTCAAACAAACCAGATCAGGCTCTGGCATAGTGACGGTCTGCACCTCCTTCCTGATGGCACTGGCAGACGCCCCAGGTGTGCTGCTGAACCCGAAGGTTAGCCCCCCGCCAGCTGGCATTTGGACAATACCATCCATAAGACTTCGCAAATGCGAATCCCCAAATACCATGACAAACTAGTTAAATGCACAGACATAAAATTCAAGTTAGCTTGCAGCTGCTCGCCAGAATGAACCTGTGAAATTCAACCACGCTACTGAATGTCATTTAAGATTTTAACATGTGTAATTGATCAAACAAGACAAGGCGATTTCAGGGAGTCTTTACATTTAAAAATGTTATTAATAATAATAATAATAACAATAATAATAATAACTTGCATTTATAAAGCGCTTTTCAAGGACCCAAAGACGCATTATTGCGATTATTGACGAAACCAATTCATTTAGCCGCACATGCTAGTTTTACTGGGCCAGTATTGTGGCAGTAAAACTGCAAAAGCTTTTCTCAACTGCTTAAGTATTGCATTTGCTTACCTTTTTGTCCGAGGGTTCGGGGAAAACCGTTTTATGGTAGTGGCCTGAGACCAGTGATCTAGTCCAGAGATTCGCACGATGTATGAAACCATACATGGTTGCAAGAAATTTCAATTTCAGTTCTGAATCACAATCACAATTCTGAAGTCAGAAGAAGGAGAAAGGACGATTTTCCCACGAATGTCGTTTTTATATCTTGCTCTGAACTATTCCAATTGGTCACTCTAACACAGATTTTCCTGCGGACAGCCAGATAGCAACATTGTTTCTTGTGGCACTGCCTTGAAATCCATTTCTAGACCTTTCTTTTCTTAAAGTTGCATAAGCATGCTATTTTATATATATATATATATATATATATATATATATATATATGCATTACCCCCATGTTGAGGGTGCAGCCGGCTCCCAACCAGGAGCAGCGAGAGTGAATTGTAATAAAAAAAATATCAATTTAAAATATATTGTTTCATTTTTTTGTGCATAACACACACAGAACACAGTTTAACCATGTAACTTCATATATGAGCCTAGAATACTAGGACATTAAAGGTTTTTCCATAAAACCAAATAAATAAATAAATAGGAACACTTTGGGTCAGTTATGGCATCACTCTGGGTCATTTATGGGGGGGTCACTTTAGGGTCAGTTATGGCATCACTTTGGGTCATTTATGGGGTCACTTTGGGTCAGTTATGGCATCACTTTGGGTCATTTATGGCTTCTTTTTGGTAAGGTTTGGGGGGTTTTGGCATCTATTTGGGATACTTCTGGCTAAGGTTTGGTATTCCAAAATTGGTTTTGGCTGAGTTTTGGCCGCCTTTTGTTTTTCTTTTGGCACGCCTAATTTGGCCCAAATTTGGGCCGTACATCATTCCAAAGCTTTGCCAAAATGGCAAAGAAAAACTAAGAAAACTAAATCTTGTGCACCCTCAACATGGGGGTAAAATGACATCCCTATAACATGACCTTCTCAAATGATATATAATTTACAGGGCCTGAATCGCTTTTGTGGCATTGGCCGGGCATCTTGTGCCAACTGTGATGAGTGGACATTATAATAGTAATGATAGTTATGATAATGGTAACTGTGATGAGTGGACATTATAATAGTAATGATAATGGTAATAATTGTGCCACTGTGCCAACTGTGCCATTCGCCATAGCATGAATGCACGATACACTGTTGCCAAAGTACTCAAACAATACAACAATTGTGATTTAGTTTTCTTATTTCAGCTATTTGAATATGAGGTGTGCTCTCCATTCGTGTCTATGGCGAATGGCACAGTTGGCACAAGATGCCCGCCAATGCCACAAAAGCGATTCAGGCCCTGTAAATCATATGTCATTTGAAGGGTCATGTTGTCAGGATGTCATTTTACCCCCATGTTGAGGTGCACAAGATTTAGTTTTCTTATTTCAGCTATTGGAATATTAGGTGTGCTCTCCAGCCGTGTCTATGGCGAATGGTGCAGCGGGCACAAGATGCCCTGCCAATGCCACAAAAGCGATTCAGGCCCTGTAAATCATATGTCATTTGAAAGGTCATGTTGTCAGGATGTCATTTTACCCCCATGTTAAGGTGCACAAGATTTAGTTTTCTTATTTCATCTGTTTGAATATTAGGTGTGCTCTCCAGCCGTGTCTATGGCGAATGGTGCAACGGGCACAAGATGCCCCGACAATGTCACAAAAGCGATTCAGGCCCTGTAAATCATATGTCATTTGAAAGGTCATGTTGTCAGGATGTCATTTTACCCCCATGTTAAGGTGCACAAGATTTAGTTTTCTTATTTCATCTGTTTGAATATTAGGTGTGCTCTCCAGCCGTGTCTATGGCGAATGGTGCAGCGGGCACAAGATGCCCCGCCAATGCCACAAAAGCGATTCAGGCCCTGTAAATCATATGTCATTTGAAAGGTCATGTTGTCAGGATGTCATTTTACCTCCATGTTAAGGTGCACAAGATTTAGTTTTCTTATTTCAGCTATTTGAATATGTGCTCTCCATTCGTGTCTATGGCGAATGGCACAGTTGGCACAAGATGCCCCGCCAATGCCACAAAAGCGATTCAGGCCCTGTAAATCATATGTCATTTGAAAGGTCATGTTGTAAGGATTTCATTTTACCCCCATGTTGAGGGTGCACAAGACTTAGTTTTCCTATTTCAAGTATTTGAATGTCATGCATGCACTCTAATAGTGTGCATTGTATAATGCCTTGTTTAATGGCTTTCATCAATAAGCTGTAGTGTTTAGTGTAACCCTCTTAGTTTCTTTGGTCTTCAAATAAGAAATAAGTTATTTCTCGAATAAGGCAAATGATATATGTATCCCAAATGATATATTTCCCCCTGAAAAAGATAGAGCCATTTTTAGAGCTATTGAAAAATAGTAGGCTACTTTTATCATGTAATTTGAACAATCTGGAAGGTTTCCACCAAACATCTTCATTAATTTCTCATTCTTATACATTAAAAGGCGAAATTTCGACCGTTGGGTGGCTGCATGGAATTCATTATCATTGTTGTTAGGGATTCCCATTGTTAACCGCTGTGGATGTACAGCAGCGTGAACCTAGCGGGAATAGAACGTTCAAACCCGATATGAAAACTGTTAGCCAAAACGGCTAAAAGTTAGCCAAACTATCAAAATAAAAGTCCCGCGATTTATACGGATCCACAGCGGTTATCAATGGGAATCCCTAACAATAATGATAATGAATTCCATGCAGCCACCCAACGGTCGAAATTTCGCCTTTTAATGTATAAGAATGAGAAATTAATGACGATGTTTTGTGGAAACCTTCCAGATTGTTCAAATTACATGATAAAAGTAGCCTACTATTTTTCAATAGCTCTAAAAATGGCTCTATCTTTTTCAGGGGGATATATATCATTTGGGATACATATATCATTTGCCTTATTCGAGAAATAACTTATTTCTTATTTGAAGACCAAAGAAACTAGGGGGTTACACTAAACACTACAGCTTATTGATGAAAGCCATTAAACAAGGCATTATACAATGCACACTATTAGAGTGCATACATGACATTCAAATACTTGAAATAGGAAAACTAAGTCTTGTGCACCCTCAACATGGGGGTAAAATGAAATCCTTACAACATGACCTTTCAAATGACGTATGATTTACAGGGCCTGAATCGCTTTTGTGGCATTGGCGGGGCATCTTGTGCCAACTGTGCCATTCGCCATAGACACAAATGAAGAGCACATATTCAAATAGCTGAAATAAGAAAACTAAATCTTGTGCACCTTAACATGGAGGTAAAATGACATCCTGACAACATGACCTTTCAAATGACATATGATTTACAGGGCCTGAATCGCTTTTGTGGCATTGGCGGGGCATCTTGTGTCCGCTGCACCATTCGCCATAGACACGGCTGGAGAGCACACCTAATATTCAAACAGATGAAATAAGAAAACTAAATCTTGTGCACCTTAACATGGGGGTAAAATGACATCCTGACAACATGACCTTTCAAATGACATATGATTTACAGGGCCTGAATCGCTTTTGTGGCATTGGCGGGGCATCTTGTGCCAACTGTGCCATTCGCCGTAGACACGGCTGGAGAGCACACCTAATATTCAAACAGATGAAATAAGAAAACTAAATCTTGTGCACCTTAACATGGGGGTAAAATGACATCCTGACAACATGACCTTTCCAATGACATATGATTTACAGGGCCTGAATCGCTTTTGTGGCATTGGCGGGGCATCTTGTGCCCGCTGCACCATTCGCCATAGACACGGCTGGAGAGCACAACAAATATTCAAATAGCTGAAATAAGAAAACTAAATCTTGTGCACCTCAACATGGAGGTAAAATGACATCCTGACAACAAGAACTTTCAAATGACATATGATTTACAGGGCCTGAATCGCTTTTGTGGCATTGGCGGGGCATCTTGTGCCCGCTGCACCATTCGCCATAGACACGGCTGGAGAGCACACCTAATATTCAAACAGATGAAATAAGAAAACAAAATCTTATGCACCTTAACATGGGGGTAAAATGACATCCTGACAACATGACCTTTCAAATGACATATGATTTACAGGGCCTGAATCGCTTTTGTGGCATTGGCGGGGCATCTTGTGCCCGCTGCACCATTCGCCATAGACACGGCTGGAGAGCACACCTAATATTCAAACAGATGAAATAAGAAAACTAAATCTTGTGCACCTTAACATGGGGGTAAAATGACATCCTGACAACATGACCTTTCCAATGACATATGATTTACAGGGCCTGAATCGCTTTTGTGGCATTGGCGGGGCATCTTGTGCCCGCTGCACCATTCGCCATAGACACGGCTGGAGAGCACACCTAATATTCAAACAGATGAAATAAGAAAACTAAATCTTGTGCACCTTAACATGGGGGTAAAATGACATCCTGACAACATGACCTTTCCAATGACATATGATTTACAGGGCCTGAATCGCTTTTGTGGCATTGGCGGGGCATCTTGTGCCCGCTGCACCATTCGCCATAGACATGGCTGGAGAGCACAACAAATATTCAAATAGCTGAAATAAGAAAACTAAATCTTGTGCACCTCAACATGGAGGTAAAATGACATCCTGACAACATGAACTTTCAAATGACATATGATTTACAGGGCCTGAATCGCTTTTGTGGCATTGACGGGGCATCTTGTGCCCGCTGCACCATTCGCCATAGACACGGCTGGAGAGCACACCTAATATTCAAACAGATGAAGTAAGAAAACTAAATCTTGTGCACCTTAACATGGGGGTAAAATGACATCCTGACAACATGACCTTTCAAATGACATATGATTTACAGCGCTTGAATCGCTTTTGTGGCATTGGCGGGCATCTTGTGCCCGTGGCACCATTCGCCATAGACACGGCTGGAGAGCACACCTAATATTCAAATAGCTGAAATAAGAAAACTAAATCTTGTGCACCCTCAACATGGGGGTAAAATGACATCCTGACAACATGACCTTTCAAATGACATATGATTTACAGGGCCTGAATCGCTTTTGTGGCATTGGCGGGGCATCTTGTGCCAACTGTGCCATTCGCCATAGACACGAATGGAGAGCACACCTAATATTCAAATAGCTGAAATAAGAAAACTAAATCACAATTGTTGTATTGTTTGAGTACTTTGGCAACAGTGTATCGTGCATTCATGCTATGGCGAATGGCACAGTTGGCACAATTATTACCATTATCATTACTATTATAATGTCCACTCATCACAGTTACCATTATCATAACTATCATTACTATTATAATGTCCACTCATCACAGTTGGCACAAGATGCCCGGCCAATGCCACAAAAGCGATTCAGGCCCTGTAAATTATATATCATTTGAGAAGGTCATGTTATAGGGATGTCATTTTACCCCCATGTTGAGGGTGCACAAGATTTAGTTTTCTTAGTTTTTCTTTGCCATTTTGGCAAAGCTTTGGAATGATGTACGGCCCAAATTTGGGCCAAATTAGGCGTGCCAAAAGAAAAACAAAAGGAGGCCAAAACTCAGCCAAAACCAATTTTGGAATACCAAACCTTAGCCAGAAGTATCCCAAATAGATGCCAAAACCCCCCAAACCTTACCAAAAAGAAGCCATAAATGACCCAAAGTGATGCCATAACTGACCCAAAGTGACCCCATAAATGACCCAAAGTGATGCCATAACTGACCCTAAAGTGACCCCCCCATAAATGACCCAGAGTGATGCCATAACTGACCCAAAGTGTTCCTATTTATTTATTTATGTGGTTTTATGGAAAAACCTTTAATGTCCTAGTATTTTAGGCGCATATATGATGTTACATGGTTAAACTGTGTTCTGTGTGTGTTATGCACAAAAAAATGAAACAATATATTTTAAATTGACATTTTTTTTATTACAATTCACTCTCGCTGCTCCTGGTTGGGAGCCGGCTGCACCCTTTCCCATTCGCGGGAAAATCGTCCTTTCTCCTTCTTCTGACTTCAGAATTGTGATTGTGATTCAGAACTGAAATTGAAATTTTTCCACATTTTCCTCTGTCTGGAGGTCTGGAGGCTTGTGGCTGCTCAGCATCTTAAATGTAATGTAATTGTGAATTACATTAGTAGGCTACATTATTAGTCTGTGTTATGGAGACTATGTTGTCTGGTCAGAAATGCTTAGAAGCCACTGTGAGATCTGATTAAAAGGCCTGAGAATGATCCAAAGATGAGGTTTGTTGTAAAGCCGAGATTAATGGAATAAACACAGGTTTGTATTGAGGTAGGTGTTGTTTTGAAGACTCTTGTTTTCTGGTAAGGAATCTGTAGAAGCCGCTGTGGTGCATCTAATTAAAATGCCTGAGAATGATGTTGACTCCAGTTTGATATTTATTAATAAATTGAATTGAATGGAATGGATATAGGTTGTGTTTGTGTGTGTCTGTATGTGTGTTTAGGTCATGTATATGTATGTGTTTGTGTGTGGGTGTGTGGTTCTGCAAAGAAACAGAATACAAACTACTTAGCAATAATACTATATGAATCTCTCAATATACAGCTAGTCACAACCTAACATTCACAATAGCATTAATCAACAAGTTTGTCATCTAACTAAATTCACACTACTACCTACATTAATCACTTATTATTACACTTATAATTACACTGTAAAAAAACAACCTAATTTTACAGTTAATAACTCTTTTTTTACTTACATTTTTACAGTGGTTTTCTGTTTTATGAAATTGTATACAAAACTACGTATAATAATGGAGGTTAACTATAAATTAAAAACACGACTGCTATTTTAAGGATAATGCCAATAATGACAAATTACATGGATTTCTATTTTTTTTTACAGAAAATAACTGTATTATTTATACATAATTTTTCCATTTTTCTAAAATACATGCAAATGTAAATAAAATTACACTGATAATCTGAAATTAAATATGTAGCTCATTATATTAAGGTTTATGTACATACTAACAATTTATCATGTTTCTATGTAAATTTACAGTGAATTCCTCAAAAATTCAGCAAACCCATTTTCATTAACCTGTTAGAACCTTGATGTTTTTTGGCAAATTCTACCTAAAATTCCATGCCCAAATGTAAAGGCCTACTTTTGAGTCTTAAGTATAGTATGATGGCAAATTTCAATTTGATGTTACAAAAGTGCCCCTCAAGCTATGATAAAATACCTTTAGAGTACCATATATGTTATCTCAAATTTTAGAAAGATGTTGATAACCTTCCCAAAATATAGGCGCCCACTAATTATTTTTCCTTTTGCATCTAGATTACTGTGGATTTAAGTGGGAAAATGAATTGAAATGGCCAGTTATTTCATAAAATTGTGTGCCCCCAAGGGTATGCCATCACCTGAACAAATGGAACTGATATCTCATCCCAATCAAAAGTTAGAAGATAAATAATCGGTGATCTCTCCATATACTCTTCCGTGACTTTTGCTGCTTTCTGATTCTACCAGACTCTATTTCAATCTTCTCGTCATCCAACGGTTGAAGCTCTTTCAATGCTGCTGTTACCCCATAAAAACAATCTTTTTGGGGGCTGATTCACTGTTTTATTTTTAGAAGCCATGATGATGTAGAATAAATGTGTTTCGTTGTACAACTGCATTTCGTTATAGAACTGTCTAAAACTTGCGTGGCTAAACGGCAAAACAAATGCACGTGAATTACTGATTACATCCCACCTTCTCTGTTGTGCACTCGGATATCTTTGCATCTCATTGGTCTACAGTCATGATTGACACATGTGTGGACCAGTCAAGGAAAGTATTAGTTTATGTTTTTCACGCACAGACTTAGCAGAGTTTACCATAGCAACCATGGACATATGATAGCAACAAAATAGTCTTGGGTGCGCGCATTGTGTCAGACTGACAGGTCAGTCAACCTATGATATTAGTTACAGGTTCCCGTATCTTGCTGGCTGATTGGGTTATCCTGATAAGATAAGACTCTGTAAAAGGTCGGGATAGCCTTCACGCTAGAGCAAGATGTTACTCATAAGAGGACTCAGGAGGTTGAAGATGTTAGAAAGATGGGTATTTTTATTAACCCAAATAAGGCACAAAGGCAGTTAAAACACTGACAATACTAAATCAATATAAAAAATACAGTTTTCACTAAGGACAAATGCATGAAGCCACCAACAAATAAGCAATTCACATAAGACCACATGTATAAAAAGGACCATTAACTGGTCAGTGAGAGTCCTTATTAAACACGATCACTCTCACTACGAAACAAAACAAAAGCAAATAAAAGGACCAAGGTAACTAGCCCATCGTGAGAGCTCCAAGGACTTACGTCCTATTAAACTGCCAACTTTCCTGAACAAAGAACAAAGGTAAGTTTAAGTAGCCTTGACAAGCACCTTGAATTGGCTAATACCAATCATTGATTTCAGGTGTGTCAATCAGCAAGGCACCAACACCTGTGGCTCACAGCAGCCATACCTAAACAATCAAACTCCCAATCAACTAGAAAACACAGACTACACATGGTAGCAATTAGGCTTGGTGCCGGCATAGCCGACACATAATAAAGCAGCCAAATCTCATTAAACATAAACTCCATATATTGCGCCATCTTCACAACACAAACTTAGACACTAAACACCGGTTGACAAACGGTATGAAATATGACAATATGATTATTGTTAAACTAAATAAACAGAAAATTTCAGAGACAAGACATTGAATGTGTGCTGATTTTAACTGAACAAAGACATGAACATCAAACATGTAACACACACACACACCAAAACACCTTCACCCAGTCCACAAAAGCAGCAGCCTACAGGCTGCAGTGGTGGGTCACACAGGTGCCCCGTCACAGACTCACTTTATTCATTCGGTTAAAATCAAGCCACCCCTGAACTAAACACCACTATACATATTTGGGACCCATTCTAACGGCATCGGCAAGCCTGGTCTAGTCACACAAGAGCATTGTCCAAATTCCCTAATGCTGAATGGGCAATAAATCCAACAGACCCACTCCAAAATCTTGTGGAAAGACTTCCTATAAGAGAGGCAACTGTTATAGAGTAGTTTTGGAATGAGATGTGCGTGAAACTCATATATGTGTGATGATCAGCTGTCCCAATACTTTTGACCTGACCTAACCTTGGATCTGGCTGGCCCAGAGCAATGCAGAACAATAAAGACGAGACAAGGGGGAAATTACTTTGCAATGGACTGACTCACTCCATGTAGTTTAATATGAGTCTGAAGTCAAATGTTTTAACTTTTGTGGGTAGAGGCTATTGTGATGTTCCTGCTGAGCTCCGCTCCGGCCACGCCCCCTTCAATCACACAAGCACATACACCTGTTTCACTCTCACTCATGCTCTCAGCTGCATGTCATCAGTATCATTCACCATCCCAGCTGCACTGCATTCAGGTCCCAAATCACATGATCACACACACCTGATTCACTCCTATATATAACCTGCACTCCCCTCACTCCGTGTTTGGTCTTGTCGCTACAAGGGTGAAACCTTTGCCCAAGTCTTCTAGCTCTGTGGCCCACTCTACGTCCCTGGGATTCCGCCTTCCGGCCACCGGCAACTACAACCCCATTGTCAGCTGGCTTCCAGCCCAGCAAGCTCTCTGTCCGTGGGCGTCCAGCCCCGCAAGCTCCCTGTCTGCTGGCTTCCGAGTCAGCCATTTCGGTGCCGGCAGACTTTTAGGACTGCATTATCCAGAGTGCCGTGCATACGGCACCGGGAGTAATGTGACTGTCTTGTCCGGCCTGTAGCCGTGTACCTCTGTTCTTTGCCCTTGCGCACAGTAGCCAGAGTGAGACTCTGTGCGATCTTTAGTTCATGTTCCTAGATCTTTGTGTTAGAACTCTGTCTGTTAACCCTTTCGTTGATTTGTATACTCTGTTTGTGTCCTGTTCCCCGTCTGTACTCCATCAATAAACTCTGCATCACCTGAAACTCTTCAATCACAAACCCTGCAAGTCAATGTTTGAAATAATTATCTTCCAAAATAAAACCATCATTTTACAATCTTGAGCATGTGTCAGCACTTTATTGAATGTGTTTGATCATAAAAATGTAGGAGCAATCTGGAAAATGACAGTTTCTCTGCTAAATGTGAATTGCCGTCACTTAATTGAAGGTGTTTCATTGTAATAAATGAGGGAAAATCTGTAAAATACCAGTGTTTCTCTGCAAAACTGTTAGGGCTGCCATTTTATTGAAGGTGTTTAATCTTAATTAAAGAAGCCTGACTTAATGAATGGTGTTTGCTCGTTATAAATTAGGAAGAATCTGTAAAATAACAGTATTTTTTGCTGAACTTGTAGTACTGTCACTTTATTGAAAGTGTTCGATATTAATAATAAAAAAATCTGTAAAATAACAGTTTTTCTCTGCTGAACTGTTAGGGCTGCCACTTTATTGAAGATTTTTAATCTTAATTAAAGAAGCCTGACTTAATGAATGGTGTTTGTTCGTAATAAATTAGGAAGAATCTGTAAAATAACAGCATTTTTTGCTAAACTTGTAGTACTGTCACCTTATTGAAAGTATTCGATATTAATAATAGATACAAAAATCTGTAAAATAACAGTTTTTCTCTGCTGAACTGTTAGGGCTGCCACTTTATTGAAGTTTTTTAATCTTAAATATCGAGGAAAACATTGTAAAATATCAGTGTTTCTCTGCTATACTTTTAGTACCCTAACTTAATAAAAGGTGTTTGTTCGTAATAAATTAGGAAGAATCTGTACAATAACAGTTTTTCTCTGCTAAACTGTTAGGGCTGTAACTTTATTAATGGTGTTTGATTGTATTAATTGAGGAAAAATCTATAAAAAAAACAGTTTTTCTCTGCAAATCCTTAAATGGAAATATCTGTAAATATAGGGTTTTTGCACTTTATTTGAATTAGGATGTTTTACTTTAATTTTGCGGTTTTTGTTTGGCAGCCGTAGCTGCCAGTAATTTACTGTTTTTTTACAGATTTTTTTTTTACAGTGTACATTATATCTGCTAAACAGCACAAGTTACACTAAACATATCCCTAAATCGCTAAAGAAGATTATATACATTTATAATTTAACCGCGACCGGCATTAATTAAATATACACCCGCGATCGTACAACGGATTTAAATATCAATGCTCGGTTATCTAAACACATACTGTAAGCAGAATAAACTAAGCATAATAAAGGAGCATTATTAATACTTACAAGTATCTGAACGCACACGATTTAAATGATAATATTTAAACGGTAAACGTATGCAAACCAACTGCCTTCACACCAACTCTCCATCCACTGTTCTCCTCTTCCCGCGACTGGGTACCTTAAGTGCAAACAACTCTGATTGGGTGCACGAGTGGAGCCATGAGTATGCACGCACTACAGGAATGACCCAACAACAGCGAGTGCCAAATATCAACAAATAAAACGATGCACAAGCCGTCACTTCGTTGCCGATGGCTCCCTATGCTGTAAATGACTGAGACACGCTTGCAACTTGTGTCCATTTTACTATCAATTTCTGCTGTTTATACTATTCGCTGTCCTAAAATATTGAAGACAGACGTTAAAATGATTCTAGCAAGACATACCTACAGCCAAAAGTGTGATTTCTGTCAACAAATCGAGTTTCAGGAGAGCGTTTAATTGTACTTTTATTTTGACGGTATATTCTGCCGTTTCGGACTGACCGGACGTCTTATTGCCGCTACAGAAATCCTTAAATCCGCTAGTTTCACGGAACCCTGCTGTACACAGGTAGACAGCGAGCGGTAGGTTATCTCCTCTGAGGTAACTTCTAAGTGTCGCTTATTATAATATTTTTTTAATTTCTGGTCAAACTTTAGATCATTTGTTATAATTAAAATGTCACTAATGGTAAAATATCAAAAACAGGAAAATCTGAACAGCAGATTTCGTTGTGTGCCGAGCTGTTATGTGTCGGGGAGATTTAACTCTATCGTAAGTTTCCCCCAGTTTTCCGAAGGATGACAGTCAGGGCGATATGGGTCAAAAACATTAGGCGTGATCATTTCGTTATAAGGAGACACACCACTGTCTGCAGTCGGAATTTTATGCCAGAAGACATGATTGAAGGGGACCGACGCCGTTTGAAACCAAGGGCGATTTCGGCGACTTCAGCCTGCCGGTCGCTCGACAAGGTAGGAAACAAGTTATGAATTCACTTCAGTAAATGCTGCTCCTCTTTCAGTGCCTGCCAGTTATGTTACTGTTGCTTATCATTAGGTTGGCTATTTCAAACAAAGACAGAAATTAATTCTAGACTAGGTTGACACATTACGTCGTCTTTATGAACGTGTTTGGGCAAGCTACTTACAAATGTTAGTGAGCTAAGCTGTCAGTTACTCTGCCATTAGTTACTTGATCAATGAAGCAGTGAAGCTACTGAAAAGTTAATTAATTCAGGAAGTAGTGAAGCTACCACCAAGCTACCGATAATTGTAGTACATTGAATCACAATACAGTCCTAGCCCAGACCTTTTTGTTCGGTCATACTGGTGGGTCAGATGAAGACCAGATTCCATTTAGTGACCAATTTATGCAGAAAATCAAATAAAACCAAGGGCTACACAAACTCTCAAGTAGGACTGTATACCACTTATCAAAGAAGTTGCTAAAACAGAGGCAGAAATGTAGTCCATGTGACATCATGCACTACTTCATGGGAGACATTTTGAAAAGTTGCTTGCTATTGTGCTGCTCATGATGCATGGCTACAATCCAACTTGGTCTTACAATGGATTTTTTTGCCCCTAGATTTGCCAGCTACCGCCATTTCAATGCATTTTTGGTTACATCAGGTTGAACCAGTCACTAGGAGAATTGTCCGTGTTGGACAGTCATCGACAACCACTGTTTCTGATACGACTCGTAGACCAGTAAGCATCTGCTTGTCTGTGTGTCTATGGGGTGAAAATAAAAGGAAGAGACATGAACATTTCAATTTTAATATTTTCAATGTAGTGAAAATTTAAATTTTTGATGTAGTGCTATGCCGTTACATAAACTTTTGTCTTGAACTATGTTCTACTTTTCTACTAACAGAACCGTTGTCTACCGCTGATTGATGAGCTGAAGGAGATGGATCTGGCAGACCGCTTCAACGTACATAATTTAACTGTTAGTGGAACAATTAGAACCTGGGCTAATTTTCTGTACACAGTTTTGGGTGCTGTGGGCATTTGGATGGCCCCTGATGCAGTCCGTGCCATGATGCCTGATGGGATAGTAGACTGCACTTAACTAAAATGTCAAACCCCTTCCTCACCCCTACTCAGGTTCTATTAGTGATAATAACTGTTTAAGTAATCTGAACATCCCTTTACAAGATGAAGACATGGCTGTAATGGTTGATAAAGGCTTTACAATTGATGATTTAGTACCGCGCAAAGTACACAGACGATATTTTCCGGGAAAAAACTCTCAGCTGTCTCGTGAAAATGTTTTAGCTACTCAAGAAATTGCCCGGCTGAGAATACACGTGGAGAGTGATTAGGCGCATTAAAAAGAATAAATAGTTTGATTCCATCATCTCTCTGACTATTGCTGGTAGTATCAACCAGCTTTATGCAGTAGCCTACCTTCTGTCAAATTACCAGAACAAGCCCCTGGTCAAGGCTTGGGTCAAATAGATTATCTATTGTGCCTATTGTAAACAAAACCATTGTACCTAATGTAAATACATTAGTACATGAAGTATAATTTAAACATGTTTGCAGAAAATTATTTTAATTTGGTCAAATAAATGTTGTGCCTAGTACCTAACGTACGGCATATAAATATTGAAAAAAAACCTGTCTGCCTTTTCTCTTATCACTTTTGTCACCTCTGGGTCAACTATGTTTCGTTGAACTAGCATGTCTTCTTGGGCACAAATTACAAAGTCACACCATGTCATTCCTGTTAGCATAAGTTACCCCTGTACCTGCCAGTTAGATGTGACTCCTTAAGAGCAGTTTGCCTTCTTTCATATTAAGATACTTGCAGTCAACATAGCTGGTGACGTTGGGGCACTTGACCTCTACTAGGCCAAAAGGTGGCTGCGAGGGGGTCAAATACATGGTAATCTGGTGAGGTGCCAAGCCATGGGGTGTCAGGATGAACAATTAGGCCACAGGGCATGTAGTTTACGTTCCTGATTTTGCAGTACTCTTGGACTGCAGTAAACTCCATAACTGCGCCTGTTTGAGTAAACGATGTTTCTAAATTTGAGTTGAATGACCGCAATACAGTGATCATAATGAAAATTATTGTAATTAGGAAATTAATGTCATTGCAAGGTAATAGTTAATTGAATTTATTTTATTTTATTTAGAAATAGACAGTTCTGTGTGTGTGCACCTCTTTTCATGTCAGCTGTCTGCCTCGTTCCTTTCAGGATGCGTTCAGCCAGAGATTGTGCTGAACCATCTCCCCTCGCAAAGCACACCTCTCTAAAGTGGGATGAGGTGTCTGCTAGCTTCAATTGCAACTGCAATGTGTGGAAAAAGTAGTAAGTGCTGTCTGAAAGAGCAGTGCAGCAGTGTGATTACAGCAAGCAAAATCTTGACCAGAAACTCTAAATCAAATTACTACAATGAATCACTTACCAATGATTATAAAAATACTAAACAATTTTGGAAAAAAATTAAAACATTAACCAACGCACCAGATAAAACCGCTCATCATACTCAGTTAAAAGTCAACGACACAATTTTACATAATCCTCTTCTTGTAGCTCAAGCTTTCAATCAACATTTCTCCTCAGTCTGTACTCCCACAGCTGATCCCTATGTCATTAGCAATACACCACCATGCCACCAAATTCTCCTTCAGGAGAATTACACCGGTTGAAGTTCTGAGCACAATTAATGACCTCAAAGTATGCAGTGGTCCCGGTTTAGATGGCGTAGAAGCCAAATTTCTTAAACTTGCTCAACACATTCTCATGTACCCTCTTTGTGACCTTTTTAATTTATCACTATCAACCCATGACATCCCCTCCATATGGAAATGGTCTCGAATCACTCCACTCTACAAAGCAGGTAATCAACTCGACCCCAATAACTACAGACCAATTTCAATCATTTGCTCAATAGCTAAAGTTTTCGAAAAATTAGTATATGGGCCATTCTACCGAATTGATGCAAAGTCATGTCGGATATATTTTGAATTTTTTTATGGTTTATTCCCAAAACTTTGTCCGTATGTATATTGTACCATATCTAAAGTACACATATCTAGTAAAAGAACAGTCAAGTTTTATATTGTATTTTCAGAATGTGTCGGAATGTTTTTCCTCTTCCAAAAATTGTCACTACCGAAACATCACATTTACTATAGTAAAAAAGTATTATTATTGACCTGTTCAGATTGTGTTTCCTTCCCTTTTCTAAAGTGTATTTTTACAAATATTTCTTGAAGATTTTCACAATGAAATCCATAGAAATGAATTTTTTACCAAATTTTCAAGTTCAATTTATATGTTTCGGTAGTGACTGCACTGTTTCGGTAGTGACTGCACTGTTGGATGGATGTTCATTTTTCTTCCAAAATCATCCAAAAGGTGCTCTGGGCCGCCCTTTAGTCCACACAACACATTTATTTAAAAATTATGGGATTGAACTACTTACCATTTCATTTTGTCACTACCCAAATCATCTGGTCACTACCATATGTTTCGGTAGTGACTGTTTCGGTAGTGACAATTCTAGCTAACTTTAAGCATAAATAAAGAATTCTAGCAAGCACACGGCTTTCAAACACATCTTTGAAGAGGTGAACACACATACAAACATAAGATTTTCCATGAAACCCCAAAAGGTTTACTTAATTGAAGAAAACATGCGTTTCGGTAGTGACAATTCTTAAGGTTACACGTCGATTTTCAGACTTTGGAACACATTTATATAAAAACTATGGGATTTAGCTACTTACCATTCAACCATGTGGGACAGAGATGCAGTGTCACTGCATGGTCAAAAATGCAGAGTCGTGGCTAAAACACAGGCTCAGCCAATGGACTAAAACTCTTGTGTTTCGGTAGTGACATGAAAACTAGGGACATGATTTTTTGAGTATAGTAAATTGATTTAAAAATTAAACCCACAATAATTCTAAATATTCCAAGTTCTGTTTCAACCCAATAATAAAGATCTTTGAAATTAAATAATTGAAAAAAATCTAAAAAAATTGAAAAGTGTTATTTAAAGGCATTGAAATTTAGATGTCAGGGTTGGGGACAGCTACTTCCCAATAGAAAGTACCCTATAAATGATGATTTTGTATACATTTAGCTTATCACTATCTCATGTAATGCATTGGGTTTATATAGACCATAACATGTTCTAATTAAATATCTATGCCTAGATACCTAATTGTTTTGTAAATAGTTTTTATTGTTGAGGGACTGCATATTACACGAATTCGGTAGAATGGCCCATATAACCAACTGTCTAATTATCTGTCAAGACACAATATCCTGTCACCTGCTCAATCTGGTTTCCGTCCAAATCACTCCACAACTACCGCTTTACTGAAACTCGCCAATGACATACACTCTGCATCTGCTAATCGTAAACTGACCGGTGCAATCTTTATTGACCTTACCAAGGCTTTTGACCTTGTCGACCACTACCTTCTCCTCGATAAATTATATTCCATTGGTATTTCACGAAACGCTTTACTCTGGTTTAATTCATATCTTCACAATAGAAAACATTGTGTTATCATTCAGGGCACAACATCTGACCTTGCAGTTCAGGAACGTGGTGTGCCACAAGGCTCAACACTAGGACCACTTCTGTTTTCTATATTTATTAATGATCTTCCTTCCATTTTCTCTGGTTGCAACGTTCAACTCTATGCTGATGACACAGTCATATACACATCACAAACTAACCTATTACAAACTCAGTCAACATTGCAACTAAACCTCAATTATCTCGAATCATGGCTCAGAGAAAATAAATTACTTATCAACAAAACAAAAACAAATACAATGCTCTTCGGGACCCATCAGAATATCAAAGCACAAACTAACAGTCAATCCTTCAATATTTCTTGCCTTGATGGTACACTACTGCATAGAGTTGAGCAAACAAAATATCTTGGTCTCTGGCTTGATTCAACTTTATCATTCAAATGCCATATAGATAACATAGCCCGGAAAATGAACTTCAGCACTGGTGTTCTCTACCGAAATAGAAATTGTTTTACATTTGCAGTACGAAAGAGACTAGCTCAACAACTCATACTACCAATACTTGATTATGCAGACGTAATTTATCAGACCGCCCCCAAAACACACCTTCTTCCGCTCAATTCAGTTTACAATCAATTATGCAGATTTGTCCTTGACTGTCCATACATGACCCACCACTGCACCCTTTATGAAACACTCAATTTTCCATCTCCCAGCTCAAGAAGACACCAGCACTGGCTACAATTCATATTCAAATGCATTTACTTCAATTATCCACAGTACTTAAAACAACTTTTGGTTCCATACACAACTTCACATCACCTCAGGCATTGTTCACAAATCTACTTCAATACACCTACATCATCTGGCAAAAAAGCATTTATATCCAAAGCTCCCTGTGACTGGAACAATCTACCAATGCATATTCGCTCCATAACATCACTCAACCTCTTTAAAACTGCACCATCATCCCATCTAGAGACCACCTGTTCATGTTTTTAATAACCATCATTTGAACAGATGTATGACGCAATGATATATGTGCTATGTCCATGTGTTTTGTTCTGTTTTGTTTTGTTTTGCTTTTTGTTTTGTTTTGTTTTGTTTTGTTTGTCTAATCTTGCTGAATTGTACGATAAAATGTCCATATTGTAGTTCATAGGACCCCCTTGAAAACGAGATGATTCATCTCAAGGGATTGTTCCTAATAAAGAATTTCCAACAACAACAACTGCTGTGCCAGCTTTGCATGAACACTGACTGGAGTTCATGACTACAGGTTCTGCATCACGAAGCACTATCTGTGTAGAATACACAAAGAGACAATTGGACAGTTGGCAGAACAGATACCACTGAATTAAGACTTCCTACAAGTCTACTACAATACAAAATATATTACACAGTACAACAATACCCAAACCCATCCCTTAACATTAGCCTACTCTAAAGCTGTGTGGTTTTTCATTCTTCTGCATGGCCCTGTGACAAGCTGCTGCTCTGACACTCACAGTACCTGTCAACCTGTCTTTGTTTGACACTGGTGGAAAAGAAGGTACATCATCCATTCACTCATTAATTTATTTATTCATCACATTTGTCATAATACAAAGCAATGTTTTAGAAATCTGAAACACCTGCCAGAACAGCAGACAGTAGACCTAACGGCTACAGTCGACACCGTAGACTAGCATAACACGTCGACACATTAGACGAGCATAAACAGGACAGCGTATTCATTATACTGTTAGTACTATAAAACAATTGCTAAAATGCAGTTTTCATTTGTTTGTTTTAACCGTCTGTGATCAAAAATAAAAGGCTAAACTACAGATCGCACACAAGTCCACAACTGCTGATAGTTAGCTAACGCTAACGGGTGCCTATAGCGAAAGCTACATAGTAGCTACATACCTTTATAATTATGAATAAATTAGGAGGCGTAAAACTTAAACCCATTGTCTAACTGTGTGAACTCGGGGCTCTGGACCTCCGTTTGGTAATAGTATGTACATCGGAAATAGTAATTCGTGGTAGCTCCTGTAAACACCAGCTGTAGTAGGTCGCCATAATACGCTCGTCTGTATTTACTTTAGCAGCGGACGGCCGGAAGTAGATACGTCTGTCTACTGTAACCCGAAAGAATGTTCCGCATATTGTCAATTGGGTGCATTTACATTTTAATGTTCATGAATGTACACTGTCCCTCTTGTTCAAATAAAAACAATTGTATTGTACTTCCTGTTGTTCTTTCTGTTATCTCTTGCTTCCTATTACCTGTTGCTAATATGAATCCAGTGATATAATTATTAGAGACATAAAAGCTTTTGTTAGATAATTCCATGTTTCATCTTCATTGAGTCATTAAACGCCTCTCCTCATTTCCTTACTGTTTCCCTATGACCTGGGACCTTCAACATGTTTCATAATATCTTCTCCTCTAAGAGTCCGTGACCTTTTATTCACTGCATTCAGTGCTCAGCAGAACTCAATTCACTCACTTTCAGTGATTTACAGTGTTGTTCCAGGTAATTTGATCTAATATGTAAATATCTGTACTTAATAATATTAATGCTTTATTTAGTGTGTAAATATGTGCACTTAATAATATTAGTCAATAGTACATCCTTTACTGTTTTTCCAGACTGCAGTGCATTTTCTTATTAGGTGTATTTATTCTTGTACGAACCACTGATGGGTGAGGTGATGGGTGGACCTGTTCCTCCAACCCTGCCAACACAACCATGTGGGGCCCATATGGGTTGCATGTGGGCTGGTGAGTGGGCCTCATTTGGGCTGCCCAGCTGGGCCCCAGTCAGTTTTGTCCGGGGGTTCCATGGTGGCCCCATGTGGGCATGCCCAGATGGGCTCAAGGTGGGTTTCACATGGGCCCTAGGCAAAACCCACATGGGCAACCCAGGTTTCTCCCAGCTGGGGCCCACCTATGGGTCCCTTATTGTACCCTTAAGGGTAATAACCATTATCATTATGGGCATACAAAATAATTTGTACTTACTTTAGTCAGCCCATAGTACAGTTCTTTACAAAACTACAATAACAAAGAGACAAGTTATACAATTCATAATTTTTTTATTGCAATTTAGAGAAGCAAGGCTATAAAGAGCACCAACTGTCAGTCTCCCCCCTAAATGATCTTGGCATTGGTTTAGTTACCAGTTTTGTGTTGGATTATATGCACCTTGTGTGCTTAGGGGCAATGCGTAAGTTGATATTTCTTTGGATGAAGGGGCCTTTGAAATGCAGGTAGTCTGTGAAGTTTTTTATTGCAATGTCCGCATATATGGTTTCTATCAGACAGTATTTACCTAGCAATTTTGCAAGGAAACCACGATCGTTGTTTGAATTCAGCACATGGAAAGCTACAGAGCTTCGCCAATTTTTACTTTACACTGGCCCTGTTGTTCTTCTCAATAATATACCCAGTAGAATGTACAGAAACGTTTTACTTCTGTCTGTATCGATGAGAATTCTTCTGAGTCCTGCCTTATGTTGTCCTGACAATTGTGACTATGCTGACTATGCTGAGGAGATTTTGAAACTCTTTGTAACAGATTTCGCTTCAATTTATGGCACTGAATTTGTCAGCTACAACATGCATTCATTGATCCACCTAGCTCAAGATGCACGAAAATGCGGCCCATTGGATAATGTGTCAGCTTTTCCCTTTGAGACGTTTTTAGGTAAACTGAAAAAACTTGTCCGTCGGCCTCAAAACCCTGTCCAACAACTCGTCAGGCGGATCCATGAGAAGCAGAAATTGCAAACCCAAAAGACCACGTCTGTTGTAAGCCCAGTCAGACAGCTCCACTTTTCTGGACCTATGATTCATTCAGTTGCAACATGGGAACAATACAAGCGTTACAATGACAGACAGACACTGATCTCCTCCTCTCGTGGTGACGACTGTTTTTAGAGTTTTTTCAATCAAAGCTGAGGGGTTGCCTGTCTAGCCTGACGGGCCCCCCGGTCCCTCGCACCAATCAGCCACTTTGAGACCGCCTTCTCTGCATCATTTCGTGTGATCTGGCTGGTCAGGCTGTCCTTCTTCAAGCCTCCTGCAAGGAACAAATATAACAGCGACTTACTTCACGTGATAACTATCAACCAGGATTGCAAAAGCAACAGTGGGTCTCAAAAGATAAGAATATTGTGGAAGCCTGTTAAAGGAGAAATCCGGTGTGAATCAATCAATTGACCTGTTGTTCAGTATCTATCAGTATCTATAAGAAAAGGGGCCAGAAAATTTGATGCAACATAAAAACGAATAACGAACCAATAACTAATGTTAATTGCACAGGGCATAACAAATTTAAACTGAAAGTTACTATGCCCTATTCACTTAAATGCATACTATGCAACGTTTTTATGTTTATTTATCAGCTTTGTAAAGACTTAGATGTTTATATGGCTCATTCCGGGGTGAATGAAGGCTATTTTACATAGTACTGCTTTAGTGTTAGTTGCCAGTTCAATACATACTGTATGTGGTCTATGCTGTATCACACTGACAGCCTCAAACAACAGGGCTATTTATTGATTCACACCAAACTTCTCCTTTTATGTCAGTAATTTAATGTAAAAGGTGAAGCTCATACATTATATAGATTCAATAGACATTAATGGCATATTACTAGCCATTATTTGTGTTCATTTTGATAAAGAAAACCCCACAATCAGTATCTCACAAAATTAGGATGTTTTCTAATATTGTACAACTTAAAATATCATACACATGCACACCTACCATATATTACTTCAAATAACTTTAAGGACTTGAATTCCCTCTTCCCGTTGCGTCCCACAAAGTTGTACTGCCTGGATAGGCCATGGTCGAAGAGGAAGGCCATCATTCTTCTTGTGGCCTGCTCAACAGAGCCCTCCCCCCTATATCAGCCACAGCTGCAATCTGAGGGGGAACAAAGGCAACACAAGGCAGGTTTATCTACAGTATATTGTTCACTGGAATAAACCAGTCAACATGAAAGAACTGCCAGATGCATGGATATGAGCACTCTTGGGAAGTTTCAGATCAAATTCACTGTTAATGAGTTGAGTTGCATTACCCTAGATAATAAAGGAAAAATAAAGAGTCAATCTGTCAATCCGTTCAATCTGTTCTTTGAGGCTTCTGAGTGTTGTCAATAGGTACCAGAATGACAGCATGACAGCAATAGGTACATTGTGGACCGAATTTGCGAACTGGCAGCTAAGACTAACAGATGTGGGCGTATGAAAACAAAACTGCTATGCCCTCTTCAGTTAGTGTTAGCTGCCGTTTCGCTATTTGGTCCACTGTGCATGAAATTCAGTCGTTCTCCTAAATATAGGGTGACCAGACGTCCTTTTTTTCCCGGACATGTCCTCTTTTTGAGACCTAAAAAATGAGTCCGGCAGGGATTCCCAAATCGTCCGGGATTTTGCCTCATTTCTGATTATATTAATTTCCGCAAATCGACAGAATGTTGGGAACACACCAGCGATCAATGACTTATCACATAGCTAGTAGAGAGTACCATATGCTATATATACCCTCGGAATGGCCAACCTATCTCGGTCATGGTGTGTATAATTTTGTAGAAAGAAAATAGTCAGTAGCAATCTATAACACAACTATATGCTTATCCTACATAAACTATGGAAACTATTAAAAAAACTATTCAATTAAATGAATCATTTCTTATTTTCATTGGTATTGTTGTCATATACAGATATGCAATGATTTGTGGGTAATATTTTGTTGTCCAAAGTCAAATCTCTATTTTATCATGTGACGAGACGATCTAATTTAGACGCAAAATCTAAACGTCAAGACCTAGAGGCAAAGTACACAGGCAAGCACTTTTCAAACATAAAGGTGGTGATGCATGAAATTCTTTTTCAATGGAAAGGATAGCCAGCCAATTCAGCCTCTCCTGCTCCTTGCGGCCCCTCAGGTAGGTCTTGCGGCCCCTCAGGTAGGTCTTTTTGAGTTTCAATTTGGAAAAAGATCACTCGGCTGTTGCCACTGTCACAGATGACAGAAACACCGAAGGTGGATTTTAGGGAATGATAATCCACAATTAGCATTTTGGCAAATTGGGAGACTACGGACTGCTAGGCAATCTGCTCAAAAACAGGCCCTGAATGATAGGTCGCCGCCGAGCGCCTGTTTCATTGTATATGTGTTTTTCAGATGTTGGTAAAGCTGCTGTCCCGCCGCAACAAATCATGCCTTTCATAAGTGTTTTTAAAGAACCTTTCAGCACTTTGACCGTTTGTTTACGTTAGTGTGTCAGAGTGCTATTGTTGATAGCTTTCTTTTTTACATGTGTACTTTCCCAATACAATAGCCGGAGTAACTAATTCGACTGTAGAATCCAACACATTTCTGGTAAAATACATTATTTTAGATTAGATACATTAATATTAAGACATTAATATTAATGAGAGGGAGGCCAGCTATCAGAGTTTGTTGTTGCTTTATCTTTTGCAAAAGGAGAGATAACACAATGGATTATACATAATTACAACATAGGAAAGTTTAACTATTATATATATATATACGCCTAATGTGTGTGTGTGTGTGTGTGTGTGCGCGCGCCTCTTAACTAGTAAATAGCGTGCACTAGGGCCCTTGATAATAGCATGCACGAGGGCCTGTCGTAACTACTACCCTCCCCCCCCCCCCCCCCCGACCGTCACCGCTGAAGTGTCCTCTTTTTCACCAACTCAAATCTGGTCACCCTACTTTAGATCAAGGCCAGACTAAGCGGATTTTCATACTTTCCGGAACGTATTCGGGTTTAGTCAATCGCTGCCAGACAAAGCTGTGCTGCGCTGTTCTACGGCCACACACACCCATTGAAACTGGTGAATATACTGTAGTACATATGCAAGGCCTGTTGGTGGCGCTGTGAAGGGTGCTACCGGAAATGGAGAAGAAGACTCGTAGAAGAAGACGACAACAAGTTACAACTAGTTAAGTTGGTGACAGTTCAGTTTGTCGCCAAGTAGTTGACCATACTGTGCCTTATACATTTCCTATGCTTAAATCATCATCATTGTTCGACCTGTATGTGATGCATTATGTGCATACCTAATGAAAGTAAGGGTTTTCATGAAGTTGCTACTGTGATAGATCGTGTGTATTAAATACCACATTTTGGGCTACCTTCTAGTGCTATTAGTAGTGATTAGCACGCTAAGCGGAGATTTAGCTATGTTCTGTTCTTATGTTGATACGCTGTAATAAAGATGTGTTCAATCCTGCTAAGATTTCGACTGGATGAGATATGAATGAGATCCATGTTGCCTAGTGTAATGTCCACTATTATATGTATCTGGTAATATTAGTTGTGTAATTCAGTGCAGTGTAAATTAGTCCCCATAAAGAAGACTGCTTTGGTAACTCAGTGAATAAAACGTGCCCTTCTTAGATCGTTGTTTGCCAGCCATAAACAGAACAGAAGACTTACATTTTTTTGTTTTTATTGCGATTGGGAAGATGTACGTTACTACTTGATAGCTTCCAGCGTTCACGTGGGATAATTACGTCATCAGATTCGCGGATTCAAACCCGATTTGCGGCCAGACAGGCCCTGATAGCAGGGTAGATTGCAACCTTCCCACTCTGGAGAGGGGATTCTAACCTTGGCGGAAATTAACGCTCCAAATGGCAGATTTATCTGGCCGGGAGGCCAGTTTGTCAAGTTATTTTCCGGAAAGTATGAAAATCCGCTTAGTCTGGCCTGGCCTTTACAGGAGGTCGTACGTGTTAAGTTGAGGTTGAACTTGAAGTTGAAATCGATTCAATAACAGCTGGTAGAGCTCCACAGCCTCGTAGTGAGGGCGATCGTTGTTTCATCTGCTTGTGATTACATTGAAAGACTAGCCTAAGCTGCATAATTTTAGTAAGTTATACAGTGGGCCCCAGTTACCATTAACCATAGGAAGTTATGGGATGCAGTAGGCTACTCATACGTTTTTTTCTTAATCAAACTTTTAAGCCTAATGTGTCTGTTCATGAGATTTTTGCATAATTTAATTTCGGTCACTATCTGTTTATAGCCATATATATTGTATTCGTTTTTAGCCATTTATATTTTATTAGTTTTTAGCCATTTATATTACTGACGTCCTAAAGTAAAATTATTTTAGGCGTATCCCCATGTCAAACGTTTAGCCTCATTCCTCATCTGTTGATGCATAGCCTTCACCTACTAAAACATACTGTTAGAGACACAGTTTGAACTAAAAATACTTACTACTAGTTTAGAAAGTTAACCTGAAAACATAGCCTAAACAACCTCTTTATTTGTTTTTGCTGCTGTTGTTGATGATGTAAACTACAACAAGTACATTTTCTCATGGCAACTTCTTACAGTATGTGAACAATTTCTTATGTCTCTAAAATGCTTCTGATTGTGCCGCTATCAGCTTTAAACTTGTCTTGACTTGGCCTTATATTTCAGTGTTGTTAGACTTCCCCTTAGAGCAAAGGCTACAAATGTATAGTAAGTTGTAAGAACTATTGTTCCCCGCCACAATTTTTATGGTTTACCATATTTTATGGAAGTAAGTCTACTTTCTAGTTTGGTCGTGTTATTTAAATATTGTTCTGTATCAGAGCTCAAAGACCTCTTTGGCCACTTCTGTCCTCCTGGGTTAGACAATGTACTGAAATATAATTTAATATAATTGATATTAATGAATTCAAATAAGCTTTATCCAGACAATATTCTTTATCAACTTTCACCAGATAGGTCCAGATATGTAGTAAATATTAATTTATCTTGCCCAAATCATTAGTAAATATCAACTAGGTTTGCCCAAATATGTAGTAATTATGAATTAATTTTGCATAGATACTTAGTTAATGTAAGTCAGTTTTCCTTGTGATATTGTGGTCAAAATTACTTACAGACAACTGGAGTGGTACTGCAGATTTATTAACGATATCGGGAGCATTGTTACAAGCAATCCATGTTCATGAAATGTCCACCAACAATGCCCATCAGTCTCTGGGCAAACCCATGTCTTATACCTAACACCCCTCCCTCGGACTAATACAATGTGGCCACCTCTTCTCCCCAGAGATAAGACTATTTACATAGGATCCCCTTACCTCCAAGCCTTGAGAAACTCTCTTAGCTCATCAAACCTTTCACAACAGGTCAGGCAGAATACATGGCCACACTAAGTTACCAATTCAATGTATGTTATACTATGGAATCCTATACTAACCTACTTAATTAAATGTGAAACATATATTTTTTATCCCACAATATTAATTTGGATTTACTTAATAGTTTTTGGCCTTTATTACCATGATGTTCATTTTATTGTGTAAATTTAGTTGGCTTATTCAATTAATTTTAATCAAAGTTGTAGTATTAAAATCTATTCAAATATATCACGTCACTTTGTTGGCACAATTTTTTTTACAGTATACAGTGACAGCACTCCATGGCTCCGTGGCTTCAAGTGTGTTTTTTACTTTTACTGTTACTTTGAGTTAAGCACGCGTTGGGAGCGCGCCATGAATAATTCGATATTTTAATAAATGAACATTTAAATGAATAAAAGTGCATACACGTAGGTTGAGTTAACTGATGCCCTCAAAATGTAATGCTATACAGCAATTTGCAAGGGTTTAAACCGAGATTACAACTCAAGCGGTTGACGCCAAAATTATTGAGAGCATTCTCCTGATTTTGTTTTTAAGATACTTTAGACTTGGAATGCAGTTGCGATTGTTGAAGAATTCATGCAGTGTATTTTCATTTGTGAATGCAGATATGTGGTTTATGCATAATGTAAATGTTAAAGAACTAATAGTTGTACATTTTGAAATAATTCATAATTTTTCATCCTAAAATCTATACGATCACCGGGTGCGCTATTTCAACTCAGTCCGTGTTTTAGTTTGGCATAGTTTGTGCTTTTGTTTAAATTAAGATAAACGAGCCGTGCATTTAGATTTCTATGCATTTATTTCTATGCTATGCAATGCATGACATTAGCAGTGCTTGCTAGCCCATGCACAGTGAGAGCTTCTTTCTCTCATGCACTGTATTTTAAATTTTTAATGCAGAAATAAAGCCATTGTGTGAAACTCCCGGTCTGACTGGTCTGACCCAACACCTGCACAACTGAGGGTCGTTACGGTAAGCATGATTCCTTCAGCTGACCTATGCCCATGTTCGTAGTTAGAAAGATAGAAGTATCTCATCCAGATTTTTACTTGGGTTTATCAGAGGATCCCATTCCCTGCAAACACATACAGTTGGGGCCCACATGGGCCTCATCTGGGCTAGTTGGGTGTTGGCTGGGCATGGGCTTCGAGTGGGCTTTGTTGTTGGGCCCCACATGGGCAATAGGTGGGCATTACATGGGCTAAACTAAGCATGGGCAGCGCGTGGGCTTTGTCGTTGGAGCCCACATGGGTAATAGGTGGGCCGTAGATGGGCTAAACTAAACATAGGCAATAAGTGGGTTCCAGCTGGTCTCCAATTCAAAATGATGTCATGAGATTGTGCTAACAATTCAAGCTGGACTGGGTCCAAAATTCTGCAATTTTAGAGCATAACAGATAATGTAATGTCGTAATCAAACCTCAATGAAAATATATATTCCGCTAACAAGAAGAAGATGGTGAAACGCCTCCACCCCACCCCCTCCCCTCCCCTCCCCCAAGCAAAGTTGAAACATTTCGCGCCGTTGCGTTAACGTCTGCTGCTGCTGACTGTCATGTGCCAGTGATTCATTAAACACGTTCAAGTGCAAGAGTCGAGTTTGGCTGGACAAAAAGCAGGTAAGAATCAATCTCTGAATAATCTCTGAATAATACAACAAGCTATACGCTTTAATAACTAGGACATTCTGTCAACCAAAAGGACAGGAACTAGCTATCTTTAAGCGAATGTAAGAATGTGTCATGACTTTGAACTTCTGTCGTCACGACTTTTGTCATTGGCGACATCTAGTGGCCTAAAGACTTGTTTTATTATTTTCCTTTGTCCTCCTGTGCCACACCTGATTTATATTATTGTTTTCAATCAATTACCCTTGTAGCTAGAGTATAAAAACCCTGTACTAGCTTGTCATGTCATCGCGACGTTTGCTCAGACACTCCTGTCCCGTGTGAACACTACTCCCAAGTGAGAATTCTCCTGTGCTGGGTTTTGCGTGGTTCTCGCCACGTTTCGCTGTTTCTCTAACAGCGGTCTCTGGAACTCTTTATTCTTTTTCTCCCGTGGGTGAGCTAGAGCTTCATTTTCGTTAGCTTCCTTTGTTAGGCCTTTTTGCCATTCTGACTGTTCTTTGTGCATTGGATTATTACCTTTTGGAAACTACTTTTGCGTTTGGATTATTCCCTGTTGGAGATCTTCTGTGCTTTTGTATTCCACTTCTCATTTTTGCTGTCGACGTCTTCCCTTCTTATTATTGACTGTTTGACGAAAAACTAATAAACCAAAGTTTTGAGTTTATTTCTGCGTCTGGGTCCTCACTAGCCTACTGGGTTAGTCACTGGTTACCACGCCAGCGACCTGGGTTCGCATCCCGATTCCCGCTAACCTAACAGAACGTCGCGATCATTATGGACCTAGCAGAGCAAATGTCCAGAATCGAGCAGATGTTCCAGGCCTTAACTTTAGACCTACAGTCAAGCCACACCCGTCTGGACCAGCACGAGCAAGCATTAGTGCAGCACAAGGAAGCAGCGGCTCGCCAGCAGGAGGAGGTCAATCGTCAGCAGGCAGAGCTGGCGTCTCAGCGTGAGAATATGGCCCACCAGCAGGCACTGCTTACGTCCCAGCAGGACAGCATGACTCGCCAGCAGGAGGACCTTGGCCGCCAAAGGGCAGATATTGCATGCCAGCAGGAGGGTTTACTACGCCACAACCAGCACCTGCAACAACTGGACCAGAGAGGCGCTGCACAGCATCTACCTGATGCTCCTGTCCCACATTCCTCTGCAGAACCCCGGGTTTCCCAGCCACCACGCTATGACGGCGAAAAGGGGGGTTGTCGAGGCTTCCTAACCCAATGCGACCTGATCTTCGAGCTCCAGCCCCGGGCTTTTTCCTCTGACCGCCTCCGCGTGGCTTACATTATCACTCTCCTAACAGGCAAGGCCCTGAAATGGGCTACTGCAGTCTGGGCAAAGCAGGGCTCAGTCTGCTCGTCCTTTGGGGATTTCCAGCAGGAGATGTTAATGGTCTTTGACCAGTCAACGACTGGGCCAGACACTGCCAAGCAGCTGATGACCATTCGGCAGGGGAGGCGTTCGGTGTCGGACTACGCCATAGAGTTCCGCACTCTCGCAGAGGAGAGTGGATGGAACGAGAAGTCTTTGGCAACAGCCTTTCACCACGGGTTGTCGGACGCCCTGAAGGATGGCTTGGCCTCAATCGGGTGCCCCACTGAGCTAGAGCCTCTGATTTCCCACGCCGTGCGTTTGGACAACCGTATGAGCGAGCGCCGTGGGGACCAGGGGGTCTCTTGGGTTCTACCGGCAGGCTCTTGGAGGTCCAAGTCGAGTGAGGATCCTGAGCCTATGCAGTTGGGAGGGACCAGACTGTCAGCCCGAGAGAAGGAACGGCGGATGCGTGAGGGTCTCTGCCTGTACTGTGGCGAAACAGGTCATCTCCGATCCTCATGTCCCGAGCTCTCGGGAAAAGGGGTCGTCCGTCCAACCAGGGGAGGGTTGTGACGGGCGCAACCCTTTCCTCCCAGTCTCCTGACCAAGCAGTGTATCTCCCCATCTCCATCTCCTGGGGGGAGAATGAACATTCATGCAGGGCTCTGATAGACTCCGGGGCGGCAGGGAACTTCATTGACCGGGGTCTCGCACAGAGGCTCAAGATCCCTCTGGTTCCCCTTGAAACGCCGCTTGCCGTCACTGCCCTGGATGGGCGAGCTCTGGGGGATGGAAATGTGACTCGGGTCACATCAAAGGTGAGGCTACAATTGGGAGACCATTGTGAGGAGATCTCCTTGAACCTGATTCGTTCCCCGGATTTTCCAGTGGTCTTGGGGTTCCCGTGGCTCAACTGCCACAACCCCCATCTTGACTGGGTGACCGCATCCTCGAGTGGGGTCCTACCTGCCACGCCACCTGCCTCTTCAGCGATTCTCCTCACTGCCTTCCCGAGCCTCCTGATCCTGCTGAACTCTCTCTGGTGCCGGCGGAGTATCTGGATCTACAAGAGGTCTTCAGCAAGAGTCGGGCCTCGTCACTTCCCCCTCACCGGCCATACGACTGCTCTATCGAGCTGCAACCCGACACCAGTCCTACCAAGGGGCGGATTTTCTCCCTTTCCCGTCCAGAAAGGAAGGCCATGGACGAGTACATCAGGGATGCCCTAGCATCGGGCTTCATCCGTCCGTCCACTTCCCCTGCTGGAGCGGGGTTTTTCTTCGTGGGCAAGAAGGATGGATCTCTGAGGCCCTGTATCGATTACCGGAGTCTAAACAAGATAACCATCCGTAACCGTTACCCCCTGCCACTGATGTCCACAGCGTTTGACCTCCTTCAGGGTGCTAGGATTTTTACTAAACTGGACCTGCGAAGCGCCTACCACCTGATCCGCATCCGGAAGGGGGACGAGTGGAAGACGGCATTCAACACCCCGACGGGGCACTACGAATACCAGGTGATGCCCTTTGGTCTTACTAATGCCCCAGCCGTCTTCCAGGCTCTAATCAATGACTGTCTCCGGGACATGATTAACCACTTTGTTTTTGTGTACCTGGACGATATCTTGATTTTTTCCAAGTCTCTGCAGGATCATCGCCTACACGTCCGACGAGTTCTCCAGAGACTCCTTCAGAACCACTTATTCGTTAAACCCCAGAAGTGCGAGTTCCACCGGCCTGAGGTTACCTTCCTGGGATACATCCTCAGAGAGGGCCAGATTGAGATGGACCAAAAGAAGACCAAGGCAGTAAGGGACTGGGAGGCCCCTAAGTCCGTTGAGGGTGTGCAGCAGTTTCTGGGGTTCGCAAATTTTTATAGGAGGTTCATCCGAGGTTTCAGCTCTATTGCAGAACCCATCTCCGCCCTTACCAAGAAGGGTCGGGGTCCTTTTGTCTGGTCCCCTAAGGCAGAGAAGGCGTTTTGCGAACTGAAGACAAGGTTCTCTTCGGCCCCCATTCCAGGCTAGCCAGGACGAAGAGGAGAGGTGCGTCATTCCTCCCTCCCGGATCGTGGCATCTATCCGCTGGGGAATTGAGGACAAGGTCCGACGGGCACAACAGGACGAACCCAACCCGGGTCCAGAGAGGCCTGGCCTCCTCTTTGTTCCGCGAGGCGTACGGTCTCAGGTACTCCAGTGGGGCCATGCTTCGCGCCTCACAGCACACCCTGGGGTCCGACAGACTTTGGAGTTTGTGCAGAGACATTTCTGGTGGCCTGGCATGGCCGAGGATGTCAAGTCCTTTGTCGGGGCCTGCGCTGTCTGTGCACGAAGCAAGAACCCTCACCAGCGGCCTCAGGGGTTGCTTCACCCCCTCCCCATCCCACACCGGCCATGGTCGCACATCTCCATGGATTTCGTGACGGGTCTTCCTGTGTCGGAGGGTAACACGGTAATTCTTGTCATCGTAGACAGATTTTCTAAAGCCTGTCGCTTTGTGCCGTTACCCAAGCTACCATCGGCACTTGAAACGGCAAAACTCACTTTTAACTTTGTCTTTCGAGTGTTTGGTCTCCCACAGGATATTGTGTCCGACCGCGGTCCCCAGTTCTGCTCCAGGGTGTGGCGGGCCTTCTGCAAAATGATTGGGGCGACTGCCAGTCTCTCCTCGGGCTTCCATCCCCAGTCTAACGGACAGACAGAGAGGATGAACCAGGAGCTCGAGACCACCCTGAGGGCACTGGTGGCAGACAACGCGTCCTCCTGGAGCTCTTTTCTTCCGTGGGCAGAATATGCCCACAACACCCTCCAGTCTTCTGCCACTAACCTGTCTCCTTTTCAGTGCCAGTTCGGGTTCCAGCCTCCCTTGTTTGCAGAGCAGGAGGAGGACGTTGGGGTGCCCTCTGTCCAGCACTTCATGAGAAGGTGTAGACGGACCTGGAGGAAGGCCCGGCAGCACCTGGTCCGCACCGCGAGGACCACACAGTCCCAGGCCAACCGGCGCCGGAGACCTGCTCCATCCTTCCGTCCAGGGCAGAGGGTGTGGTTATCTGCACGAGACATCCCCTTGCGAGTGGAGTCTCGCAAGCTGGCTCCCAGGTTTATCGGTCCATTCAAGATCGTCCGGAGGATCAACCCGGTGACCTACAAGCTCCAGCTTCCTCGCACCCTGAGGATCAACCCCTCATTCCATGTGTCCCTGCTGCGACCCCTTCTCACCTCTCCTCTGGCTCCGGCTGCCAGGCCTCCTCCCACCCCCCGCATCGTGGGTGGACAGCCCGCCTTCACAGTTTGCCGGTTGCTGGACTCCCGTCGGGTTGGGCGCGGGTTACAGTACCTGGTGGACTGGGAGGGTTATAACGCAGAGGAGCGCTCTTGGGTTCCGGCCCGGAACATTTTTGATGACTCACTAATCAAAGACTTTCACCATGAGCACCCTGATCGCCCAGGGGTCGTCGGGAGACGCCCCTAAAGGGGGGGGTACTGTCATGACTTTGAACTTCTGTCGTCACGACTTTTGTCATTGGCGACATCTAGTGGCCTAAAGACTTGTTTTATTATTTTCCTGTGTCCTCCTGTGCCACACCTGATTTATATTATTGTTTTCAATCAATTACCCTTGTAGCTAGAGTATAAAAACCCTGTACTAGCTTGTCATGTCATCGCGACGTTTGCTCAGACACTCCTGTCCCGTGTGAACACTACTCCCAAGTGAGAATTCTCCTGTGCTGGGTTTTGCGTGGTTCTCGCCACGTTTCGCTGTTTCTCTAACAGCGGTCTCTGGAACTCTTTATTCTTTTTCTCCCGTGGGTGAGCTAGAGCTACATTTTCGTTAGCTTCCTTTGTTAGGCCTTTTTGCCATTCTGACTGTTCTTTGTGCATTGGATTATTACCTTTTGGAAACTACTTTTGCGTTTGGATTATTCCCTGTTGGAGATCTTCTGTGCTTTTGTATTCCACTTCTCATTTTTGCTGTCGACGTCTTCCCTTCTTATTATTGACTGTTTGACGAAAAACTAATAAACCAAAGTTTTGAGTTTATCTCTGCGTCTGGGTCCTCACTAGCCTACTGGGTTAGTCACTGGTTACCACGCCAGCGACCTGGGTTCGCATCCCGATCCCGCTAACCTAACAGAATGTAGCTGCATGTGTAGCTAGCTTTGGTAATTAAACCTGGTTAAACCTTGATGTTGAACACATGTATCTAGTGCTAATCGTTAAGTCAATATCAAGCTATTTTCGATCTTATTTTGCGTGGTTGCCTTATAGTTTAGAAGGATTTGTTTGTGCATTTGTTAGTAAGGCAGATTAAAGACTCGGCTAGCAGCTAGGGTTCCTATCCATTCTCTATCCATTCTCATTCTGGACGAAGCTCTGATGCTAGGAAATAGGGGTGGGCGGATCGATATAAGTATCGATACTATCGATGCCAACGCTGGTATTGGTATCGGATCGATACAATTGTAATGGGATCGATCATTTAATTTAATTATCTCCTCTACGTTCACTATACTTTGCTCGTGTCTCCTAGACTCCCCTACAATCCTGGGCAAATGCTGCTCTCATATCACGCTTTGCTCTTCCTCCGCCTCATGCTGCTCTGCTGTGATTCGTTGTCATGCCGTCACGTGACTCATTGACGCAACACGTAGAAGAGCAGCGTCGCACATTGAATGAGAGACATGGCTGAGAGGAAGCAAAGCGCTGTTTGGAGCTATTTAACATCAGAGAATGATTCTACTGCAAGTTGTGACACTTGCAAAAAGAGCAAACGATATTGTGGCAACACTACCAACCTCCACAAACACCTAAAAACACATCACAAGGAAAATGCCGAACTACTAAAACGGAGAGAGGAGGAAAATGCACCCAGACCCCCGGCACAGAGACAGAGTTCGTTGGCCGAATCTTTTCAGAGAGGCAGACAGTACCCAGGTAGCTTATAGTAAGAGTAGGCTAATAATATTTTAGTCATGTCATATATATATATTCAGTATTAGTAGTGTGATTGCTCAAACATAACATTGCGAAACTGAGAACAACCTAACTTTAATTTTTACATTTACAACTAGGCTACATGTCACCTGTCCTGCGTGCCCTTTTAACATTAGGCTATGCTCCTGCAAATGCGGAAAGTCCGCGTTTATTGATAGGCTATTAGAAAACAAACGTGGATGTTTTTGAGCAATCACACACTTTTGTTGTCAAAGTGTAGGCCTATTATAGCAACCCATTGAGACGTGTTATCTACAATCCCAAACCAGAAAAAGTTGGAACAATATAGGCCTATTAAATGGACATTAAAAGCGAAAACAGTTATTTGTAAATTCTCTTTGACCTGTGTAGTATTGAAAACAAAGCAACAGCACATTATTTGATGTTTTAACTGATGAATTTGATTGTTTTTTCAAAATAAACACTTAATTCAATTTCAGTGTTTGCAACACATTTAAAAAACACTTAAAAGTTGTTTAGGGACTACAGACACCAAATGAGAATACATTTCAGGTGTAACTTTGTCCCTTTTGTCCCTTTGTCCCATTCGTCCAGCAAACAAGTCTTAAAGCGAGCATTAGTGCAGGGTCCCCCTTGTCCCATATTGCATTTCAAAATGCTCCACAAATTCTCTTTTGGGGACAAGTCAGGACTGCAGGCATGGCTAGTCCAACACCCAAACACTCTTCTTCCTCAGCCATGTCTTTGAAATCTGTGCTGAATGTGGTTTTGCATTGTCTTGATGAAAAAAAAAATTACATACTGTTCTTCCCTACACAAAAGTATTTTTTTAAGTAAAAGTATCGTATCGGTATCGGTATCGGCGATATTGACCCTATAAATACTTGGTATCGGATCGATACCAAATTTTGCAGTATCGCCCACCACTACTAGGAAACTGTCGTGCTGTTTGCTGTGTGTGTGCATTTATCTGTTCACTCCGGTTTTCTTGAACGTGATAATGACAGTTAGTGAGGTTGAACACATGGAAGAAAAACTGGCAAACCCAGACTTCATGTCAGAACTGGTATGTTTGTTAAATCATTTGGAGTGAATCAACCCGTAGCTCTGTTTTTACATGTTGCCAAGTGCTGTCGATATTTAGGTAGGGTGACCAGATTTGAGTTGGTGAAAAAGAGGACACTTCAGCGGTGACGGTCGGGGGGGGGGGGGGGGGGGGGAGGGTAGTAGTTACGACAGGCCCTCGTGCATGCTATTATCAAGGGCCCTAGTGCACGCTATTTACTAGTTAAGAGGCGCGCGCACACACACACACACACACACACACATAAGGCGTATATATATATAATAGTTAAACTTTCCTATGTTGTAATTATGTATAATCCATTGTGTTATCTCTCCTTTTGCAAAAGATAAAGCAACAACAAACTCTGATAGCTGGCCTCCCTCTCATTAATATTAATGTCTTAATATTAATGTATCTAATCTAAAATAATGTATTTTACCAGAAATGTGTTGGATTCTACAGTCGAATTAGTTACTCCGGCTATTGTATTGGGAAAGTACACATGTAAAAAAGAAAGCTATCAACAATAGCACTCTGACACACTAACGTAAACAAACGGTCAAAGTGCTGAAAGGTTCTTTAAAAACACTTATGAAAGGCATGATTTGTTGCGGCGGGACAGCAGCTTTACCAACATCTGAAAAACACATATACAATGAAACAGGCGCTCGGCGGCGACCTATCATTCAGGGCCTGTTTTTGAGCAGATTGCCTAGCAGTCCGTAGTCTCCCAATTTGCCAAAATGCTAATTGTGGATTATCATTCCCTAAAATCCACCTTCGGTGTTTCTGTCATCTGTGACAGTGGCAACAGCCGAGTGATCTTTTTCCAAATTGAAACTCAAAAAGACCTACCTGAGGGGCCGCAAGACCTACCTGAGGGGCCGCAAGGAGCAGGAGAGGCTGAATTGGCTGGCTATCCTTTCCATTGAAAAAGAATTTCATGCATCACCACCTTTATGTTTGAAAAGTGCTTGCCTGTGTACTTTGCCTCTAGGTCTTGACGTTTAGATTTTGCGTCTAAATTAGATCGTCTCGTCACATGATAAAATAGAGACTTGACATTGGACAACAAAATATTACCCACAAATCATTGCATATCTGTATATGACAACAATACCAATGAAAATAAGAAATGATTCATTTAATTGAATAGTTTTTTTAATAGTTTCCATAGTTTATGTAGGATAAGCATATAGTTGTGTTATAGATTGCTACTGACTATTTTCTTTCTACAAAATTATACACACCATGACCGAGATAGGTTGGCCATTCCGAGGGTATATATAGCATATGGTACTCTCTACTAGCTATGTGATAAGTCATTGATCGCTGGTGTGTTCCCAACACTCTGTCAATTCGTGGAAATTAATATAATCAGAAATGAGGCAAAATCCCGGACGATTTGGGAATCCCTGCCGGACTCATTTTTTAGGTCTCAAAAAGAGGACATGTCCGGGAAAAAGAGGACGTCTGGTCACCCTATGTAAAGGTAAGTGCTATCTTCTGCTATTTTATGTTTTTGCAGTTAACTTAGAACTGTTGTTACATAGGCAAAGTGTAGGGGCTAGCCTACTGTCATTACCGACGGTGCTGTCAAGCTAAAGCAGCGTGAACCTAGCGGGAATAGAACGTTCAAACCGGATATGAAAACTGTTAGCCAAAACGGCTAAAAGTTAGCCAAACTATCAAAATAAAAGTCCCGCGATTTATACGGATCCACAGCGGTTAACAATGGGAATCCCTAACAATAATGATAATGAATTCCGTGCAGCCACCCAACGGTCAAAATTTCGCCTTTTAATGTATAAGAATGAGAAATTAATGAAGATGTTTGGTGGAAACCTTCCAGATTGTTCAAATTACATGATAAAAGTAGCCTACTATTTTTCAATAGCTCTAAAAATGGCTCTATCTTTTTCAGGGGGATATATATCATTTGGGATACATATATCATTTGCCTTATTCGAGAAATAACTTATTTCTTATTTGAAGACCAAAGAAACTAAGAGGGTTACACTAAACACTACAGCTTATTGATGAAAGCCATTAAACAAGGCATTATACAATGCACACTATTAGAGTGCATGCATGACATTCAAATACTTGAAATAGGAAAACTAAGTCTTGTGCACCCTCAACATGGGGGTAAAATGAAATCCTTACAACATGACCTTTCTAATGACATATGATTTACAGGGCCTGAATCGCTTTTGTGGCATTGGCGGGGCATCTTGTGCCAACTGTGCCATTCGCCATAGACACGAATGGAGAGCACATATTCAAATAGCTGAAATAAGAAAACTAAATCTTGTGCACCTTAACATGGAGGTAAAATGACATCCTGACAACATGACCTTTCAAATGACATATGATTTACAGGGCCTGAATCGCTTTTGTGGCATTGGCGGGGCATCTTGTGCCAACTGTGCCATTCGCCATAGACACGAATGGAGAGCACATATTCAAATAGCTGAAATAAGAAAACTAAATCTTGTGCACCTTAACATGGAGGTAAAATGACATCCTGACAACATGACCTTTCAAATGACATATGATTTACAGGGCCTGAGTCGCTTTTGTGGCATTGGCGGGGCATCTTGTGCCCGCTGCACCATTCGCCATAGACACGGCTGGAGAGCACACCTAATATTCAAACAGATGAAATTAGAAAACTAAATCTTGTGCACCTTAACATGGGGGTAAAATGACATCCTGACAACATGACCTTTCAAATGACATATGATTTACAGGGCCTGAATCGCTTTTGTGGCATTGGCGGGGCATCTTGTGCCCGTTGCACCATTCGCCATAGACACGGCTGGAGAGCACACCTAATATTCAAACAGATGAAATAAGAAAACTAAATCTTGTGCACCTTAACATGGGGGTAAAATGACATCCTGACAACATGACCTTTCAAATGACATATGATTTACAGGGCCTGAATCGCTTTTGTGGCATTGGCGGGGCATCTTGTGCCAACTGTGCCATTCGCCATAGACACGAATGGAGAGCACACCTAATATTCAAATAGCTGAAATAAGAAAACTAAATCACAATTGTTGTATTGTTTGAGTACTTTGGCAACAGTGTATCGTGCATTCATGCTATGGCGAATGGCACAGTTGGCACAGTGGCACAATTATTACCATTATCATTACTATTATAATGTCCACTCATCACAGTTACCATTATCATAACTATCATTACTATTATAATGTCCACTCATCACAGTTGGCACAAGATGCCCGGCCAATGCCACAAAAGCGATTCAGGCCCTGTAAATTATATATCATTTGAGAAGGTCATGTTATAGGGATGTCATTTTACCCCCATGTTGAGGGTGCACAAGATTTAGTTTTCTTAGTTTTTCTTTGCCATTTTGGCAAAGCTTTGGAATGATGTACGGCCCAAATTTGGGCCAAATTAGGCGTGCCAAAAGAAAAACAAAAGGCGGCCAAAACTCAGCCAAAACCAATTTTGGAATACCAAACCTTAGCCAGAAGTATCCCAAATAGATGCCAAAACCCCCCAAACCTTACCAAAAAGAAGCCATAAATGACCCAAAGTGATGCCATAACTGACCCAAAGTGACCCCATAAATGACCCAAAGTGATGCCATAACTGACCCTAAAGTGACCCCCCCATAAATGACCCAGAGTGATGCCATAACTGACCCAAAGTGTTCCTATTTATTTATTTATGTGGTTTTATGGAAAAACCTTTAATGTCCTAGTATTCTAGGCTCATATATGAAGTTACATGGTTAAACTGTGTTCTGTGTGTGTTATGCACAAATAAATGAAACAATATATTTTAAATTGATATTTTTTTTATTACAATTCACTCTCGCTGCTCCTGGTTGGGAGCCGGCTGCACCCTCAACATGGGGGTAATGCATATATATATATATATATATATATATATATATATATATATATATAAAATAGCAGGCTTATGCAACTTTAAGAAAAGAAAGGTCTAGAAATGGATTTCAAGGCAGTGCCACAAGAAACAATGTTGCTATCTGGCTGTCCGCAGGAAAATCTGTGTTAGAGTGACCAATTGGAATAGTTCAGAGCAAGATATAAAAACGACATTCGTGGGAAAATCGTCCTTTCTCCTTCTTCTGACTTCAGAATTGTGATTGTGATTCAGAACTGAAATTGAAATTTCTTGCAACCATGTATGGTTTCATACATCGTGCTAATCTCTGGACTAGATCACTGGTCTCAGGCCACTACCATAAAACGGTTTTCCCCGAACCCTCGGATAAAAAGGTAAGCAAATGCAATACTTAAGCAGTTGAGAAAAGCTTTTGCAGTTTTACTGCCACAATACTGGCCCAGTAAAACTAGCATGTGCGGCTAAATGAATTGGTTTCGTCAATAATCGCAATAATGCGTCTTTGGGTCCTTGAAAAGCGCTTTATAAATGCAAGTTATTATTATTATTGTTATTATTATTATTATTAATAACATTTTTAAATGCAAAGACACCCTGAAATCGCCTTGTCTTGTTTGATCAATTACACATGTTAAAATCTTAAATGACATTCAGTAGCGTGGTTGAATTTCACAGGTTCATTCTGGCGAGCAGCTGCAAGCTAACCTGAATTTTATGTCTGTGCATTTAACTAGTTTGTCATGGTATTTGGGGATTCGCATTTGCGAAGTCTTATGGATGGTATTGTCCAAATGCCAGCTGGCGGGGGGCTAACCTTCGGGTTCAGCAGCACACCTGGGGCGTCTGCCAGTGCCATCAGGAAGGAGGTGCAGACCGTCACCATGCCAGAGCCTGATCTGGTTTGTTTGACTGCTCCAAGTAATAACATTACTTCGAGTCTCACTATTGAAGAGGCCGTGAAGGACTTCGAGGCTCTTGTCCGAAGTGCCTTACACCGCTGGCCAACAGTAAGTGTGTACCGATGTTTCCATTGACAAAAAATATGTTGCATGTCTGTGTCATATGTCTTTCCCTGTTTTGCCAGTCTGTCCTGATCTCATCTGGGTCTGGGTCTGGGTCTGGCTCCGGCTCTTTGGATGCAGCTGATGTACTGGGCTCATCATCTGTCTGATTATATATTATTATTGTTACCATTATTATTATTATTACCATTATCATTACTATTATAATGTCCACTCATCTCACATCTGGTGATCAGCACTTAAGCCTACCTGCCCTATGTGTCCTGGTCCACATTTTCCTCTGTCTGGAGGTCTGGAGGCTTGAGGCTGTGTTATGGAGACTATGTTGTCTGGTCAGAAATGCTTAGAAGCCACTGTGAGATCTGATTAAAAGGCCTGAGAATGATCCAAAGATGAGGTTTGTTGTAAAGCCGAGATTAATGGAATAAACACAGGTTTGTATTGAGGTAGGTGTTGTTGTGGAGACTCTTGTTTTCTGGTAAGGAATCTGTAGAAGCCGCTGTGGTGCATCTAATTAAAATGCCTGAGAATGATGTTGACTCCAGTTTGATATTTATTAATAAATTGAATTGAATGGAATGGATATAGGGTGTGTTTGTGTGTGTCTGTATGTGTGTTTAGGTCATGTATATGTATGTGTTTGTGTGTGGGTGTGTGGTTCTGCAAAGAATGCAAATAATACTATATGAATCTCTCAATATACAGCTAGTCACAACCTAACATTCACAATAGCATTAATCAACAAGTTTGTCATCTAACTAAATTCACACTACTACCTACATTAATCACTTATTATTACACTTATAATTACATTATATCTGCTAAACAGCACAAGTTACACTAAACATATCCCTAAATCGCTAAAGAAGATTATATACATTTATAATTTAACCACGACCGGCATTAATTAAATATACACCCGCGATCGTACAACGGATTTAAATATCAATGCTCGGTTATCTAAACACATACTGTAAGCAGAATAAACTAAGCATAATAAAGGAGCATTATTAATACGTACAAGTATCTGAACGCACACGATTTAAATGATAATATTTAAACGGTAAACGTATGCAAACCAACTGCCTTCACACCAACTCTCCATCCACTGTTCTCCTCTTCCCGCGACTGGGTACCTTAAGTGCAAACAACTCTGATTGGGTGCACGAGTGGAGCCATGAGTATGCACGCACTACAGGAATGACCCAACAACAGCGAGTGCCAAATGTCAACAAATAAAACGATGCACAAGCCGTCACTTCGTTGCCGATGGCTCCCTATGCTGTAAATGACTGAGACACGCTTGCAACTTGTGTCCATTTTACTATCAATATCTGCTGTTTATACTATTCGCTGTTCTAAAATATTGAAGACAGACGTTAAAATGATTCTAGCAAGACATAGCTACAGCCAAAAGTGTGATTTCTGTCAACAAATCGAGTTTCAGGAGAGCGTTTAATTGTACTTTTATTTTGACGGTATATTCTGCCGTTTCGGACTGACCGGACGTCTTATTGCCGCTACAGAAATCCTTAAATCCGCTAGTTTCACGGAACCTGTACAGAAGTGAGGAGCGGAAATGAATACATCTGTCTAAGTCTGTTTTCCGGTTGGAACGTTGATCGTTCCGCATAATGTCAATTATAGCCAAAAGGCCAGTTTTCATTGGCAGTCCCCCTGCCAGAGTGAAAAAAGGCTATTCAACCTAAAAACAAGGCATATTTCAAACATAACATTGACAATGTATCAAAAATAAAATAAAATGAAATCCCAACACACAAGTTCCACTTAGTTCTTAACCATGGGTAGAAGGGAAAAAACAATGGGTATACAAACAAGTGGTAAACAAAAATAATTCTTCTGCTTACCCACTTATGATCACATTTTTGGTTATTAATCAACCCTGTTTTGAGATTTCTTTTGAAGCAGTTGAATGAGATTGATTCTCTAATGTTCTGTAGGAGATGGTTCCATTCGCAGGCTGACCAAACTGAGAAAACCGACTGTCCAAATACACTTTGTTACGCTCTTGCTGCCCCTGGAGTAGCACTGGTTGCTGCTGTTGTAAACTTGATAGTAGATGGAGGCTGCCCCCCAGCATGATTCCAAACAAGAAAGTATTTGATTTCATCCTGATTAGTGTTCATAGCAGACATTTTCACCTTGTGTCCATTCACACCCTGTGCCCCCCCTCCCCCACACAGTTTCCATGAGGAACAGCCAGGAGGCGCTGTTGAGCAATCCTGGATTAAAGGAGCACCTGACTCATATGAGCTGATCCATCCAGTAGACATGTCTTTGCCTGGTGGGGGGGGAGTCCAGGAGTCTGCTGCCTGCTCCCAGCTGAGGGAGGAACAGACAGATGAACCAGAGGAGACTGAGAGGTGATCCCACACACTCACATCTGCCTTCTGATGCATGTAGATACAGGTCTGAGGTGATCCCACACACTCACATCTGCCTTTTGATGCATGTAGATACAGGTCTGAGGTGATCCCATACACTCACATCTGCCTTTTGATGCATGTAGATACAGGTCTGAGGTGATCCCATACACTCACATCTGCCTTTTGATGCATGTAGATACAGGTGTGAACAGTTTTACACCTAGGTTCATACAGCAAGCATAGGAATCAGACAGAAGTCAGCCATCAGAGAGGTTGGATTGTTGACCAACCCTCCCTCATTTAAAGTTTTTCGTGGAGCCTTCACAACAATATCACAGAAATACACCAGTAAGCATGTTTGCAACCAACTAGTGCCAACTGGGCTGTTGGTGGTGTTTGCAAGGTTTTTCCCTTTGGTCTTCTGGTAGTTATCTCCCTAGTGTTTGGCAAAAACCCCTTACTGCTGCTCTTAGTTCCAAAGGTACCTCATATTTGCAAACTTTCAGATTACTTAAGGGTGAGAGTGTTTTAAGTGGTCTGGTTTGTAAAGTTAGAGCACCCTACCCATGCCCCCAAAACATCATCCAAATCCAGAGTCTCAAAAATCCTCTGGTGTCTTGTGGTCGTAGGACTCAAAAAGGAAGGCCACCTTCTCCTGTGCCCAGTGTGATGTCCATGAAGAGTGACATGTCAATGGATACACCATGGAATTTCAAAGAACAGGAGAAGGTAACAGAGTAAGTCACCCTTTACTGCACAGAGGAGAAGATTCAAGATTCTCTAGACTAGTTGTATTCTTTTATTTCTGTTAGAATTGTTTCAGATTTAGTATTTGCTCTTTTATTACTTTATTATAAAGATTATTTGCTGTTTGGAACCTCTTTTTAATGTTATGAATGTTATGACTAGTTCTCACAGGAATGTCATGAAGAGACCAGACTCCCCTTTGTCCAGTGTGTCTGTGAGGAGTGATGCATCCATAGCCGGCCAACCTAACTTCACAGGGGAAGGATCCAGGTACACATATTCATACCCAGTGATGGGACTAATGCATTACCAAGTAATTTGATTACAGTAAACTCATTACATTTACAGTAATGAATAAGGGAAGCACATTACATTTCTAATATTTGTAATTATATTACAGTTACGTACCACTGTAGAAATATACTGTAGTTGCTTAAAAACAAATTTCTCCAGGTAGATAAATGAATGTATTCCAATCTGCCTACCCTGTTTACCTGTTGTCATATTGATCAGACTAGGGATGTGCATCTCCAGCACTGATGCCGATGTGTGTGTCTGTGTGTGTGTGTGTGTGTGTGTGTGTGTGTGTGTGTGTGGATGCGTGCGTGCGTGCGTGCGTGCGTGCGTGCTTGCGTGCGTGTGTGTATGTGTGTGTCCATCTCTGAGGCAATACACATCTCAGTGCATTGCCAACGATCTGATACGTTACAAACGATTAATCATACTGCAAAGTAATAGGGGTTAGGGTTAGACGACTTGATTCAACATAAAATAACTCGAATACGGTGCAATGCAAAAGAATATGATGGTATACATTTATATATGTCATTTGACAGAGAACAGATAGTTTGATATTATTAATTTGAACTTAAAAGTGCAATTTTTATTCCATGTATTTGTAACTCAGTAAGCAAGCATGTCACAACAAAATCGTCACAAAAAATGAAACGTTTTATTGGACATTCTAAATCTATATTTAATTAACTTTGTGATTTTTTTTTACTGGTGAGTTCAGTTTGTGTATCAGTACTTTTTTAAATCAAAATTCAGTACATTTTAACAATAATAATAATAATTTTGGTCACTATAATCAGGATGTGAATTTGGTTTGAATGTCAGTACTGGAGATATGGATTTAACCTTCCAGAAGGTAATGAGTTAAGGATCAGGTTACATTTGAAGAGAAGGAATAAACTAGTAATAAGTATCAAACCATCAGATCTGCTAACATGGGCCCAGTCCTGTTTACCACCTTGAAGGCAACATATCTGATATGATATAGTATAAATACCTACCTGTGCAATAGGCTGATTCATTGAATAATAATTAAAAAAGTGTATTATATAATAAATATTTCTGATGATATTTTGCGATGCTTCTCTCCTTTTGTTCTGTTACGGTTTATAAAACTAAGTTTATTGTTATCTAGCAGGCTAAAGATATTAATACAGGCCTAATCTACAGGGCAAAATCCTAACGCCAGCCAGAAGATCAGTGAAGAGACCAACCACAGTGATTGTACAGGGAAGAGTTATCCATTCTCTTAGCATGATCCATTACACTCCTGTTCAAGACAGATACATTTTCTAAGTTACAGTAGTGTACCAGCGTTATCATCTCATCTGATTTGTGTTGTCTGATCTGTGTTGTAACATAAACACTTGATCAACTCAGTTTGTGTTGATGCAAAAACACTGGACTTTCGCATATCATCTTCATGTCACTTCTCCACACGGAAACTTCTGACATTCAAAAACATTCTGCTGGTTTAGGTTAATCAGTGCAGGCCTATGTCAGCAGTACTTATCTTCTCAAATGAGTATGGAAACAACTCAGTGCGTAGTACTCAGTACACAAATGAACTATTGAACAAATGAACTAAGATTATTCTAAACAACACTTGTCTGTACACATTAGTTTATTTACTATTTTCTAATAAGACAAAATATAGTTTAATATATTGTTTTATTATACGGCTCTTCAGAATGTTCCAAAAAGTACCGTTAATTTGAATGGCCATCCCTACGTCATACCCATACATTAATTCCTGCTAACAGACCGCTGCGAAAAGATAATTACCGTTGTCATTGGCAACAGGTTTTGTGCTTCTAATTCACCTCTTTCATATCATTCCGCCAGAAGTCCGGTCATTCTAACGTAACAGACTCATGGTAATTTGAAGTCAGCAAGTAATGGGTTGCTATGCAACACCTGAAACTTCAAAGTTCTATTTGCTTGAAGAACTATTTATTTCTAAACGGGACTCATGAAACGGCAACTAAATCATTAAAAAGAGGTATGTTGGAGGAATGTCTTCTATTGTTTTTGGCAAGTGTTTGCGTGTCGGGGTGTTGTTCGCCCCGTCGGGAATTATTTTTGGAGAATGACCTCCGGACAATACATTATCCCTTACATAATAACTAAACATAACATGCATTGATGATAATATTAATAATTAAGGAAGATCATTATTAAATACTTCTTATTCTATTAAATAAAAGCACTGAGGATCCAGTGTTGGAGGTTCATGTCCACTTGCACAACCGCACCGCTGCTGAGAAGAATCACTGAATCTGTAATCATGTTAAATAGTCCTGGCGACAATATTGACCAAAAATAATCGTGCCATAATTGAGCCCTACTGTATTTCAGAGCCTTCAAAGGGACAGTTAGGAAAACGGCTCAAAACCAGTACACCTCATAATGTCATGGCCTTTATAATATTTACTCTTTGACCTTTTGATAGCGGCTGCATGACTGCTCCTACCAAAACTCATTCATTCATTCAAACATTCATTCATTTATTCATTCAACAAGTCTATTCATGTGTCCTTGTAGAGTGTCAGTTGGACGGGTGCTGTGTGATGTCTGCCCAAATCCAGCTGTGAAGACCTGTCTGACCTGTAGAGATTCCTACTGCATGACCTGCATCAGGCCTCACTACTCTGAGCCAGATCTGGAGAGACACCATCTACAGGACCTTCAGGATCAGAGCCTCTGTCAACAGCACCACAAACAGCTGGAGTTCTACTGCAGGCCCGACCAATCAGCAATCTGCTCACACTGTTTACTTAAAGATCACATGGGACATGACGTCATGGAGCAGGTGAGCACATATACAGATCTGTGTACTGTTCGGCGACGCTCGCTAAGCGGTTTAGCGAGCTAGATTCCAGGCAAAAAAAAGAGAACGCCACTTTATCGAGTTTGGCGAAGCAACTTCTGATAAATTATCATAGTGACATATCGCTTAGCACTAACCTGCTCCAGGGCAGGCTAACCAAAGTTTAGCTGGCTAAACTTGCCACACCCACGCCAAAAGGAGGGATCCCATTGACAAGGAGTCTTGATTAGCGTAGGAAGAGTTCCAAAGATGATCGCCAAGAAGATCCATTTTTCCATCATGATGAGTTCTTGTATGAGCGCTACCGATCCACCCGACAAGGAATAATTAATGTACCTTTTCGAGTCATTTATTGCATACACCACCGTCGAACATTGCATGTCTTTACTTTCTTGCAAGTCGTAGCCTTAATTTTTATAATGTTGGCGATGCGGAGAACAAAGAACTCATAATTATATGACAGTGGTAGCCTATTAGTGCAGTTGAGACATTGGTACAGTTGATAAACCCGAAATAACTTTCATGCGCAGCCTGAGACGTGATTTTTAGTTTGCACATGAATACTTACGTTTTCTTTGATCCCAGGAAATTTGAGCACATAACCCATCTCCATTACGGAGGTATTGGCTAAAGTTGTTTTACCTACTTTAACTTACATCATTGCAACCTTTAGTTTTGCAAACGTGTCTAGTTTTTGTGCAGTAGTGAATAAAGTCTCAGTCTACTACACCATACATAGAATATCATTTTTGTAGAAAATGATTAAGGTGGATGCGTGATAAGAAGAGAGAAATAAACACAATATCTTTTCATTGCTTCAATGTATTGAATTTCTTATTAATACATTCACATTTATTCATTTAGCAGACAGTTTTATTCAAAGCCATTTAAAACTACAATTATTACACAGCTGAGGAGAGTTGAACCAGTGATCTGCTGCATGCAAGCAATACGCTCTAACCGCTGCACCAAAGCCACATATTTGGCACAAGAAAATATATTACATATTAGACAGCCTATAGACAGTTTCTAATATTGCTCTCACAGCCGCGGCAGTGTTGAATTTTGACATGATTATGGTCTTGAATTCTTCATAACGCATTCATGGTCATATCCTGCCTTAGCGGAGAAAAAAATCATAGTTTTGGTGATCGACCTTTCCTGCCTTTTGAAGCAGGACGTGCACGCGCAATTTTTAGCCTAGGAGAACTTAACTCGACGATTAAGTATTTTAGCGCACGTCGCCAGACCGGCTTGGCCCGTTCTCATTTAGCGAGCTATATTATCTCATGTCGAGAGCTAAATGAATTATCTTAGCTTCAGTTGTACGCCGAACAGGGCCCAGGTGTGGTGTCTTTGTTCTTATATCACGGCTTTCTATTTCTATTCTGACACGAGCTTTAGAACATCAATTAACTCTGATATTTGCACACCTATGAAGCATTTCCATGTTTTTTGCTGTATTATGCTTGCATATCAGTTTGCCATTATTTTTACCGTATTATACTTGCCAAAATTAGTTCTGAAGTTTAAACGTTAATTACTAATTAGTGGATCGAAGGAAGTACAGCGACTAGCAACATGTTAAATTATATCTGCAAATGAAGTGGTGCCATGTCGTACCCTACATGGCACTCAGGGCCTGATTTACTAACATTGCGACGCAGCTTAATCTGCGCCTTTGCCAAAGCGAAAAATACCGCACGGTGTTTTGCATCCTATTAACAAACAAGAACGTTGTCTTGTCATTAGCGCCTAACCCCGCCCAGTAGTGTTAATAGTGCCCCGCTAGAATAGGGTAGACATAGCCTGCGTTTTCCTGCCACCATGGATAATGGGTAAATATAGAATCTCATAAATAGTTTTCCGTTTAGCCCTCCCGTCCACATTAAAAGTTGTGATCACTTTAAGTTGACTGTCAACTTAATGACTGTCCTTTATTCGTGAGCTGATTTTGGGAAATTAAACTTTTCAATGAACATTGAGTTTCTGGGTTGCTATGGCTACCCCTCAGTGTGCCTGTGCAGCTTCATATTAACGAGTTTATGTTCACAAGTTCATATTTACACATATAAACATGAGTTTATCAGACACAGGCAACTGCAAACTGTTAAGATGGTTCCCTAAGCTAGAGATAGCTAGGATAGTTAATAGGAATACACAACACCCCTTACTTTCTAACGGTGTATTCCAACACTGAAAACTATGCTTTTCAAAAACACTGCCCTCAGCAGATATATTTTGAAAACTGGACTTGTAGTGTGAACAGGGCAGGGGAAACTGAAGTTCAGACGTTCGGTTGCCTTGGCACTTATTTTGGTTATAACCTCAAAATAAACATGGAAGGTGAAATGAATATGCTGCTCTGGCTCTACAATTTGGAAATTGGAAAGTGTTAGTCTTGTTGAAAAAATTCTTTCTGCGCGTTGTCTTTGTCTGTGTCTTCGCCCTGCTCTTATAACTGTTGCCATATCGAAGTTTTCAGACTCAGTCAAAACGTGCTTTTATGAGGCACATAATTATCCCACAAATTTTGAGACACGCTCTCGCCAGGCAGTTTTAGTAAATACCACGGAATACATAATTAGGCGCACTTAACACCTCTCCTCCCATCTCTTTGCGGCACACACCCACTTTTCGTTATACCCTCCCAGCAGCGGTAATCTGCGCTAATGCGCCGTAATGCGCCTCCTTTGTTAATACTGTTTTATGTTTACACCCGCTATTTTGCGCCTGAAATGGGCGCAATCCTGTTAGTAAATCAGGCCCTCAGTCTCTCCCCTGTCTCTGGACAGGCAGGACATTCTCATGATGAACCCAAATTCTCTGTTCTCTAATGTTTTATTCTTGTTTGCACAGGATGCACACAAGCTACAATGCAAAGTTACCAAAGCAGGAGGTATTTCATGTTTTAACACTTTAATAGAAAATAAGTAGAAATTTGTGTTTAGCACTAAAACCTCACGTTTCATCTTCCATCTCCACCTCCATCATTCTCAGGTGTTCCTCCACCTGGGCAGATCGAGTTCCCCTCAGTGCAGCCAGACTCTGTGACTTTAAGATGGTCACCACCAGAGGGCGCTCCTGGCCCCCACAGGTTCAGGGTGACCTGGAGACGAGGCCAAGAGCAGCGCAGCATCATGGTAGTGGGTTCTGAGGTGGAGGTGACGGGGCTTCTTCCAGGAGAGAAGTACCACTTTACTGTGGCCACCCTCAATGCAGATGGCCGCCAGAGCCCATGCGTGGGGGGATCTGTACACACAGGTAAGGATTAACACCTGACCTGTGGTCAGTCTATAATTTGACCCTGAGGAACAAAACAAGGGTGCTGTTGTTTACTGTTACCCGAGCGAACGTCAATATTTTGCCACGCCCTTTTTTTTCCCAGCTATCTTGAAAGGTCTTGAGATCTTTGGTCTCAAAATGACCAGAATATGCACGCTTATATGAAGGTTTCTGCGGTATGAACATCTGTCAATCAATAAACCAAAAAAATTCAGGTTTCCTTTAAAGTATGGTAGCGCCTGACCTAGCATCTGAGCTGAGTCTCTATTAACAAGTTCCAGAATTCATAGAGAGAGATCCTCTGTACTGAAGATGAAGGACTACAGGCTACGCTAATGGCATGACATAGTTCTGGTCTCCTGAGTGATGGTGGGAGCCTCTTCTCTGGATGGATGAAGGTATAGGAGGACATTGCAACAGGACACCAGCTGCCTCATCTAGGCCTACACAGATGGTATGAAATATGACAGTAGCTAAAATGAATAGATCATAGTTTATTTGCCGGGCTTTGGAAAAGAAAAGTTCTTGTTACTGCAGCCTGTTGGTGCACAAAGCTTGGGCATTTTAACACTAACTATACATGTTTAATGCTTGCGCCTTATTTTACCACTGTTTTTATCGGTAGCGAATGTACACAATGTTTAGCCATATGGTTCTTCTAAACTTATGCTACGTACGATTCACAGTAACAGTGCGTCTAATCACTTCAATCAGCACCATGACAATTAGTTTAATTGTCCAAATCATAGTCATCACTTACTATAAGACAAACAAACTATAAGACAAACTAAGAACAATTTATTCCAGGTAATGTCTGTAGGATTGAAGTTATCAAAATGATAAATAATTGGGCTTCCTTCAGACTCTGTAAATAGTACTATGTAATCACAAACTGAACATCAGGAACAGAAACATCGGATGTTTGGTATTGTAAAAAAAAAAATGGATATATACCGTTGAGCACCATTGCAGTAAAAGATGTAGGGCTGTCTTTAAAGTGTTTGAGCTCAACTTACTTGTACATCAGCGGTATTCTCCCCTCTTTAGATACTTGGACAGTGTATTTACTGCCATGTTTGAAGTCCTAGATAGAATGAAGATGTAAATCTGTGCTAATGATCCTCTGCTGTTCTCTCTGTCAATGAACTGACCCCTGTACAAACTAAGAGCAGATTCATCATGCCCACAAAATGCCACTTCTTGCCCCCCCCATGTACAACACCACACTGAATAGCCTCTTCACGGTCACACGACCTGTTTTTAGTTACCTGGCTATAGTGCTTTTGGACTCTTATGGCAACTGCTTGATGGGTCAATTCTTACTTTGCCAAATAGCTTTAATTTAAGACTAGATGTTATGTGGGATTTCTCGTGTCTGTAAACATGCTTCTGTTCAGATGAAGACAGGTGAGATAGAATTCATATTAAAAAATATACATGGACTTATACACCAAATTGTCTTTTCATTTTGCTGATGTGCAATTAGACAAGGCACGATGACATAATGAATCAGACAACAGTGACTTTGCGACCTCACCGGTTTTGAGATGTGACCAAGCTATCTGACTGATTTGACATCTAGACTGAAAATCATGTAACATGTTCTGGAGCGGGTTGCACCAACTAGTCTTTGCTTTCCGTCTAATTAGCTATTTTTTCTAAAAAAAGAAGTAATTTCTCTGATTCGGAAGTAAGAACAATGATTGAGAAGTATGACCAACATAAATATATTTTTAATTATAAAGCTGTAGATGTTGAAAGATGCATCTTTTAGTAACCTCCATTAATAATGAATTGTTTGCTTTTCGACGCCGAGAGCCTTTTCGACAGCTCGCACAATTAACTAAGATGGCACTTTGTCACTAACATCTAAACAGACTAGTTCGGAAATCTTGACACTCCTTATAGCTCCATCTTAGGTGTCTCTGTCACCATACAACAAGGGAACCCTCTTAGCCCCCACTATTGTATTCTTTTCCCTTAAAGGAAAAGGTGAAAACTCACCCCGTCACGTGGCCGTCCGAACACTACGGCTCATCAATAGTCCCACCTCTTTAATAGGCAACCTTATCAAAGTCATAGCACGGTTCCTGGACACGCTAATGGGTGAGGTGATTCAGCAAATTCAGTGGCACTCAAACAAGGAACGGACGCAGATGCAGGTGAACGGAGATTAACAAATACCTCTGATGTTTATTATAAAAGAGGCAAGAGTGCTTAAAAGCACAAAATAAAAATAAAAACACATAGGCTTTGGACCTTTACAAAAGAGTATAAACTAAGAAATAAGTAAAAAGTGAACAGAGGAACAAATTGAGTCAATTCAGCGCGCAAATAGAATAGACTGCCAAAATCCACAGCGGACTTGGCTTTTAAACTTTTACCACTCTCCCCTCCCCACTCCTTCAACAGCTGATTTCCTCCTTGGGTCGCCTAGCAACCTAGGTTCTTAGCCTGCACAGTGACACCCCCAGAGGTTAAATTGGGCCGGAGCGCTACGGAGCTCCACTCCGCCTCCTTAGGTCCACAATAAACCCCGCCGGAGCTCAACTCCGTTTCCCTCATTGTAAAATAATCATATACTACTTTTAATATTTTTTCATCTCCTGACTAATGCATTGCAATATGAGACTATATAACTCACAAGACTACTCGAAGACACTGTAGCCAATCAATGATGCATGGAATTATGAGACGTGATATGGCATTCTACTGATTCTCTCGCGAAGGGCACGTCAGTAAATGTCAAAAATCGACAGCTACTATCTTTGGTGATTGTTAAAATGGTTTTATAACGGGACATGTTGTTGTTAGTAAGCTCTCCACCAAATAACCACCGCTAGAATGTGTGCAGAAGGTTAGTGTTTTATGATCTGTTTTTGCTGTTCAGACTGGCATTTTCAGCCTGAAACAATACATGAACTAAGCTAACTTTAAGAAGCAGCCAAGCAGTTTAGCCTTCACTCAGAGAACAGAACCTAATAGCCAACGAGTTAAGCTATCCTAACCCAGAAAGAAAAAACATTACACCACTTTACGACAAACTGCAGTTAAACTCGCATTAAGGGGCTTATATTCATAGGGGAACAAGGGCACAACAAATGCATATGATGGCCAATAACGCCCGCACTAAAAAGCGAGTAACACCATACAAACCACTGGCTAGCTAGCCGCTAGCAAACGTCAAATCTTGTAGACTAGCGCTATCTGCTTTAATTGTTTTATTATGATTTCTTAGTTCATTGACTGACAAAGGGGTCTTTAGTGCTACCTAGATTCCTATGGTCTTTGCTATATAGACCTAACAGAAATAATCAAACTCAACTATTAGTTTTCCAATATATTTTTGACAATACCAGTTTAACTAAAATACTAGGCTAATATGATATACGTGTAACAGGAGCATAAGGGGGGAACCCCACAGCCCTGTGTAAGTAGCCAACTACGCCACCCTGGGAATTACACCCAGAGAATATCTAATCTAAATGTTCTTAGACACCTCAGCCCTCGAGAACAGGTTCGATACACACAGCACACAAGAGTCGTGAGTTCCAGAATATATTTATTTTAAAGAATAGCAATTACGATGTAGATGTGGGGAGATGGACCTAGACAAACTGAGAGGTTAGTCAGGGTAGAAAAGTATTTATTTAATCAGTAATAAAAAGGCTCAAACAGTCATGACTAGGGCTGGCAAACACACTAGGTAAGGGAACTATAACAGGCAGAGACTTACCTTAGAGGGGCGGCGGGCTAACTGGGAAGTGTGCTCAGGATTCACACCACCCTGGTGAAGGCAAACACGGCACAGCACAGCACACGGAAAGTGACCAAAGTGACACAGCAACCACACAGCAACCAATGATCACACGTGAGCATGCAATAACGGGACTCCACCACCAGGTGACTAGCCCCCCCTCCAGGATAGCACAATGCCTGCTCAGACACACAAAAGGGGATAAAAGAAACTATTAAGCACCAGTCGATCCCAGTTAAGACAACACATAAACACAAACACTAAAGGGCAGGATAGTCTCCCCTCTCACCGGATACCTGCACTACCCATAAACAATACACATGCAGACAATACAAAACAAAACAAAACACAAGAATAAACTATGCTTTACGCCACTATGCCCATACACGGACATAAAACACGAAAATAACAAAACGAAAGCAACAGAATAACAAGTGAAGCACGCCAAAACAAAGCAATTAAACTAGGTGAAACGAGACAAAAGCAAGCACGTGAACAAATGACAGACACGCCGTTTAGGTTACACGGCAGAGTATAGGGAAAGGCTGACGCCAAATCCCCAAACAAACTCGGGAAAACCAAATCAAAAGAAAGACAAGACAAGACAGCAGCTCGTGGCTCCAGCCCTCCACCAGGCTGGGTTGCGTCTGCAAAACACATATCGTAATTAAAAACCAACGGAGGTAAAATTAAGCCAATAGGGAGATATAAATAATACCCACGTTACTCGAGGACACTGGCTGCCGCGGGAACGTGGGTCCTCACTAAACAGACGACACTGACTATAAATATAATTATAAAAATACAAAGACCAGGTCTGCTACCACATTAAAGAACAGAGCATACCTGGACCTAGTGGGCCACCGTTCTCGAGGTCAGCGAAGGAGGAGAGGATCACAACACCAGGCTACAATGAAGGACGGAGTTAGTCCACAGTGTGATTAAAATTAAATGCTTAGTGGCAATGAAAACCTACCACGGGAGAAATAGGACACCACTCTGCACAGGATGTAGCAATTCGCCATCTACAATTAGTGCAAACTTCTAGGCTTTTATAGCCACACCCAAGCAATGGCCACTTATTGAACAGGTGTGCTAAATGAGTGCAGTGACGTGAGAGTGCAGGTGAATTCATCTCACTACAATCCATCCCTAGGCTTTGCATCGTCGCCCCGACGATGGACTAATAATACTGGGAGTCTATACTAACTCCAGGGTCTAAAAATGGCTGTAATAGCTTGAGAAGTAGGCCTGAGAGGGTCTACAGCACCCAATGCAGCCTCCCCCATCGATCTCGGAAGGTGGTGCAGGTTGGAGTGTTGCCCTGCCGAGGTCCTGGACGTTCTTCGTACCGCCACCCCACTGGTGCTGGGCTGCTCAGGTGACCGCAAAGGAGGAACAGTTAATGACGACCCTCTTGGGGGACTTGTATTCACTTCCAGAGCTGGTAGTGCTTCTTCCTGAAGATTTCGGGTCGAAAGCTGTTGGCCTGAAGGGATAGATGACGCTGCAGGAAAGGACGGTGGTGACTGGAGCGGAGCAGGGTCAGCAGCAGAGGCGGGTACCGGTTGATGCAGGGCAGATGAAGCATCAGGCATCAGGAGCCAGAGCTCATCTTCCAGCAGATCCTCCTCCTGGGGAACCACACTTCTTTCAGCAGCAGGAGTGGGGAACCGATCTTGGGCCTCAGGACCCAGACGCGGCTTTATCATAGTGCGGTGGACGTGCTTTACTTTCTCTAGGGCCTCCACTGGTGCGATGGTATATACCACACCCCCTGGCTTCGGGACCTTCAACACCCGATGGAGTTCCGACTTCCACAGGTCCTGGATCTTTTGACGGCCCCGAATCCCATGGTCACGGACGTAAACCAGCTGACCCTCTTGTAGGGGTGCGATCTTCACCCGACGGTTGTGATGCTCTTGGCGCCGATCTGCAGCTGTGGCCAGGCATTCTTTGGCCCCTTCAAAAGCAAGGTGAAGTCTCGTTTGATGCTCCAGGATCCAGTCCGACACGGTACCAGAAGCCGGCTCGTGAACCCTGCCCAACAAGAAATCAACAGGTAATCGGGGGTCTTGTCCAAACAAAAGAAAATATGGTGACTCACCCGTGGATTGATGTGGTGTGGTGTTATAGCAGAACACCACCTGCGGAAGGCAAGACGTCCAATCCCTTTTCCGCGAGGTGGGGAGTGCACGCAGGAGGTTGTGCAGAGTCCTGTTAAAGCGCTCACATTGGCCGTTACCGGCCGGATGGTAAGGGGTGGTGCGTGACTTTGTGATCCCATATATTGAGCAAAGTTGTTGGATAAGGATGCTCTCAAAGTTACGTCCCTGGTCCGAGTGGATACGGCCAGGAACGCCAAACTTGTAGAACCACTCTGCTACCAGTACTTGGGCTACGGTTGAAGCACGCTGGTCCCTGGTGGGAACGGCCAGAGTATATTTACTAAAGACATCGGTCATCACCAGTACGTTTTCTACCCCATTACGGGATGGCTCCAATAAGGTGAAGTCTATGGCCAAGATTTCATTAGGCCGTGAGGCCAGCAAATGCCCCATGAAGCTGTGAGCCACTGGCTGAGTGACCTTACTCACTTGGCAACGCTCACACTCTTGGCACCAGTGTTTAATGTCTGAAAACATGCCGGGCCAATAGCACCCTGCCTCACCAGCTGACTGGTCCTCTCCACGCCCTGATGGCCATGGTCTTGATGCAGCTGGGTCAAGACTGTTGACTTCAGCTGCGTGGGTAGGATCAACTGGAGGACCTCCTCTCCACCATCAGGACGGAATGTCTGACGGTACAACACCCCATCCTTGTCAACCAGGCGATCCCACTGGCGTAGCAACGATAGGGCAGGAGGGGATAGACGGTGGCGTTCAGCTGTAGAAGGGCGCTCCTTCCTCCGCCAGAACGCTAGGACAGCCCGGATATCAGGGTCAGAGTCTTGCAGTAGCTGTAGTTCAGAGGGAGAATGCTGAGGAAGAGCAGCAATAGACAGTTGGGAAGCTGGTGCAGAACAGCCGACCACTGTGGGTGGTTGCAATGACACTGGCACAAGTGTTCCATTAGATGCTATAACGGGGGGACTTTGAGCTACGTACTGTCGTGACAGGGCATCTGCGTTGCCATTGCTCTTACCAGACCTGTACTTCAGTTCATAGTCAAAGATGGCCAGCTGTGCCGCCCACCGTTGTTCAGTGGCCCCCAACTTAGCTGTGGAGAGATAGCTTAGTGGGTTATTGTCTGTGAATATAATACATTTCTGACCCAGCAGGTACTCACGGAATTTCTCGGTTAGGGCCCACTTCAGCGCAAGAAGCTCCAACTTCATGGAGCTGTAGTTGGACATATTGCGTTCCGGAGGTCTCAAACCGCGACTGGCATATGCAATTGGTCGAACTTGTCCACTCTGCTCTTGGGAGAGAACAGCCCCCAGGCCACTATGGCTGGCATCAATCTCTAGAATGAACGGCAAGGAAAAGTCAGCATAGGCAAGTACAGGGGCCCCTACAAGCTTACCCTTTAACCCCTCAAAGCTGTCCTCACACTGCTGCGTCCAAGCAGATGCCAACGTGCGGCTAGAGGCCTTGCGTGACTTGGTTCCAGCCAGCTCTGCCACCAACTTATGTAGAGGGGCAGCAAACTTGGAAAAACCCTCAACAAAGCGGCGATAATAACTGGCAAAGCCCAAAAAAGAGCGCAGTTCAGAGATGTGGGAGGGCCGACGCCAGTTAGCCACCACGTCAACCTTTTTAGGGTCAGTAGAAACACCTTGACTAGAGATAACGTGACCTAAATAGCTTACTTCCGTCTGGAAAAAGGCACACTTCTCCAATTTGGCCTTTAAATTCTCTTGCTGCAGACGGCTTAGCACCAACTCCAACCGCTCCAGATGCTGGGTGACAGAGGAAGAAAACACCACCACATCATCCAGATACAGCAGCAAAGACTGACAATGCTGGTTGCCAAACATTCTCTGCATTAGCCTCTGGAATGTACTAGGCGCGTTGCACAGTCCGAATGGCATGCGGTTCCATTCGAAGAGGCCAAATGGAGTACAGAAGGCCGTTTTGGCCTTATCAGTCTCTGCTACAGGTACCTGGTTGTAACCACTGGCGAGATCAAGGGTAGAAAACCACTGTGCTCCAGAAAGGGCATCCAGGGATTCCTCGATCCGAGGTAGGGGGAATGCATCCTTTCGGGTCTTAGTATTGAGCTGGCGGTAATCCACACACAGGCGGGGGCTGCCATCCTTCTTCTTGACGAGAACGATGGGGGATGCATAGGGGCTGCAACTCTCTCGGATGACCCGTGCCTCAAGCAACTGCTGGATATGGGCCTTCACTACCTCGTATTCAGAGGGGGGCAAGCGCCTATAGCGCTGCCGGACAGGAACCTCATCTAAAAGTGGGATCTCGTGAGAGATGAGGCGGGTGCAACCCAAATCACTGTCATGAGCAGCAAAAACTGAATGATACTTCTGTAAGACTGATCTCACCTGGTGCTGATCCTGATCTGACAAAGAGGACAAGTCAAGAGCATCTAGCTTAGACTGAATGGGGTCACAGGCTACCTTATCAGAGACGCAGGCCTGTGTGGCCCTGACTTCGGCTACTCCTGTAGGCAAACTGATGACATATACCTCACTCAAGCTACCCAGGATAGTACGAGGATAAAGTAGCACATCCTGTTCCCCTACATTGACTACAGGGATATAAGCAGTGCCACGGGTGACCTGAACCAGTGCTGGAGACGCAAGAAGGCCCTCAGGCAGCCCTGAAGCTGGAGGCTCAAAAAGTGCTGATCCGCTAACAGAAACATGTGAACAGGTGGTAGCTACAAGCTTAAGTACCCCCCCAGGAACACGATGAGCCCTGCCCCCCCGTACTCGTACAGTCCTAGCAGTCTCAGCTGAGGAAATTACACTAGCTTCCTGACAGTGCTGCAAAGCTTCCAAAACTGGGCCAGGGGCCTGTGCTACGGCAGGAGAGTCAAACAGGGAGGAGCCATACTGTCCAAACAGTTCACGATAGCACTTACTTATAATATTCATGCCTAAAATACCTGGGACCTGAGAGAATGAAGCCCCGGGAAGGTCCTTGACCACCAACACCCCACAACCCGGTATATCTTTACCACAGAGTCTAACGTCAAGTTCCAGGTACCCAAGGTAAGGGATGGCTAAGCCATTTGCGGCCCGAAGTTGCAACCACTGACATGACCTAAGACGATCATGGCCCCATGGTTCAAAATGCTGCCTAAAGCAACTCTCTGTAATAGTTGACACCATGGACCCAGTATCTAACAGACAGGACACCCCAACCCCCCCCATGAGAACACTTATATTTGGGCAAGAGGACATTAGCTGTGACACTGGTCCTACCTCACCTTTGGAGACTCCTGAGCCAGTAGGGACCCCACCAGAGCTGTGGCTCAACAGCGCGGTGGGTGACAGTTTTCCGGGGCCTGATGAGACTGAGTGGACCTCTGGACTGGAAGAGAATGGGCAGAAAGGGAGGTGGACCTAGGACGAAAAGAGACTCTCTGCCCTTCACAGTCTCGGGCAAAGTGTCCTGGCTGCTGACACCTTCTACAAATTGGGGGACTAGAAAAGACCTGGCTTGGTGGCCTAGAGCCTTGAAGGAGAGTTACAGTATGAGTGAGTAGATTGAGCTGCTCTTGTTGGCTCTTCAACATCTCCTTTAATTCTACAAGGTCAGGGTTGCTGACCCTACTAGGCACAGAGCTAGACTCGCCTTGAACACCATACAAGGTACCATATGTAGAGGAGACTGACTGGCTTCGGCCTCTGATAGTGGTAGTCATACCCTCACGTTCCCACCTAATAGCCTCCCGCCGAACATCAAGTAGTGTTAGGGTGGATTGGCGACGAGCCAACTGTTTCAGTTCTCTGCGGAGAGAGACATCAATGACATACTCAATAAATTGATCTCTTAACATCACCTCTGCATTGGGAACAGCATTGGGTGCAACTTGTCTGATCTTCCCCATCAAATTCATCAACGCCAGAGAGAACTCCATCAATGACTCCCCCTCCTGTTGCTTTCTGGAAAAGAAAGCTTCCTGCAGTGACACATGGGATTGAGCACAGCCGTACAGTTCTCGTAGAATATCTAATATTTTGTCTGGATCCCCCCTTTCATCATTAGAACGGTATTTTATCTCCTCCCTTGCTTCCCCTTCCAAGTGGTCAAATAAAAGGAAAGCTTTATCAGTTGGGGAAAGGTGACGGGCCCTGATAGAGGCCTGCACCTCTTCTTCCCACTCCTCAAAGCCTATACCAGACCTGCCTCTAAACATAGGACATTTCCTATCCCTTGGAAAGAAAACAAGCCTTTCAGCTGGGGCAACATTAACAGATGAAGACCCAGATGAACCAGGAGCCTCTGCACGTTCTTGTTGCAAGCGTTCATTATCAGCCCTCAGTCGTGTAACCAACTCAGTAAGGTCCTGTACCTCCTGCTCCATATTAACTACAACCCACCCCCAAACTTAAAGGAGGAGAAACCAGTTATAAAAGAAAAGAAAATCAAACAGCTAGTTCCTGACGGCCGTCCTCAATTCCAATTGTGTCGATGGCTGCTGTCTTGTCTTATCAAAATAAACACAATTATCACAAGAAAGCAAACAATAAACAGTATTCACTCACAAACTGGATCGACTGGTACTGAAAATGATCTGGAAAACACGACTCAGTGCTTTGAAAGTGTGTCCTGCCGACCTACGCCAGATTGTAACAGGAGCATAAGGGGGGAACCCCACAGCCCTGTGTAAGTAGCCAACTACGCCACCCTGGGAATTACACCCAGAGAATATCTAATCTAAATGTTCTTAGACACCTCAGCCCTCGAGAACAGGTTCGATACACACAGCACACAAGAGTCGTGAGTTCCAGAATATATTTATTTTAAAGAATAGCAATTACGATGTAGATGTGGGGAGATGGACCTAGACAAACTGAGAGGTTAGTCAGGGTAGAAAAGTATTTATTTAATCAGTAATAAAAAGGCTCAAACAGTCATGACTAGGGCTGGCAAACACACTAGGTAAGGGAACTATAACAGGCAGAGACTTACCTTAGAGGGGCGGCGGGCTAACTGGGAAGTGTGCTCAGGATTCACACCACCCTGGTGAAGGCAAACACGGCACAGCACAGCACACGGAAAGTGACCAAAGTGACACAGCAACCACACAGCAACCAATGATCACACGTGAGCATGCAATAACGGGACTCCACCACCAGGTGACTAGCCCCCCCTCCAGGATAGCACAATGCCTGCTCAGACACACAAAAGGGGATAAAAGAAACTATTAAGCACCAGTCGATCCCAGTTAAGACAACACATAAACACAAACACTAAAGGGCAGGATAGTCTCCCCTCTCACCGGATACCTGCACTACCCATAAACAATACACATGCAGACAATACAAAACAAAACAAAACACAAGAATAAACTATGCTTTACGCCACTATGCCCATACACGGACATAAAACACGAAAATAACAAAACGAAAGCAACAGAATAACAAGTGAAGCACGCCAAAACAAAGCAATTAAACTAGGTGAAACGAGACAAAAGCAAGCACGTGAACAAATGACAGACACGCCGTTTAGGTTACACGGCAGAGTATAGGGAAAGGCTGACGCCAAATCCCCAAACAAACTCGGGAAAACCAAATCAAAAGAAAGACAAGACAAGACAGCAGCTCGTGGCTCCAGCCCTCCACCAGGCTGGGTTGCGTCTGCAAAACACATATCGTAATTAAAAACCAACGGAGGTAAAATTAAGCCAATAGGGAGATATAAATAATACCCACGTTACTCGAGGACACTGGCTGCCGCGGGAACGTGGGTCCTCACTAAACAGACGACACTGACTATAAATATAATTATAAAAATACAAAGACCAGGTCTGCTACCACATTAAAGAACAGAGCATACCTGGACCTAGTGGGCCACCGTTCTCGAGGTCAGCGAAGGAGGAGAGGATCACAACACCAGGCTACAATGAAGGACGGAGTTAGTCCACAGTGTGATTAAAATTAAATGCTTAGTGGCAATGAAAACCTACCACGGGAGAAATAGGACACCACTCTGCACAGGATGTAGCAATTCGCCATCTACAATTAGTGCAAACTTCTAGGCTTTTATAGCCACACCCAAGCAATGGCCACTTATTGAACAGGTGTGCTAAATGAGTGCAGTGACGTGAGAGTGCAGGTGAATTCATCTCACTACAATCCATCCCTAGGCTTTGCATCGTCGCCCCGACGATGGACTAATAATACTGGGAGTCTATACTAACTCCAGGGTCTAAAAATGGCTGTAATAGCTTGAGAAGTAGGCCTGAGAGGGTCTACAGCACCCAATGCAGCCTCCCCCATCGATCTCGGAAGGTGGTGCAGGTTGGAGTGTTGCCCTGCCGAGGTCCTGGACGTTCTTCGTACCGCCACCCCACTGGTGCTGGGCTGCTCAGGTGACCGCAAAGGAGGAACAGTTAATGACGACCCTCTTGGGGGACTTGTATTCACTTCCAGAGCTGGTAGTGCTTCTTCCTGAAGATTTCGGGTCGAAAGCTGTTGGCCTGAAGGGATAGATGACGCTGCAGGAAAGGACGGTGGTGACTGGAGCGGAGCAGGGTCAGCAGCAGAGGCGGGTACCGGTTGATGCAGGGCAGATGAAGCATCAGGCATCAGGAGCCAGAGCTCATCTTCCAGCAGATCCTCCTCCTGGGGAACCACACTTCTTTCAGCAGCAGGAGTGGGGAACCGATCTTGGGCCTCAGGACCCAGACGCGGCTTTATCATAGTGCGGTGGACGTGCTTTACTTTCTCTAGGGCCTCCACTGGTGCGATGGTATATACCACACCCCCTGGCTTCGGGACCTTCAACACCCGATGGAGTTCCGACTTCCACAGGTCCTGGATCTTTTGACGGCCCCGAATCCCATGGTCACGGACGTAAACCAGCTGACCCTCTTGTAGGGGTGCGATCTTCACCCGACGGTTGTGATGCTCTTGGCGCCGATCTGCAGCTGTGGCCAGGCATTCTTTGGCCCCTTCAAAAGCAAGGTGAAGTCTCGTTTGATGCTCCAGGATCCAGTCCGACACGGTACCAGAAGCCGGCTCGTGAACCCTGCCCAACAAGAAATCAACAGGTAATCGGGGGTCTTGTCCAAACAAAAGAAAATATGGTGACTCACCCGTGGATTGATGTGGTGTGGTGTTATAGCAGAACACCACCTGCGGAAGGCAAGACGTCCAATCCCTTTTCCGCGAGGTGGGGAGTGCACGCAGGAGGTTGTGCAGAGTCCTGTTAAAGCGCTCACATTGGCCGTTACCGGCCGGATGGTAAGGGGTGGTGCGTGACTTTGTGATCCCATATATTGAGCAAAGTTGTTGGATAAGGATGCTCTCAAAGTTACGTCCCTGGTCCGAGTGGATACGGCCAGGAACGCCAAACTTGTAGAACCACTCTGCTACCAGTACTTGGGCTACGGTTGAAGCACGCTGGTCCCTGGTGGGAACGGCCAGAGTATATTTACTAAAGACATCGGTCATCACCAGTACGTTTTCTACCCCATTACGGGATGGCTCCAATAAGGTGAAGTCTATGGCCAAGATTTCATTAGGCCGTGAGGCCAGCAAATGCCCCATGAAGCTGTGAGCCACTGGCTGAGTGACCTTACTCACTTGGCAACGCTCACACTCTTGGCACCAGTGTTTAATGTCTGAAAACATGCCGGGCCAATAGCACCCTGCCTCACCAGCTGACTGGTCCTCTCCACGCCCTGATGGCCATGGTCTTGATGCAGCTGGGTCAAGACTGTTGACTTCAGCTGCGTGGGTAGGATCAACTGGAGGACCTCCTCTCCACCATCAGGACGGAATGTCTGACGGTACAACACCCCATCCTTGTCAACCAGGCGATCCCACTGGCGTAGCAACGATAGGGCAGGAGGGGATAGACGGTGGCGTTCAGCTGTAGAAGGGCGCTCCTTCCTCCGCCAGAACGCTAGGACAGCCCGGATATCAGGGTCAGAGTCTTGCAGTAGCTGTAGTTCAGAGGGAGAATGCTGAGGAAGAGCAGCAATAGACAGTTGGGAAGCTGGTGCAGAACAGCCGACCACTGTGGGTGGTTGCAATGACACTGGCACAAGTGTTCCATTAGATGCTATAACGGGGGGACTTTGAGCTACGTACTGTCGTGACAGGGCATCTGCGTTGCCATTGCTCTTACCAGACCTGTACTTCAGTTCATAGTCAAAGATGGCCAGCTGTGCCGCCCACCGTTGTTCAGTGGCCCCCAACTTAGCTGTGGAGAGATAGCTTAGTGGGTTATTGTCTGTGAATATAATACATTTCTGACCCAGCAGGTACTCACGGAATTTCTCGGTTAGGGCCCACTTCAGCGCAAGAAGCTCCAACTTCATGGAGCTGTAGTTGGACATATTGCGTTCCGGAGGTCTCAAACCGCGACTGGCATATGCAATTGGTCGAACTTGTCCACTCTGCTCTTGGGAGAGAACAGCCCCCAGGCCACTATGGCTGGCATCAATCTCTAGAATGAACGGCAAGGAAAAGTCAGCATAGGCAAGTACAGGGGCCCCTACAAGCTTACCCTTTAACCCCTCAAAGCTGTCCTCACACTGCTGCGTCCAAGCAGATGCCAACGTGCGGCTAGAGGCCTTGCGTGACTTGGTTCCAGCCAGCTCTGCCACCAACTTATGTAGAGGGGCAGCAAACTTGGAAAAACCCTCAACAAAGCGGCGATAATAACTGGCAAAGCCCAAAAAAGAGCGCAGTTCAGAGATGTGGGAGGGCCGACGCCAGTTAGCCACCACGTCAACCTTTTTAGGGTCAGTAGAAACACCTTGACTAGAGATAACGTGACCTAAATAGCTTACTTCCGTCTGGAAAAAGGCACACTTCTCCAATTTGGCCTTTAAATTCTCTTGCTGCAGACGGCTTAGCACCAACTCCAACCGCTCCAGATGCTGGGTGACAGAGGAAGAAAACACCACCACATCATCCAGATACAGCAGCAAAGACTGACAATGCTGGTTGCCAAACATTCTCTGCATTAGCCTCTGGAATGTACTAGGCGCGTTGCACAGTCCGAATGGCATGCGGTTCCATTCGAAGAGGCCAAATGGAGTACAGAAGGCCGTTTTGGCCTTATCAGTCTCTGCTACAGGTACCTGGTTGTAACCACTGGCGAGATCAAGGGTAGAAAACCACTGTGCTCCAGAAAGGGCATCCAGGGATTCCTCGATCCGAGGTAGGGGGAATGCATCCTTTCGGGTCTTAGTATTGAGCTGGCGGTAATCCACACACAGGCGGGGGCTGCCATCCTTCTTCTTGACGAGAACGATGGGGGATGCATAGGGGCTGCAACTCTCTCGGATGACCCGTGCCTCAAGCAACTGCTGGATATGGGCCTTCACTACCTCGTATTCAGAGGGGGGCAAGCGCCTATAGCGCTGCCGGACAGGAACCTCATCTAAAAGTGGGATCTCGTGAGAGATGAGGCGGGTGCAACCCAAATCACTGTCATGAGCAGCAAAAACTGAATGATACTTCTGTAAGACTGATCTCACCTGGTGCTGATCCTGATCTGACAAAGAGGACAAGTCAAGAGCATCTAGCTTAGACTGAATGGGGTCACAGGCTACCTTATCAGAGACGCAGGCCTGTGTGGCCCTGACTTCGGCTACTCCTGTAGGCAAACTGATGACATATACCTCACTCAAGCTACCCAGGATAGTACGAGGATAAAGTAGCACATCCTGTTCCCCTACATTGACTACAGGGATATAAGCAGTGCCACGGGTGACCTGAACCAGTGCTGGAGACGCAAGAAGGCCCTCAGGCAGCCCTGAAGCTGGAGGCTCAAAAAGTGCTGATCCGCTAACAGAAACATGTGAACAGGTGGTAGCTACAAGCTTAAGTACCCCCCCAGGAACACGATGAGCCCTGCCCCCCCGTACTCGTACAGTCCTAGCAGTCTCAGCTGAGGAAATTACACTAGCTTCCTGACAGTGCTGCAAAGCTTCCAAAACTGGGCCAGGGGCCTGTGCTACGGCAGGAGAGTCAAACAGGGAGGAGCCATACTGTCCAAACAGTTCACGATAGCACTTACTTATAATATTCATGCCTAAAATACCTGGGACCTGAGAGAATGAAGCCCCGGGAAGGTCCTTGACCACCAACACCCCACAACCCGGTATATCTTTACCACAGAGTCTAACGTCAAGTTCCAGGTACCCAAGGTAAGGGATGGCTAAGCCATTTGCGGCCCGAAGTTGCAACCACTGACATGACCTAAGACGATCATGGCCCCATGGTTCAAAATGCTGCCTAAAGCAACTCTCTGTAATAGTTGACACCATGGACCCAGTATCTAACAGACAGGACACCCCAACCCCCCCCATGAGAACACTTATATTTGGGCAAGAGGACATTAGCTGTGACACTGGTCCTACCTCACCTTTGGAGACTCCTGAGCCAGTAGGGACCCCACCAGAGCTGTGGCTCAACAGCGCGGTGGGTGACAGTTTTCCGGGGCCTGATGAGACTGAGTGGACCTCTGGACTGGAAGAGAATGGGCAGAAAGGGAGGTGGACCTAGGACGAAAAGAGACTCTCTGCCCTTCACAGTCTCGGGCAAAGTGACCTGGCTGCTGACACCTTCTACAAATTGGGGGACTAGAAAAGACCTGGCTTGGTGGCCTAGAGCCTTGAAGGAGAGTTACAGTATGAGTGAGTAGATTGAGCTGCTCTTGTTGGCTCTTCAACATCTCCTTTAATTCTACAAGGTCAGGGTTGCTGACCCTACTAGGCACAGAGCTAGACTCGCCTTGAACACCATACAAGGTACCATATGTAGAGGAGACTGACTGGCTTCGGCCTCTGATAGTGGTAGTCATACCCTCACGTTCCCACCTAATAGCCTCCCGCCGAACATCAAGTAGTGTTAGGGTGGATTGGCGACGAGCCAACTGTTTCAGTTCTCTGCGGAGAGAGACATCAATGACATACTCAATAAATTGATCTCTTAACATCACCTCTGCATTGGGAACAGCATTGGGTGCAACTTGTCTGATCTTCCCCATCAAATTCATCAACGCCAGAGAGAACTCCATCAATGACTCCCCCTCCTGTTGCTTTCTGGAAAAGAAAGCTTCCTGCAGTGACACATGGGATTGAGCACAGCCGTACAGTTCTCGTAGAATATCTAATATTTTGTCTGGATCCCCCCTTTCATCATTAGAACGGTATTTTATCTCCTCCCTTGCTTCCCCTTCCAAGTGGTCAAATAAAAGGAAAGCTTTATCAGTTGGGGAAAGGTGACGGGCCCTGATAGAGGCCTGCACCTCTTCTTCCCACTCCTCAAAGCCTATACCAGACCTGCCTCTAAACATAGGACATTTCCTATCCCTTGGAAAGAAAACAAGCCTTTCAGCTGGGGCAACATTAACAGATGAAGACCCAGATGAACCAGGAGCCTCTGCACGTTCTTGTTGCAAGCGTTCATTATCAGCCCTCAGTCGTGTAACCAACTCAGTAAGGTCCTGTACCTCCTGCTCCATATTAACTACAACCCACCCCCAAACTTAAAGGAGGAGAAACCAGTTATAAAAGAAAAGAAAATCAAACAGCTAGTTCCTGACGGCCGTCCTCAATTCCAATTGTGTCGATGGCTGCTGTCTTGTCTTATCAAAATAAACACAATTATCACAAGAAAGCAAACAATAAACAGTATTCACTCACAAACTGGATCGACTGGTACTGAAAATGATCTGGAAAACACGACTCAGTGCTTTGAAAGTGTGTCCTGCCGACCTACGCCAGATTGTAACAGGAGCATAAGGGGGGAACCCCACAGCCCTGTGTAAGTAGCCAACTACGCCACCCTGGGAATTACACCCAGAGAATATCTAATCTAAATGTTCTTAGACACCTCAGCCCTCGAGAACAGGTTCGATACACACAGCACACAAGAGTCGTGAGTTCCAGAATATATTTATTTTAAAGAATAGCAATTACGATGTAGATGTGGGGAGATGGACCTAGACAAACTGAGAGGTTAGTCAGGGTAGAAAAGTATTTATTTAATCAGTAATAAAAAGGCTCAAACAGTCATGACTAGGGCTGGCAAACACACTAGGTAAGGGAACTATAACAGGCAGAGACTTACCTTAGAGGGGCGGCGGGCTAACTGGGAAGTGTGCTCAGGATTCACACCACCCTGGTGAAGGCAAACACGGCACAGCACAGCACACGGAAAGTGACCAAAGTGACACAGCAACCACACAGCAACCAATGATCACACGTGAGCATGCAATAACGGGACTCCACCACCAGGTGACTAGCCCCCCCTCCAGGATAGCACAATGCCTGCTCAGACACACAAAAGGGGATAAAAGAAACTATTAAGCACCAGTCGATCCCAGTTAAGACAACACATAAACACAAACACTAAAGGGCAGGATAGTCTCCCCTCTCACCGGATACCTGCACTACCCATAAACAATACACATGCAGACAATACAAAACAAAACAAAACACAAGAATAAACTATGCTTTACGCCACTATGCCCATACACGGACATAAAACACGAAAATAACAAAACGAAAGCAACAGAATAACAAGTGAAGCACGCCAAAACAAAGCAATTAAACTAGGTGAAACGAGACAAAAGCAAGCACGTGAACAAATGACAGACACGCCGTTTAGGTTACACGGCAGAGTATAGGGAAAGGCTGACGCCAAATCCCCAAACAAACTCGGGAAAACCAAATCAAAAGAAAGACAAGACAAGACAGCAGCTCGTGGCTCCAGCCCTCCACCAGGCTGGGTTGCGTCTGCAAAACACATATCGTAATTAAAAACCAACGGAGGTAAAATTAAGCCAATAGGGAGATATAAATAATACCCACGTTACTCGAGGACACTGGCTGCCGCGGGAACGTGGGTCCTCACTAAACAGACGACACTGACTATAAATATAATTATAAAAATACAAAGACCAGGTCTGCTACCACATTAAAGAACAGAGCATACCTGGACCTAGTGGGCCACCGTTCTCGAGGTCAGCGAAGGAGGAGAGGATCACAACACCAGGCTACAATGAAGGACGGAGTTAGTCCACAGTGTGATTAAAATTAAATGCTTAGTGGCAATGAAAACCTACCACGGGAGAAATAGGACACCACTCTGCACAGGATGTAGCAATTCGCCATCTACAATTAGTGCAAACTTCTAGGCTTTTATAGCCACACCCAAGCAATGGCCACTTATTGAACAGGTGTGCTAAATGAGTGCAGTGACGTGAGAGTGCAGGTGAATTCATCTCACTACATACGTATAAAGACATGTGTCCCTCTGTTGTGGCTTCAGCTCTGAATTACACACAATATTTAAGTTCACATAGACTAACTTAAAGTTGTTGGTGCAAAGTCATTTTGAAAAACTGTAGGCTAATAGGTTTCCAATGACCCTGAAACAAGTGATGATATAGGCTACTGTATAAAAACCAATATCTGAACTAATGTACTCATGAGCATACATTTTATATTCTTCATGCAGCTTTGTTATGTGCGAATAATAAATACGTTTCATAATGATGTTTGATATTTGAAAAAAAAACATGAATTGTAGCCTTTTTGCTTGAAAAACTATTCAACCCCTACGCATAAGAGGAAAAAGAGCCCCTTTAGTGTAATAATGCATTAATTCATAATGTATGTGAGAGCGGTATTAATAACCATGCTTTTGAAAGATGACCATTGACCGCACACAATGGCTCCCCCTCCTCACAAAAGCCAATTTAACCACTGGACACCCCCCCCTTTGATTCCTGTGTTATCAGGGGCCTCTTCCTGTGTGCCCCGTGTAAGCTTCTAAGCACACCCAGAGATCTTACATGCATATTCCTCCGTATACAGAATACAAGTCTTCACTAACATTTATCTCAGCAGCAACTTCTCACATTTCTGGTTTGTCTCACACGCTAGTTTCAGAGAGCCCACACACAATTTATATGGCTAATATTGCAGAAAACATAGTTATTTAAACTTCACTCAAGCAATTTCACACAGAGTATATGAATAATAATGCATAAAACATTGGTATTAAAAACTCCACTCAAGCAATTTCACACAGAGTATATGGGTAAATGGCATAAATCAAGCATCACTCAAACAATTTCACACAGAGTATATGGTTGAACGGCATTGCATTGTGGATGAGGGGCGCTCGGATTACTGGGTCATATTCTCATCGGCAGCATCCTTCAATGTGTGCACGCCGATCATGTCCCCCACAGTGTTTTGAAATGCACTGTTTGCACAAAACCTCAGTGCAATTAAAGGCTGTAACGTTGGCGTCAGGGCAGCATTTTGGTCTGACTGAACAAGCTGAGTGCCTCTTGACTGCTGCTGTGTGTATCTGTATGTACTGGCTTGGTTTTTACTATTTTAAAACTAATACTACTGTGAATACTGCTTGAATACTCATTGGATAGGCAATCAGGCAACTTCCTGAGGGCAATCAATCTAGTTTCACTCAGTCACTTTCTGAATTGCTAGGACACACCTGAAGGTAATTAGGCTCCTTTGTCTCTGCAACTGCTGGGCGGGACTATTTTCATTAGGAACCAGGTAGGCTCTATATAATCTTATTGCAATCTTAGATAATTCAGAACAAGCTGAGTGCCTCTTGACTGCTGCTGTGTGTATCTGTATGTACTGGCTTGGTTTTTTACTATTTTAAAACTAATACTACTGTGAATACTGCTTGAATACTCATTGGATAGGCAATCAGGCAACTTCCTGAGGGCAATCAATCTAGTTTCACTCAGTCACTTTCTGAATTGCTAGGACACACCTGAAGGTAATTAGGCTCCTTTGTCTCTGCAACTGCTGGGCGGGACTATTTTCATTAGGAACCAGGTAGGCTCTATATAATCTTATTGCAATCTTAGATAATTCAGAACAAGCTGAGTGCCTCTTGACTGCTGCTGTGTGTATCTGTATGTACTGGCTTGGTTTTTACTATTTTAAAACTAATACTACTGTGAATACTGCTTGAATACTCATTGGATAGGCAATCAGGCAACTTCCTGAGGGCAATCAATCTAGTTTCACTCAGTCACTTTCTGAATTGCTAGGACACACCTGAAGGTAATTAGGCTCCTTTGTCTCTGCAACTGCTGGGCGGGACTATTTTCATTAGGAACCAGGTAGGCTCTATATAATCTTATTGCAATCTTAGATAATTCAGAACAAGCTGAGTGCCTCTTGACTGCTGCTGTGTGTATCTGTATGTACTGGCTTGGTTTTTTACTATTTTAAAACTAATACTACTGTGAATACTGCTTGAATACTCATTGGATAGGCAATCAGGCAACTTCCTGAGGGCAATCAATCTAGTTTCACTCAGTCACTGTCTGAATTGCTAGGACACACCTGAAGGTAATTAGGCTCCTTTGTCTCTGCAACTGCTGGGCGGGTCTTCAGCCGGACGCAATCAGTGAATCTGCTATTTCAATAGGACTGATACTGAAGCGTCAGCGTAAGTGTCAGCCCTCGTGTTGAGCCCTTTTCGTGTGAAGACATTTTCGGGTAAAGACATACAAGTCTACCTGTGCAAGTCCACCGAAGCAAGGACACGAACAAGGTAAACCTTTCAAACCAATACAAAAATTTTTCTTTCTAGTCATGTGTCACAGCAGTATCTCTGTTGTCACTCGCTGTCACAAGAGATCCCAGCGCACCAGAAGGCAGCGCAACCTGGGTAACCTCCGCTCATTTCAACAAACCTCATCTGCTGTAACCTCCTTCTCTGTTGGCCTGTGGAACTGCCAGTCTGCAGGCAACAAAGCCAACTTCATTTCAGGTTATGCCAATCACCTCTCACTAGGGCTCTTAGCTCTCACTGAGACTTGGATCAAACCTGAAGACACTGCTGTCCCGGCAGCACTCTCCACTAACTACGCCTTCTCCCATACATCTCGGCCATCTGGTCGTGGAGGTGGGACGGGGCTGCTGATCTCGGAAAACTGGAAATTTACTCCACTGCTGTCTTCAAACAGGTATGCCTCGTTTGAATATCATGCAATTATGGTAACTGCTCCTGTTGAAACATATGTGATTGTTATCTACCGGCCACCAGGACAACTGGGCGATTTCGTCCATGAGCTGGACACCCTGCTGTCAGCCATCCCTGACCATGAGTGTCCAATACTCATCCTTGGCGACATGAACATCCACCTAGACAACCCCAACTCGGCTGACTTCCGGACCCTGGTCCACTCGTTCGACCTACAACAGGTATCCACTCCCCCAACTCACAAAGCAGGGAAAGAGCTCGACCTCATCCTTGCTCGGAACTGCACCACGGAAAACCTAACTGTAACCCCTCTCCATCTCTCAGACCACTTCTTCATTCGCTTTGATGTTCGACTCATTGAGCAACCCTCTGTCCCTCCTCCTATGGTCTCGTTCCGGCGCAACCTCCGCACACTCTCCCCCACTCACTTTTCCTCCCTGGTTTCCTCTACTCTTCCACCTTTATCCACCTTCTCCTCACTAGGTGTCAATGACGCCACAGAATCTCTCTGCTCCACTCTAAGCTCATGCTTGGACAGTTTGTGTCCACTTTCTACCAGACCTGCGCGAGCTACCCAGTCTCATTCATGGCTGAGTGATACCCTCCGAACGCAGCGCTCCAATCTCAGAGCGGCTGAGAGAAAGTGGCACAAATCTGCAGCACAGGACGATCTTGCAAGCTACCAGACACTGCTGGCCTCCTTCTCAACCAGCATCACTGCTGCTAAGAAAACTTTTTTCAATGACAAAATCAACAGTGCAACTGATGCTCGGAAACTATTTTCCACCTTCAAAACTCTGCTCTACCCTCCTCCTCCTCCCCCAGCTACTAACCTCACAGCCGATAACTTTGCTTCCTTCTTCACAGAGAAAGTGGCAGCCATTGGGAAACAATTCGACCAACTGTCTTCCCCCCCTAAGGGCGCTACCATCAATAACTCATCTTTTCCCTCCTTCACCCCCCTCACTGAGAGTGAGGTCTCCAAAATCCTAGCAGGTAGCCGTCCAACTACATGCCCGCTGGACCCTATCCCATCCAACATCCTTCAAGCCATTTCCCCTGCCGTCCTACCGGCAATAACACAGGTGATTAATGCCTCTTTTAATTCTGCAACATTTCCTTCTTCATTCAAGGTGGCTCGGGTGACGCCGCTGCTCAAAAAGCCGTCTCTCGATCCCACTCAGGTGGAAAACTACCGACCGGTCTCACTTCTCACTCTCCTATCTAAAACACTTGAGAGGGCAGCCTCCAAACAGGTCACAGAGTTCCTGTCAACAAACAATCTCCTCGATCCAAACCAGTCTGGATTCAAAAGCGGTCACTCCACCGAAACAGCCCTGCTATCTGTGACAGAGGCTTTAAAAACAGCTAGAGCAGCAGCTCAATCCTCAGTTCTTGTCCTGCTTGACCTATCAGCTGCGTTTGATACAGTCAACCACCGCATTCTTCTGTCCATACTATCAAGTATGGGCATCTCAGGCAAGGCGCACTCCTGGTTTGAATCGTACCTCTCTGGGCGCTCATTCAAGGTGTCATGGCAAGGTCATCTATCTGTACCCCACCACCTCACCACTGGGGTGCCCCAGGGGTCTGTAATGGGACCACTTCTCTTTGCCATCTACACCACCTCGCTGGGCCCCATCATCCGCTCGCATGGTTTTTCCTACCACTGTTATGCCGATGATACTCAACTGGTTCTGTCCTTCCCTCCTGAGGACAACACTGTTTCGGCACGGATCTCAGACTGTCTTGCTGATATATCCACATGGATGAAAAACCACCACCTTCAGCTGAACCTGGCCAAAACAGAACTGATGGTCTTCCCAGCCAAACAGTTCATCCACCACAATATCAACATCAAGACTGACTCTTTATCTCTGGCTCCATCCAAAACAGCAAGAAACCTCGGGGTCATTATTGACGACCAACTAACCTTCACAGCCCACATTGCCTCTGTCGCGAGGTCATGCCGCTTTGCGCTTTACAACATCCGCAAAATCAGGCCGTACCTAACCCAGTATGCCACCCAGCTCCTGGTGCAAACCTTGGTGGGTTCCCGCCTCGACTACTGCAACGCCCTCCTAACGGGCCTGCCGGCATGCGTGGTAAAACCACTACAGATGATCCAGAACGCGGCGGCGCGCCTGGTGTTCAACCAACCAAAGAGGGCACATGTCACCCCGCTACTCACTGAGCTCCACTGGCTGCCAGTAGCTGCTCGCATCAAATTCAAGTCACTTATGCTTGCCTACAAAGTGCTTACTGGGTCTGCTCCCACCTACCTAAATGCTCTTGTAAGGGCAAATGTCACACCCAGGACGCTGCGCTCATCCAGTGAGCGTCGTCTGGCACTGCCCCCAGTGCAAGCAAGGCAATCCAGACTATTCTCAGTTGTAGTTCCACGTTGGTGGAACGACCTGCCTAGCACTACCAGAGCAGGAGCGTCCCTCCCTACCTTTAAGAAACTCTTGAAGACCCAACTCTTCAAAGAGCACCTCTCTTCCTAAACTGGCACCTTGGCTCAACCTGCACTTAAGCAGCAACAGGCCCGCACTTCTTTTTTTATTCTTTCTATGTCGTTTTATAAGCAATATTTATGGTTACACCAGGTTTTTTAATGCTCTTAGCTTGATTGTTCTCCCTTGTACGTCGCTTTGGACAAAAGCGTCTGCTAAATGACTAAATGTAGATGTAAATGTAAATGACTGAAATCGCACATCGTCGGACAGTTCGTCGACTAAAGAAAAAATCTCAACCCTTCTGAAACGAAACCTTTGAATTAACTCCTAATCATTGTATATATCCGGCGGGTTAGTTCTGTCTCGCACTACTCTCTCACGTCTTAAAGCACGTTCATTATAAAGTCTATAAATTAGACATGTCATGGTTATATTTGTCGTTTTAGCTGCACTCAACGGTTTTGTGAAAATTATTATAGAAACCAACAAAGAAAACTGTCTCTGTCTTAACGTCAGTCTCCTCTCCACAGGGCGTAAAATTTAGTACTAGACGTAGAGAGAAAGCAGCCTAAGGGCTCAGATACACATACGCGTTTTTGTAAAAACGCGACGCTAGGAAATACATTGATTCCTATGGTACGGCGCGCTTTCACGCAAAGCGCCCCGTACCATAGGAATCAATGCATTTCCTAGCGTCGCGTTTTTACAAAAACGCGTATGTGTATCTGAGCCCTAAGTCAGCGTGGTGCAACATCATTTTAGACATAAAACGTTGAGTTACGCCAGTCTTAGCTTAAGACTGGTCCTAAATCCTGTTGGTGCAATCCGCTCCTGAACTTTTAATTTAAAGGTAAAAACAAACCGTCAAACCCTCAAACCCTCTTCACACAGTGTGCTTTACAGACACACCTGATCACATCAGTTAACCTTTTGTGCAAAATGCACTCCAACCACCAAAACTCTTCATACTTCACCCAAAAGGGACTCATGCTGTGATGCGTGATGCCAGGACGCTGTGATAGTATGCAGACACTGTTCACCACTGGCGGAGTTTATGATCATAAAGTGCTGTAGGTGGTCACAATATAGACTACATTACACCACAGACTTCATTACCCAGAGTTCCCTTATCTCTTCAATTCCCTTATCTACACTTCTCAGACTCTGAATGGTCACTTCAAAGGTGATAAAAAGAATGACGCGTTTTCCCCATATAAACAGCGGCAAGCCTCAAATTCATTCTCTCTCGTTTGGTCTTTCATCGAACTACCATTCAAAATAGAGATACCAAACCCTCTAAAGAATTCTTCATCAGGACAAAGGACGACACGACGAATCATAGCCTTCAGAACTTCTGATCAAAGTTCTAAACTATTTGAAATCGTTTAGTTGCAACCTGAGTTTATATCGATAGTACTATACACTGCAGCCCAGCAGTTTTGTTTGAATACGAGCGAGGCGACCGGCTCCCTTCTCATCCATTCAACGTCGACGACCATTCATCCTCCTTCTCCACTGACGACCTCAAGGCCGTCCGAGGGCTTCATCTGACGAGAAGAAGCAGAAGGCCCCGGGACATTCCACGAAGCCTGTGCTCCGCGCTGCTCAACGGAAACCCGGCAGAAAACATCTTGGTCGCTACGCAAGAGCGATCGAAGTAAGGCTAAATATCTGGGCAGAATTTAGTTTTATATGTATGTTTTAATCTATGTGAGAAGTATTGTTATTTTGTTTCATTGAGATTTAAATGCAATCTTAAATTCACAATCTACACGGTCTTTGACCGTTTATAATCTTGCTTGGTTCTATTGCTTTTAATTAGATAGTGCACGCACGTCTCTCTCTCTCTCTCTCTTTTCTAACTCCCTTTTGCATCACCACCTGAACGCACACACACGCACATCGTGATTTCAGTGTTGTGGAATATCTTGTGTTAAATTAAGGCCTAGCTTAGATTTAGTCCTTAAGACAAGAAATTCCTTTGTTAAACATTATTTACTTTGCGCCCCTTCCCCCAACGAAGTTGGCGCGTAAGAAACAAAGAGCTCAGATTTCGGTCCCGCAGCCAAAGTTAATTTGTGTCTGCGCATCCTTCATATCACGCTCTTTAGCTGCTTATCACCTGTGCACATGCGCATAGTCTCCCTCTCACTTCTCCCCATCTCTCCATTGAGCGCGCGACCGCGTTAACTCGCAACTGCGCATACCCACACACGCACCCGCTCACACACGCACGCACCCTCTCTCTCTCACACACACACACACACACACACACACAGACAGAGACGGGAAGCTAACGCCTCCTCCTCTGCATTCCGGAGACAATCTACCTCATCCCCAATTCCACTTTGTGCCTTACTCAATTGTTTTACTCCAGTGTTTAAGTGATTATACCTGATTCATTATTGACCATTAATTACCTTTTGTTACTTTTAATGAATTGTTTACTTTTACTTAAACAATTGTCTTGCCTGTTATTGTTCCAATATTCCACTGAAAACCATTTTACGCCAACCAGATACTCTTGATTGCCTTCACATCCATGAAGTGTTATAGACTTGTATTTTAATTGTAATACGTTAGTGTTGTAATATTATACTAAGACTGTAGCATAGTGGTACAGCTAGAGTTTTCATCATTATAGTAAATTAATTATTAAATATTAATTACTAAAATTAATGATTATTAAATTTTATGAGACTGATTTAATTAAACTATTGTAACAACCCCGGTTTTACCTACAGTGCCGTCCTTTCTATCTTCCGAGAGAATTTACTGCGGTTCTGCTAATAGCGGCATATATCCCTCCAACCTCCAGCAGCGGTGACAGGAATGAGGCACTTAGTGAACTTTATCAGGCCATCAGCGAACAACAGACAGGACACCCAGTTGGATTTACTATCGTTGCTGGAGATTTTAACCATGCTGATCTTAAGACTGTCCCACCAAAATTTCATCAGCATGTCAATTTCCCAACAAGGGAGAAAAACACATTGGACTTGGTCTATACCTCACACAAAGGAGCATACAAGGCTTCCCCCCTCCCCCACATCGGACATTCTGACCACCTCACTGTTTTGCTAATGCCAGCATATAGGCCCAGAGTGAAAGTGAAAGGCTCGGTTCAGAAAGAGCTTACAGTGTGGTCGGATGGATCAAGGTGTGCTTTTCAGGACTGTCTTGCGACAACAGACTGGGGCATGTTCAAGCAAGCAGCTACACACAAAAAAAAATAACAAAAAAGATAACCAGCCACTTCAAGGACAGCAGAGACACGCGCAGCCTGTGGCAGGGCATCCAGACCATAACTGATTATAAGCCATAACTTTTTGCGTTGTGTATGAAGTATGAGCGGCATGACTTTTCTCAACAGTTCTGGCTAATTTGACCCTGAGGAACAAAACAAGGGTGCTGTTGTTTACTGTAACCCGAGCGAACATCAATATTTTGCCACGCCCTTTTATCACCAGCATCCAGCGTATCTGTATCTCAGCTATCTTGAATTTGGTCTCAAAATGACCAGAATATGCACGCTTATATATGCACTATGAAGGTTTCTGCGGTATGAACATCTGTCAATCAATAAACCAAAAACATTCAGGTTTCCTTTAAAGTATGGTAGCGCCTGACCTAGCATCTGAGCTGAGTCTCTATTAACAAGTCCTAGAATTCATAGAGAGAGATCCTCTGTAGTGAAGATGAAGGACTACAGGCTACGCTAATGGCATGACATAGTTCTGGTCTCCTGAGTGATGGTGGGAGCCTCTTCTCTGGATGGATGAAGGTATAGGAGGACATTGCAACAGGACACCAGCTGCCTCATTCAGGCCTACGCAGCTGGCATGAAATATGACAGTAGCTAAAATGAATAGATCATAGTTTATTTACCGGGCTTTGGAAAAGAAAGGTTCTTGTTACTGCAGCCTGTTGGTGCACAAAGCTTGGGCATTTTAACACTAACTATACATGTTTAATGCTTGTGCCTTATTTTGCCACTGCTTGTATCGGTAGCGAAGCGTGATGAATGAAAGGAGGCCCATAACATTATTTGCCACTTCAGGTATGTTTAGCAATATGGTGCTTAACTTATTCTACGTACATTTCACAGTAACAGTGCGTCTAATCACTTCAATCAGCACCATGATAATTAGTTTAATTGTCCAAATCAAAGTCATCACTTACTATACAAGAAAGACAAACTAAGAACAATTTATTCCAGGTAATGTCTGTAGGATTGAAGTTATCAAAATGATAAATAATTGGGCTTTCTTCAGACACTGTAAATAGTACTATGTAATCACAAACTGAACATCAGGAACAGAAACATTGGATGTTTGGTATTGTAAAAAAAAAAATGGATATATACCCTTGAGCTCTATCCCCATTGCAGTAAAAGATGTAGGGCTGTCTTTAAAATGTTTGAGCTCAACTTACTTGTACATCAGCGGTATTCTCCCCTCTTTAGATACTTGGACAGTGTATTTACTGCCATGTTTGAAGTCCTGGATAGAATGAAGATGTAAATCTGTGCTAATGATCCTCTGCTGTTCTCTCTGTCAATGAACTGACCCCTGTACAAACTAAGAGCAGATTCATCATGCCCACAAAATGCCACTTCTTGCCCCCCCCATGTACAACACCACACTGAATAGCCTCTTCACGGTCACACGACCTGTTTTTAGTTACCTGGCTATAGTGCTTTTGGACTCTTATGGCAACTGCTTGATGGGTCAATTCTTACTTCGCCAAATATCTTTAATTTAAGACTAGATGTTATGTGGGATTTCTCGTGTCTGTAAACATGACAGACCAAATTAGATAAAACTACAAACTATCAAACTATTGGTTGTTTGGCTCCTTCCTCGATTGAGAGAGGAGGTATGTGACGGTGAAAAGTGAAGGACAGTGAGGTACAATAATCATCTACCTCAGCTCATCTTTCTGTAATAATTAGGTTGTGTTGTGTTCTACATTTGCAATGATCTGAGTGAAGTCCCATTTTAGAGCAAGTTCCCATCCTTTTGCTTCATGAAATGGCTCTGCTCTGTCTGTGATTGGAACTGATGTAACTGATGTTGAATTTTCTGTTCTTCAGAGGTTCCGATGCCAAAGAATCTCACTGTAGAATCAAACTCCTTGTGTGTCTCTTTGAAGTGGACCAAACCAGAAGGAGTAGATCAGGTGTCTTACCTGCTGCAGCTTTTCTGTGAGGGACAGGTGAAACAGCCGAGGAGCATTAACACAGATTTACCCCTTTATTTTATCTCGGACTTCCAATGTGGCAGGAAATACACTGTCCAAGTATCTACACTGAAAAATGGCCGTCAAAGCAAACCCACCTCAAACAGTTTTACAACAGGTAAAGAAACGACCAAACTTCTGTATGGCTGGAATCAGGGGCGGAGATCCCGGGGGGGACGGGGGACACGTCCCCCCCTCGCATAACGTTGTCCCCCCCAACAAAATTGAAAAAAAAAATATTTTTTTTTTTACATTGTCAGGTCACCAGAGTTGGGATGCGAACCCCGGTCGCTGGCGTGGTATTCTACGCTTAACCCAGTGTGCTGTTGATTCTACAATCTCGAAATTTAAACAAATAAAAGAATAAAACATTCGAGAATATGTCTACATTCATTGTTTCCATCAGGTCCGCTTCACCTGCTCTCTCTCACCTCCTCTCTCTCTCTCTCTCTCTCTCTCTGACAGCCGGTCAGTCATTTCCCTACTATCACTGGATAAAGGCATTTCCCATGAGGCTTTGCAACCATCCTACATTGATTTATGAACAAAAAAACGAATTAAATCGCTGGCCAATTTATATTTTTGGTCATGAAAGTTATGTAAAGTCTGAATAAAAAGAATTACATCAAGGTAGGAGGCTAAGCAAAAATCAGTAGACTGTATTAATGAAAGTGAGTTTATCTCACCATAAGTGAGATGTTTTGAGACAACAAGTGCTATATATATTGGTTGGACCTCCTTGTTACACCTAACCGGACTTCTTGGAGATTATCACGGGAACTTGATCTGATTTTATTAGTTTTAACTCAATGGACGGCTCATGGACTCCACAGTCACTGCTGCGCAGGGCACTACAGAAGACGTTAATTTGCATGCAGCTGAATTCCTCCTTGAAGAGCCTTGGTATGCGTTTGAACTTTCATCATTATTTGTCTGTGAGTAGATGTTGGTTGTTAGGACATGTATTGCCGTTTAGAGAATTTAAAACTGACGTCGAATTTCTGTTTTGTCACTGTTATTAGAGAATTCGGTATTTAGCAGCTAAGTTATGCTAGCTCTCGTGACAGCAATTTTTTTCATGTCCCCCCCCCGGAATTACTCTCTGAAATGTTCCCATGTATTGTCCCCCCCTGCAATGAAATGGGATCTCCGCCCCTGGCTGGAATGAATCATCACTTATTTATTACTGTGATACTCAGACATTTTAATCCATCCAGAGATCCCAGTCCCAGAGTGTCTGACAATCATCATTTGAGTTTAGTATAGTCATAAAATATGATTTTGCAAGAAAACATCTATAATTTTAACACAGACTTTTCTGGAAAATTATGATGAAGCTGAATCATTTATTTTACGATAAACATTTGAATCCATCCAGGGATCCCAGTCCCAGAGTGTCTGACTGTGAGCTCCATCACTGCATCATCTGCTAGCCTCAGCTGGCTGGTGTCCACTGAGATGAAGCAGACTCCACACAGCTTCCTGGTCTCTTACCAGAGTGAAGGGACTGAGCCAAAGTCCATCTCTACTGAGTCATGCAGCACAGTCATCACAGGCCTGAAACCAGACTCTGACTACACTGTTGACGTCTATGCTGAGCTCCAACATGGAGGAAAGAGCCAGCCTTCTTCTGTTCAGATGAAGACATATTGTGAGGTCTCTGCTCTGTATTTGCTCTGTTTTTGTATGTGTTTGTTAAGCTTTGTCTTCTTGCCTTTGTTTTCACGCCTATATCTTATTCTTGATGGTCACTCACTGTGATTTTCTCTTGGCTGCTTTTATTTTTTTGGTTCATGGTTTGTATACCTGTTCTGTCTGATTCCTCACGCCCCTGCCCTTCATTGTCTGCTCCGCCTTGATTGTTTTCACCTGTCCCTCGTTATCCATGGCATATATAGTCTGTGAATTGTTGTTACTCGTTGCGTTCTCGTCGTTAATGTTACGTGTTTGTTTCTCCGTGTTCCTAGTGTTCAGTATTAATGAATTACGTTTCACGTGTTGCCGACCTCGGACTGTATATCGACTCTTCTACTGCCAATGCCCTGTTTGGATTTGTTTGCCTGTTCTTGGACTGCCTACCTGTGTACCGAACTGAATAGTTGTTATCATACACTGTATGTCATAAATGATTGATGGCATGACAAAAGTTTGATTGATTGATGGCTCTTGTCATTTTGAGTGATTGATGGTTAGGGTCTTGGATTGACAGACTGGGGTCAGTATATGTTTAAGATTTGTTTTTTAAATACAACACAAAAGTGTTAAACTGCTACAGACAGCTGTGTTTTACTGTAAGGAAAAAGGTTGTCAAAAGGGGAACATTTATACCACAAACATATGTTAGTGTATGTCTCCACAGCTGCCAATACTCTCCCCCAATGACCCACAACCACCTCCTCATATCAGACCATCCAATAGGCGGTTCTTTCTTTTTCATGCACAAGTATAAAGAGGCTATATAGCATATGTGTAGACCTAGAAACTAAGACCTGAAACAAAAAACACCAGAATGGATTCAGTAAACTAGGGATACTACCGCTATCACACCAGCTAGGGAGGACACCGTAGACTCTGAAATAACATTTGCACCCAAAAGAGAAAGAAGACCGGGTTTGTTGGGTTGTAATGCCGCCTCTAAGATATTAATGGCTTCTGGTCGTATAGGTGGATACATTTTCCACAAAGAAGAAGAACGTAGTGTGAAACTTTACACATTGGATACCCCCGGTAAATGTTTTACAGACGACATGCAACACATCTCATATAATGCAGAAGAATGGATGATGTCAAAGACCAAGTTCTGGAAAGACCTCTGTTTATCAAGACAGGATGGTGACCAGTGTTGGGAGTTACTCGTCACAAAGTAACGCATTACTGTAATTCCACTACTTTTAGCGGTAACAATAGGTACAATAGTAAATGATTCACGCCGTGTTACCACAATTTTCACAGGGTCTGAACGATGTTTGATTTCTCTCCAAAAACAAATGGGGTTAGTCAGGACATTGTCTGCAGAGTGGTCTAATATTTTGCATATGAGCACTTATATAGCCAAACCATGGCATGTAACATTACGTTTAATTGTAGAGGAAGCAGTACCACATCAGCCGGGTTATTTTAAGGCATCTTATTGTTTTATGCGCATACATGTCTGATATATGTACCATGAATCTCGGTAAAAATAAAAGTGTGGTTATCTGTGTAGTAGTATAAACTTTGGTAGATGTGTTGGTTGAAAGGAGACTTGATACATGTGTTCAATTTTTAAACTATTTGGATGCTTGAACATTCATGTCTTTGTACACCAGCTATACACATAAGAACAGTGTGGCATTACACATACAAGAAGCAATGAAGTAAGCTATATGAAAAGTGATACACAAAGAGTCCATCACAAGTCCATGACATAGTCACTTAGACGAGAGGGCTGGCGGCGCTGCCTGGTGGAGCGCCTTGGTGAGGGGGGCACCGCGTCAGGGTCAGCTTGAGTAGACTCTGGAGCCTCCTGTAACTCACAGGATAGGTCTATAGAGTAGGGGTGTTGACCCATTGGAGTGGGCACGGATGCTTTTTCGGGGGGAATGGCTGGTGGAGGGGGGATCTGGGGGAATACCACCTTGGGCATAGTTGGAGCCATCATGCTGTCGTCATCCGATGCGGCGTCGTAGGTGATACGGCTGGCATTGGGGAAGGTTGGGACTTTGTAGCAGTGTAGGTGAAACCGGGGTTGTTACATTAGTTTAATTAAATCAGTCTCATAAAATGTTATAATCATTACATTTAGTATTTCATATTTTATAATTAAATCACTAAAATAATGGAAAGCTCTGGTTGTACCACTATGCTTCAGTCTGAGTATGGTATCACAATAATATCATACTACAATATCACTACAAAGTCTATAACACTTCATGGAACAACCAGAGAAGTGAAAGCAATTGGAGTACTTGATTGGCGGAAAATGGCTTTCAGTGGAATATTGGAACAACAACAGACAAGACAATTGTTTAAGTCTAAATAAACAATTTATTTAAAGTAACAGACAGTAATTAATGGCTAATACTAATCATATAAACACCTGAGTATAACAATGAAACAAGGCACAGAGTGGAGTTGGGATTACAGAGGAGGAGGGCATGAGAGCCTGCTAGTCTGTGTGTGTGTGTGTGTGTGTGTGTGTGTGTGTGTGTGTGTGTGTGTGTGTGTGTGTGCGCAGGTAAGCACGGTTACGCGCTAAGTGGAGAGGGGGGGAGTGAGAGAGGAGCTATGTGCAAACGCACAGGCGATAGATGTTATGTGCGTGAGAAATAGTGCGCATACGTCTGTATGAGAGACGCCAACTAGCTTAGTGGTGGTAACCGAATGCGGGTGGAAGTCCGAGGCCAGAGTTGCCTGTTCAAGGCGCCAATATAAGTTGGAGGATGGGCACGAATTGAATGAGTA